>NC_056444.1:24374586-24692086 GCF_018296145.1 Oncorhynchus tshawytscha
CCTATAGCCTTAGAAAACCATGGTTTAAAGTATTCGATAAAACCATTTGAAAAGTCACAAGATAATCGGAGGCTCATAACCATATTCAAGGCCACACTATCAGCACCAGGGACAGCAGTTATAGTAACCCTGCATTCTTGGACAGTTCAGTACAAGTATCAGTACAGTATAACATTAGTATAGTAGATATTAACATATGCTGTGTACATAATTATTGTTATTAGCTGCTGTATGTTATGACTGGATCCGGACACAATGAAACTAGACCTGCAGCCCATATTCTCTGTCTGTCTCTCTCTCTGTCTGTTGCTCTCTCAGTACATATCAGAACCAGACCCAGGTGAGGCGAGGTTACGCCACGCACACAGGGTACCAGCGGTTACCAGCCGAGCCGTCACAGCTGTCAATGCTGTCCTGCTGAGGTCTGCCTCAGATCAGCCAGGGGATATACAACAGCTGTACACAATACCGCCACAATGCATAACACAAGGAGGGAGGGAGGAATGTAGGCCTGCTCTTCACCCCCCACTTCTGTTATGTCACCTCCATCCAGAGTGGCAGGAAATGTGGTGTATGGAGAGAGAGAAGAGAGGGAGTGAGAAGGGGAGAATTATGCCATCATGTTAAAAAAATAATAACATTTGTCCTTCCTATTATTAGTCAGCAATAACTATCATTAAAGTGTTAAACTGACGTTTACCCAAATCTACAAACATCGCCCAATCAAAAATAAACAACAGAATCTTGCGCAAACAGATCACGTAGAAAACCTTGTGTTTTCAAGGTAATGTAATTCACCAGGATATCTACAATTCAACCCCATTAATCGTTCAGTGAAAGACACAGCAGTCATATTCCGCTGACCTGAATGCAAAGAACTGTGAAGCTTAGGGCATTGTTTGCACTTCCTGACACAGAATGGCAAACCGATGTGTGTTCCATTGACACATTTCCCCCCCTAAATGGTGGAAACTGGGAGTTAAATGAAATGAAAGGAGCCACAGTGGAGCCGTGGTAGGGGTGGGAGCAGCAGGCATTTAAGGAGCTGTCAGGACAGACAGGTATGGGGTTATAATGAACATCCTGCTTTTAACACACTCACCTGTCACCTTAATTGCTTTAACTGTCAAAGTGTTCATGCAATTAAATGTCTAGCTTTTTATCGGGGGCGGGGGAGTGGTGGTGGGGGAATGATAGAAATATACTTAATATTCAAATCAACAATTAAAATCAACAATTTAAAAAGTACATTCATTATCCAAATTAAACAATAATAATTTTTTGATTTTTTTTTAACTAGGCAAGACAGTTAAGAACAAATTCTTATTTACAATGTCAGCCTAGGAACTGCCTTGTTCAGGGTTAGAACGACAGATTTTTACCTTGACAGCTCAGGGATTTGATCTAGCAACCTTTCGGTTACTGGCCCAACACTCTAACCACTAGGCTACCTGCCGCCCCAGTAATGCTTTGTGCTTGTGAGAATAAAACAGAAAACATTAAAACAACCAAGTCACACAATCATCTTGCTTCTCTCACTGACTTCACCAACACACTATCTTCGACACATATTTCTATGTGAAGGAAAAGACTCTTAATATCATTTAGACTCCAATGATGATAATAGTTGCCAACTGCAGAGGACAGCAGAGAGCAGTAAGTGATTTGATGATGTGAGCTCCACACCACACAGACTATGTGGTCAGTAATAATCCCACAATTAGCCCAATAGCCCTGACACCTGATCAGCGTTATGAGAGCTACTTCCACTGAACACAGTGGGCAGGCTACTAACTCCGGACCCTAGGTCAGATCACAGGCAGGGAGAGACAGTAGGAATGAAATTGTATTTGTCACATGCTTTGTATAACAACATGTGTAGACAAACAGTGAAATGCTTACTTACTACAGGTCCTTTCCATCAATGCAGAGTTTAAGATAAAAAATAATAAGTAAAATTAAATAGAAATAGTGACATGAGGAATACATACACAGTGAAAAATGAATAACAAGTAACAGTAGCATGGACGTAATTGAGATAGCTATGTACATACTGTATAGGTAGGGGTAATGGGACTAGGCAACAGGATAGATAGGCAGTATCAGCAGTGTATGTGGTGAGTTGTGAATGTGTGTGTGTGTTTGTAATCAGTATGCATGTGTGCCTGTGATGTGTGTGTGTGGGCGTATTTAGTGGGTGTGTATGTGTGTGTTGGGATGTCAGTGTAAGTAAGTGTGAGTGTGTGGGTAGAGTCCAGCGCAATGCTTCCTCTAAACTGCGCGCGTGCACAGCCGCGCACCTACTGCAGGACTGCACAGAAACGCAAGAGATTGAACTTCACTGAGTTCACCCAATTAGGTTTGCACTATATTATTCAACGTTTTTTCTGTGATCGAATCAACATTAAATAACCCATTTTCAATGCAACAAACCAAAACAAATCTAACTTTGTAAGATTGAGTTTGTGATTTTATTGTAGACAAAGCCAGAGCCACGGCGCAATATTTGATAGGGGTAGCCCACGAGCGGTATTTCAATAACCCGCGAGTGAACGAGTTTTTTTCCAGATCAGAGCCGAGCATGTGCACATGTGTTGATATTCTTTGCTAGTTAGCGAGTTATTAGCCCATTTATAGATAAGTATAGGTCAGCAATGTGGAGTTTCTGCTTCCTACAAGATCACAACACCTGTAGGCTATATTTCAAGATGTCTGAAAAGCCAGTCAGGTAAAAAGCTTTGGTCTTAATTAAAGGGCCAGTGTTGTATGTTGAGACCGGATTGAATATGCAAATAAACCAATAGGCAGAGGATTAGCCTACATTGTCTAATTCTCTGTATGGTAATAATAATTTTTATTTTGTAACGTGATTTATTGCATCATACAACACAATGCAATGTACAGTCACCTATTTTACCCATGGTGTTACAGACCAAGCAAAAAAAAAAATCACAAATTCATGTCAAACCCTCCATAATGTAAAAATGTTTTTCAAAGTTTCATGCAATAGTCCTGCATTGAAAACCACATATGGGCTACTGTAGGCTATACTATAGAAATCAAAAGCTATTTCCATGTGAAAATGTTCTGGGATTCGCTCTATTGGTTTTGTTGGTAGGCCTACATTATGATCAAATAGCCACAATAGCCTATTGGCTACTGTCTAAAACTGTAACGGTACAACCTCAGTGTTCATTGTAAACATGCGCCAGTCGTACAAAATTCTCACAAAACTTCCACTCAAAAGACCCCAGATTTGCTCAGTGCCCCCCAAAAATTGAGGGAACATTGGTCCAGTGTGTGTGCATAAAGTCAGTGCAAGAGAGTTAGTGCAAAAATAGGTAAATGCAGGTAGTCCGTGTAGCCATTTAATTAGCTATTTAGCAGTCTTGTTTCACAGCTTTATGGCTTGGGGATAGAAGCTGTTGAGGGTCCTTTTGGTTCCAGACTTGGTGCACTGATATTGCTTGGGCGGCTGGAGTCTGACAAGTTTTTGGGCCTTCCTCTAACCCCGCCTGGCGTAGTGGTCCTGCATGGCAGGGAGCTCGGCCCTAGTGATGTACTGGGCCGTACTCACCCCCCTCTGTAGCGCCTTGTGGTCGGATGCCTTGCAGTTGCTGTACCAAGTGATGATGCAGCCAGTTCTCTAGAACAATGCAGAACATTTTGAGGATCTGAGGGCCCATGCCAAATCTTTTCAGCCTCCTGATGGGGAAGAGGTGCAGATGTGCAGATGTGCCCTCTTCACAACTGTGTGGATGTGTGTGGACCATGATAATTCCTTAGTGATTATAGCACAGGAGGTTGGTGGCACATTATTGGGGAGGACGAGCTTCTGTGGCTGGAGGGGAATCAGTGGAATGATATCAAATACATCGTACATAGTTTCCATGTGTTTGACGCCATTCCATTCGCATCGTTCCAGACATTATTATGAGCCGTCCTCCCCTCAGCAGCCTCCTGTGGATGATTGTGATTCCTTAGTGGTGATAGTGCCCTGTGCGTAGGACAGAACCATGGCATGGCAGTGGAGCACAGCATAAAGAAAATTGTACATTTTCAAAAATCTATATATTTAGACCCATACTCTCTAACAGTTCACTTTTTACGTTGCTTAACTTTAAGATTAGGATATTTTTCTAGCTCCCACACTTTGCAAGAATGTCATTACAGACCTAAGAATGATTGCAGAGGGAGTGTGGCATGAAGTGTGTGTTTTTAAAATGTGCAAATGTTTTGTTTTAAGTTTCCTAAGTGCCCACATACCAGAGGGTGAAATGGGAGTGAGGCAATAACACCCAGATGGAAAATGAAACATTTAAATATAAAGAGAGTGGGTTTTAATGAAATACAGAGCTAAAGACAAGACAACGATTTTCATCTTAGAGAGTCGTTTGACAAGATAATGGTTATGACCACACGGCTGAGAAGGCCTTTCAAATACCATCCAAATATGCCCCACGGGGATGGATACAGGAATTTAATCAATTGAAAAATGGCAGCAAAAACAAATATGGTCTCAATATCGTAAGAGAAAAAAAAAAATATATATATATGCCCTATTTTTAAATGATACAAATGTCATTCTATTCGGTCATTATTTGAAAATGAGAAGCCTGAATAGGGACATTTCTCAATTTCTCCAATGTTTCAGCCTTGATTTCCAGGTTTCCAACAATGAAAGAAATCAAGTAAAGAAATACCCATCATCTCCCGACGATGGGGCATTGACAAGGGTCGTTCAAAGTACATCCAAGGTCTCTGTGTTTTCTTGAACTGCAATTGAAATTCATATAGCTATTCAACAAGGCCCGGGCTGCATCCACAGCATAGTGCTCACTGGCTAGTTCATCACTCATAGCCCAGTACAGCCGTACACTAGCAGGCAGAGGCAGAGGAAAGGAGTACAATAAGAGCAAATCAAAGGGAAGGAGATGAGCGATGGGCGCCAGTACATACACAGATTCAGAGTCACACTCTTTCATTTAAGGCAACGACAGCCATCCTTCAGCGTAGGGACACCGCATGATATTGCCCTCTCCTCCTCCTATGACCGACAGTTTTTCCCTTTACACTGATCAGAGAAAGTGTGTGTGTGCATGCGTGTGTGTGTGATGTGTATTGGGAGTGTATAATGTGAATATACAGCATCTCTGCAATTCAAGTGTATGCGGAGGCATAGTCGGACCTTCACATTGACCTTACGAGACCTTGTGCCACACACACATAGTGGTTCCTCATTTAAAAGTTGCATCATACTGCAGCATAGCCTGCGGTATGCTGTGATATGCTTCGATGAGTCGCAGTGACTGCCGTTAATGCCACATCTGCAGTCCTCATGCCTCCTTGCAGCATGCCTATGGCACGTTCACGCAGATGAGCAGGGACCCTGGGCATCTTTCTTTTGGTGTTTTTCAGAGTCAGTAGAAAGGCCTCTTTAGTGTCCTAAGTTTTCATAACTGTGACCTTAATTGCCTACTGTCTGTAAGCTGTCTTATCGACCGTTCCACAGGTGCATGTTCATTAATTGTTTATGGTTCATTGAACATGCATGGGAAACAGTGTTTAAACCCTTTACGATGAAGATCTGTGAAGTTATTTGGATTTTTACGAATTATCTTATAAAGACAGGGTCCTGAAAAAGGTCTGTTTCTTTTTTTTTGCTGAGTTTATTTCACACGAGATCATATTTCCACATGTGTAGTTTCATGTTATCACATGTTGCTTTTACATGCGATCACATGTTATCACATGAAATTCATGTAGTTTTTCTGTAAAGGCACACCCACACAAACCCTCTGTCCCTCTTCCCTCAGTTCTACCCCACTATCCCAGGGGACACGGGAGCTCGAGGGAGGATGTGGAGGTGGTTTACCTTGCCCGGACTCCTGTGTGCTACTAGGGTTACCAGTAAGGGGTTAGAATGGAATGAATGAAAGGCACTATGAACACAGCTAACAGGTGGACTCTCTTGTGGAATGCGGAACAACCCCAGTAAACAGTGAAAAAGAGCCAGTGTTCTGTTCAGTGTGGGCATAGACTATAGAGAATCAACCTTTAAAAGGCATAGGGACTACTAGATAAGGACACTACTGCATGTGTGCCACTGTGTCACCACTAACGACTGGAGGACTATATGTGTTTTATTATACACCCTTAAAATTCCCACTGACAGTGGCCTAAAAGCTGACATTTGTTTTAGCTCGTGTTGTCTATAAATGAATAAATACTAAATAGCATAAAAATATATATATGTTTGGATTGCGGACCCTCTACAAATCAATGAGGTATAGTTCAGTAAGAATCAACATTGTAGAACTGCTTGGCTGTATATCCCTCACACATTTAACATTTTATTAATTTAGCAGACACATTTTTCAACTAAATCGGCTCGGGGGATTTGAACCAGCAACCTTTTGGTTACTGGCCCAACGCTCCTAACCGCTAGACTATCTACCGCCCACACAATATGTAGCTTGAACATCGCTCTTTCTGTTATCACCGCCAGGCAGCGATACAGGTGATGAGATATCTATCTTCTCTCACAAGCTGGGATGTATTGTATCGTAATCCATTAGTCCTACACTTCCCTCATTCTCTCTGACATTTTGGGGGAAAATATGCTCTTTGAAGAGCAGGGTCTCCCGACCCCTATGAAGTCACTCAGCACACTGAAAAAACATAATTTAAGGATTTACAATTTATATCCACTCCAATATTTCTGTTATTGCCTAGATGTATACTCTAGCACTAGCCTTTGGGTGAAAGGTTTACGGGGATAGGCGGTGAATGTACCAGCTCTGATTTGCTTCACCTTAAAGGTGCTGGAGTGGAGCTAACCTTGTTAACTCAAGCAATTAAAGTCGTGTCATATACTCGTATTCAGGCTATTACCGATGGAACAACCAGGAACAAATACAATTGAGAAAGAATATAACCTCCTACATTTTGCCATTATTGACTTATATATCTGCTGTTGGTTGGTTGTACACTAGACAACACTGCAGTCTCTATATTGTTCATAGATTCTGGTCTCTCAGTGTCAGAGTACAAGGACAGTTGCTTAAGCAAACGGTTCACAGTACCATTGTCAAATTCAAAAACTAATGTAAGTATCATGGAATGTATTTGTAGTGTACAACTGACCAACAGCAGATATATAAGTCAATAATGGCAAAATGTAGGAGGTTATATTCTTTCTCAATTGTATTTGTTCCTGGTTGTTCAAGCGGTAATAACCTGAATAGGAGTATATGACACAACTGTAAAGGAAATACATGTACTGTGTTGTGCCATTATATTGCTCATCCAAATATTTATATATTCTTAATCCCATTCCTTTACTGAGATTTGTTAGATTTGTGTGTATTGTTGTGAAATTGTTAGATATTACTGAACTGTTGGAGCTAGAAACACAAGCATTTCGCTACACCCGCAATTACATCTGCTAAACACATGTATGTGACCAATAAGATTTGATTAAATTTATAGCAAGAGGTTAGCTGAGCAGTAACCATGGAATATACCTATGTTTGTACAACCTTATTATGCAGCTACATGTTCTTATTGTGTTTGTACAACCTTATTATGCAGCTACATGTTCTTATTGTGTTTGTACAACCTTATTATGCAGCTACATGTTCTTATTGTGTTTGTACAACCTTATTATGCAGCTACATGTTCTTATTGTGTTTGTACAACCTTATTATGCAGCTACATGTTCTTATTGTGTTTGTACAACCTTATTATGCAGCTACATGTTCTTATTCTGTTTGTACGACCTTATTATGCAGCTACATGTTCTTATTGTGTTTGTACAACATTATTATGCAGCTACATGTTCTTATTGTGTTTGTACAACCTTATTATGCAGCTACATGTTCTTATTGTGTTTGTACAACCGTATTATGCCGCTACATGTTCTTATTGTGTTTGTACAACCTTATTATGCAGCTACATGTTCTTATTGTGCTTGTACAACCTTATTATGCAGTTACTGCATTACTACGCTGTATATATTGCTACAAGTGGAGATTCTGGTATACACTTAATGTGACAATAGAAGTTGGCGTATTTATTTAATATGCAAGCCATGTCCCTGTGTAGTTGTATTCATAGCATTCCTGTTTGTTAGGGGAGCAAGGGGCCTTCTCTCCTCTCTCAGCTAGGCCTAATGAAGGCACATGTCAGAAGTCGGTCTACCTCACACGCGCGCACAGAGACACCACACACAGTCCTAAGGACCAGGACACCACCGCACAGACAGCCTTACATCCCTCTGATCAGTAGCAGATGAAGGCTCCCGCATTGATCTTTGATGTCCTACATTATTAGCTTTTAGGAAACCTGAATATTTCATCAAATTGTGCTGCTCCGCTCAGTAGGGGGTCCTTTGAGGAGGAATCACAATCAGCTGAATGCAAAATAGGAGGGCAGCTTTGCCTGGCTGAAATGACTTCTCAGCTTTGTGTGTGTTTGAGAGAAAGATAAAGGGAGAGAGAGAGTGAAAGAAAGTAAGAAAGAAATAAAGAAAAGGGATGTACAGAGAGAGAGAGAACAGACACACATGATAATCTGAACTATTGGTACATTGTCGATTAGTTGTAATTCTGGCTAATAAACAGGCAATTCTTCATAAAGGGAAATTAATTAATTTCTATTTTGATTATGTTTGTGTCTCCCTGATGATACATTTATCTCGGAGCTGTTTCAATTTCTCCAGGAATTATGTTCATTTACATGCAGCTCTCTAATCCTATTCTATCTGGTTTTAATGAAGCTAAGGGGATTAACTGAGATGGTCTCCTCCCAACACACTGCTTTCTACTCTCCTGCCATCTGATCATAGCGTGAAAGCTCATAGTCTAATGCATGCTGAACAGTGCACTGTAAAACCATGAAACATGTGACACGTTTATAACCTAAATGTCTGTGTTTAAAACATAAAAAGTACTCTCATCTTAAACACTGCCATTTATAATGCAAAATTAAAACACTCAGCTTTTTCCCAGTCAGTTTCTAACGAGGAGAACACCTATATCTTCGAAGTGTTCCGATTTTTAACATTAGTGTTAACTTTCCCATCGTCCTCTTTAGAGTGCATTTAGTCATCAGAAATTGATGTGACATTTACATGCCTTTTATTCAGATCAGTGTTAGGAATGTCTGTCACCATACCTACTCCTGTCCGCAATTGCTTCAAATGTCCACCATTGTTCCTGCACCCAAAACTGCGAAGGAAACTAAACTAAATGACTCTGACATCATGAAGTGCTTTGAGAGGCTAGTTAAGGATCATATCACCTCCACCTTACTCAACACACTAAACCCATTGCAATTGGTATACTGCCCCAATAGATCCACGGATGATGCAATCAACATTGCACTGCACACTGCCCTATCCCATCTGGACAAGAAGAATACCTATATAAGAATTCTGTTCAGTGACTACAGCTCAGCTTTAAACCCTCCAAGCTCATCATTAAGTTTGGGGGTCTGAACCTCTCCCTTTGCAACTGGGTCCTAGACTTCCTGATGGGCCGTCCCCAGGTGGTGAAGCTAGGCAACAAACATCCACTACGCTGATCCTCAACACAGGTGCCCCACAGGGGTGCATGCTCAGCCCCCGTCTGTACTCCCTATTCACCCATGTCGTTTGCAGACGACGCAATGGTGGTAGGCCTGATGAGACTGCCTACAGGGAGGAGGTAATAACCTCTCCCTCAATTTCAACAAAATGGAGGGAGCTTATTGTGAATTTCAGGAGACAGCAGAGGGAGCATGCCCCCATTCCCCATCAACGGGGCCGCAGTGAAGAAGGTGGAAAGCTTTGAGTTACTCGGCGTACACATGACTGACAATCTGAAATGGTCCACCCACAGACAGCATGGTGAAGAAGGTGCAACAGCGTCTCTTCAACCTCAGGAGGCTGAAGAAATTTTGCTTGGCCCCCCAAGACCCTCACAAACTTTGTACCATTGAGAGCATCCTGTTGGGCGATTATTACCACCTGGTACGGCAACTGAACCGTCCGCAACTGCAGGGATCTCCAGAGGGGTGTGCACAACATCTACAGCACCCGGTGTCACAGGAAGGCCAAGAAAATCATCAAGAACCTCAGCCACCCCAGCCACGGCCTGTTCCCCCCCACTATCATCCAGAAGACGAGGTCAGTACAGGTGGTCCTTGTTTGGGAACACACACCAAAGCACGCAACAGGCTGACCAATATAAGGCTTGAAAAATTGGTGGCCATTCGGACAAATTTGAGGCTGCCAACAGGCCATCCTCAACAAGGTTGGAAAGTGACAGTGAAGATGAGGCCTCAGAGTCTGATGTTCAAGAGGTGGACATTGAGGAGGTCCAAGGAGAAGACTTGGAAGCCTGAGAGGAAGTTTCTAGACTATCATTTTACAGATGTATGTTGAAAACATTTTTGGGAGATGCGATGGATCATTCATTTTTCCCTTTTGTTGTTCAGTGAAATCATCCCATGTGAAGAGTAAACTCATTTAATTAAAGTTCAATTCGTAATTAAATCGTTTTTTTTTTAATTATTGGAAGGATTTAATCATTTGCAATTATGTCTACTCATGATAAGGTAAAATGTTTATGTTTCTGTCTCCATATGATATGGTAAATATATCCAATACAAAAAACAACTACATTTAAATGATATTCATTTTAATTTGCATATATTTCCGTTAATTCCCATATATTCCCGTTAATTGCCACGGAAATTTCCACCTCTGAATATTCCCCAAAACGTTCAACCTTAATGAGGTCAAAGGAATTGTCCATAGAGCTCCGAGACAGGATTGTGTCGAGGCATATATCTGGGGAAGGGTACCAAAACATTTCTGCAGCATTAAAAGGTTCCCAAGAGCACATCATTCTTAAATGGGATATGTTTGGAACCACCAAGACTCTTCCTAGGCTGGCCACCTGGCCAAACTGTGCAATTGTGGAGAAGAAGAGCCTTCGTCAGAGGTGACCAAGAACCCGATGGTCACTATGACAGAGGTCCAGAGAACCTTTCAGAAGGACAACCCTCTCTGCAGCACTCCACCAATCAGACCTTCATGGTAAAGTGGCCAGACTGAATCCACTCTTCAGTAAAAAGGCACATGACAGCCCACTGGGAGTTTGCCAAAAGGCACCTAAAGACTCTCAGACCATGAGAAACAAGATTATCTGGTCTGATGAAACCAAGATTGAACTCTTTGGCCTGAATGCCAAGCGTCACATCTGGAGGAAACCTGGCACCATCCCTACGGTGAAGCATGGTGGTGGCAGAATCATGCTTTGGGGATGTTTTTCAGCGACAGGTACTGGGAGACTAGTCAGGATCGAGGCAAAGATGAACGGAGCAAAGTACAGAGAGATCCTTGATGAAAACCTGCTACAGAGCACTCAGGACCTCAGACTGGGGTGAAGGGTCACCTTCCAATAGGACAACAACGCTAAGCAGACAGCCAAGACAATGCAGGACTGGCTTCAGGACAAGTCTCTGAATGTCCTTGAGTATCCCAGCCAGAGCCCGGACTTAAACCTGATCGAACATCTCTGGAGAGACCTGAAAATAGCTGTGCAGCAACACTCCCCATCCAATCTGACAGAGCTTGAGATCTGCAGAGAAGAATGGGAGAAAGTCTCCAAATACAGGTGTGCCAAGCTTTTAGCATCATACCCAAGAAGACTTAAGGCTGTAATTGCTTCCAAAGGTGCTTCAACAAAGTACTGAGTAAAGGGTCTGAATACTTATGTAAATGTAATATTTCCGTTTTTTATATTTAATAAATTAGCAACAATTTCTAAAAACCTGTTTACACTTTGTCATTATGGGGTGTTGTGTATAGATTGATGAGGGGAAAAAACATATACATGTTTATACTCCAGACTAATCTTTCTACATTTCTCAATTCCATTCTGTTACTTTTAGATGTGTGTATTGTTGTGTATTGTTAAATATTACTGCACTGTTGGAGCGAAGACCAGCATTTCGCTACACCCGCAATAACATCTGCTAAAAATACAGTATGTGTATGCAACCAATAAAATGTGATTTTTGCACAATTGAACAGGACATTTAATTCAAGAAATTATTTCAATCACATGGTGTTGTTGTTAGTCAACCACAATGTTGTTTCAGACGACAATGTTGAGGATAACTAGACTATAACTAAGACATGGTTGTTGCATTCAATAACTTCTATTCCTGAAACCTTCAATAAGTGATTGTCTACGTGAATGCGTTTCAATTTAAAGTAAACCCTTTATGACCACATATTATACATTTCATAAGGCCTTCTATCACTAACAATCTATCACATTCACTCGAAAGGCATGCTGGGAAATATGCAAATACAGCCTTACACCCTACAGCGTTAAAACGACGCCCCCAGTATTTAGTGTTTAGAACCTAAACACCTTGTGCTGAATAAACATCTTCATGTGTTTAAAAATTGTTACAGTGAATAAACATATTCTGGTGTTTACGATCTAAACACTGACACGTTTTCATTGAAATTCTAAATACCTTGAGTTTAAAAAGGTGTTTAGTTATGTGTTCAGATCCTAAACACTTGGTTTTACAGTGTGGAATGAAACATACATTAAATCAAAATGCATAGATCACACAAGAAGTAAAAACAGCATTCATAACCCTCAGACTCTATGTGTTAACTAGATCATGGAAAACAGACACTGTTACAATAATCATGTTAAGTGTCTTCCATCAGTAAAACCAGTTTTTTACAATGTAAAATGTGTTAAATTGTCTAACATGAATACAGATAAACAGCAATGTATATCTGAAGTGATCTAAAGCAGACTAAATTAAATCTTCATTCAATCATCCCTGGAGCAATGTAATTATTGCATGCCCCGAATTCCATGTGCATTTTAAATAAAACATATATTGATGGAACAAATTGCTGTATTCAAGCTCACATCAAACAATCCTGAGCAACAACAGCCAATCTAAACTCAGCAAAAAATAAACGTCCTCTCACTGTCAACTGCATTTATTTTCAGCAAACTTGACGTGTTTAAATATTTGTAGGAACATAACAAGATTCAACAACTGAGACATAAATTGAACAAGTTCCACAGACATGTGACTAACAGATATTGAATAATGTGTCCCTGAACAAAGGGGGGTCAATAGTAACAGTCAGTATCTGGTGTGGCCACCAGCATTAAGTACTGCAGTGCATCTCCTCCTCATAGACTGCACCAGATTTGCCAGTTCTTGCTGTGAGATGTTACCCCACTCTTCCACCAAGGCACCTGCAAGTTCCCTGACATTTCTGGGGGGAATGGCCCTAGCCCTCAACCTCTGATCCAAAAGGTGAGAACCGGGCTCTTCCCTGGCTATGGCAGAACACTGACATTCCTGTCTTGCAGGAAATCACTCACAGAACGAGCAGAATGGCTGGTGGCATTGTCATGCTGGAGGGTCATGTCAGGATGAGCCTGCAGGAAGGGTACCATGTGAGGGAGGAGGATTTCTGTAACGCACAGCGTTGAGATTGCCTGCAATGACAACAAGCTCAGTCCGATGATGCTGTGACACACCGCCCCAGACCATGATAGACCCTCCACCTCCAAATCGATCCCGCTCCAGAGTACAGGCCTCGGTGTAACGCTCATTACTTCGACGATAAACGCGAATCCGGCCATCACCCCTGGAGCGATAAAACCGCAACTCGTCAGTGAAGAGCACTTTTTGCCAGTCCTGTCTGGTCCAGCGACGGTGGGTTTGTGCCCATAGGCAACGTTGTTGCCGGTGATGTCTGATGAGGACCTGCCTTACAACAGGCCGACAAGCCCTCAGTCCAGCCTCTCAGCCTAATGTGGACAGTCTGAGCACTGATGGCGGGATTGTGCGTTCCTGGTGTAACTCGGGCAGTTGTTGTTGCCATCCTCTACCTGTCCCGCAGGTGTGATGTTCGGATGTACTGATCCTGTGCAGGTGTTGTTACACGTGGTCTGCCACTGCGAAGATGATCAGCTGTCCATCCTGTCTCCCTGTAGCACTGTCTTAGGCTCCTCACAGTACGGACATGGCAATTTATTGCCCCGGCCACTTCTGCAGTCCTCATGCCTCCTTGCAGCATGCCTAAGGCACATTCACGCAAATGAGCAGGGACCCTGGGCATCTTTCTTTTGGTGTTTTTCAGAGTCAGTAGAAAGGCTTCTTTAGTGTCCTAAGTTTTCATAACTGTGACCTTAATTGTCTACCATCTGTAAGATGTTAGTGTCTTAACGACCGTTCCACAGGTGCATGTTCATTAATTGTTTATGGATCATTGAACAAGCTTGGGAAACAGTGTTTAAACCCTTTACAATGAAGATCTGTGAAGTTATTTGGATTTTTACAAATGAGGGTCCTGAAAAAGGGATGTTTCTTTTTTTGCTGAGTTTATGCTAGACATCTTTAAGTGTTTTAATATCAAATCGCAGGATATGCGCTTTGGTGGGACAAATTAAACATTGACTGTGTGTTAGTTGTGTGTGTGTGTGTGTGTATATATATCAAATCAAATCACATTTTATTGGTCGCGTACACATATCTAGCAAATGTTTTCGCTGGTGCAGCGAACTGCTTATGTTTCTAGCTCCAACAGTACAGTAATACAACAAAACACACAAATCCCCCAAATAAAAATTAAGAAATTATGAAACATCTGAATGAGAAATGTCAAAGTCCAGAATATAAATATATATGATTGTGATGGTGTGTATACAGAGTTTGGACATTATATGAATAGAAAAGGTGTGTACAGCAGTAGTTATATAGGATAAGAATACATTCAGCGCCTTCAGAAAGTATTCACACCCCTTGACTTTTCCCACATTTTGTTGTGTTACACGCTTTATTTAAAATGTATTAAAAGTTAGATTTTTCTGTCACTGGCCTACACAATACCCCATAATGACAAAGTAGAGTTAAATTAATAAAAAATGTAAAGCTGAAATGTCTTGTGTTAATAAGTATTCAACCCCTTTGTTATGTCAAGCCTAAATAAGTTCAGGAGTACAAATGTCCTTGACAAGTCACATAATAAGTTGCATGGACTCACTCTGTGTGCAATAATAGTGTTGAACGTGATTTTTGAATGACTACCTCATCTCTATACCCCACACATACAGATAATTGTAAGGTCCCTCAGTCAAGCAGTGAGTTTCAAACACAAATTCAACCGGATAGACCAGGGAGGTTTTCCAATGCCTCGCAAAGAAGGGCACCTATTAGGAGATTAAAAAAACAAAAAACAAAGCAAACATTGAAAATCCTTTTGAGCATAGTGAAGTTATTAATTACCTTTGGATGTTGTATCATTACACCCAGTCACTACCAAGACACAGCAGGCGTTCTTCCTAACTCAATTGCCGGAGAGGAAGGAAACCACTCAGGGATTTCACCATGAGGCCAATGGTGACTTTAAAACAGTTACAGAGTTTAATGGCTGTGATAGGAGAAAACTGAGGATGGATCAACAACAATGCAGTTACTTCACAAAACAAACCTAATTGACAGAGTGAAAAGAAGGAACCCTATACAGAATAAAAAATATTCCAAAACATGCATCCAGTTTGCAACAAGGCACTTAAGTAAATGTGGCAAAGCAATTAAATTATAAAATCCAATAAAACGTATTGCTGAGTACCACTTTCCATATTTTCAAGCATAGTGGTGGCTGCATCATGTTATTAGAGACTTACCCACAAAGACGGTAATCGTTATGGACTGGGGAGTTTTTCAGGATAAAAAATAAATTGAAGGCAAAATCCTAGACAAAAACCTTTCCACCAGACACTGGGAGAAGAATTTACCTTTCAGCAGGACAATAACCTAAAACACAAGGCCAAATCTTTCATTTTACTAGGCAAGTCAGTTAAGAACAAATTCTTATTTTCAATTACGGCCTAGGAACAGTGGGAACAGGGGCAGAACGACCGTGTCAGCTCTGGATTCGATCTTGCAAACTTTTGGTTACTAGTCCAACGCTCTAACCACTAGGCTACGCTGCCACCCCAAATCTACAGTGGAGTTGCTTACCAAGAAGACAGTGAATGTTCCAGAGTTACAGTTTGGACTTAAATCTACTTGAAAATCTATGGCAAGACCTAAAAATGTTGTATACCAATGATCAACAACCAATTAGACAGAGATTGAAGAAATATGAAAAGAACAATGGATAAATGTTGCACAATCCAGGTGTGGAAAGCTCTTAGAGATTTACACAGAAAGACTCAAAGCTGTAATCACTGCCAAAGATGCTTCTTCAAAGTATTGACTCAGTGGTGGTGTAAGAGATATTTCTATATTTCATTTTCAATAAATTAGCAAAAAATGTCTAAAAACATATTTTCACTTTGTCATTATGGGATATTGTGTGTAGATAGGTGAGAATGATTTAAATTAATGTTCAATTCAGGCTGTAAAACAACAAAATGTGGAATAAGTAAAGGTGTATCAATACTTTCTGAAGGCACTGTATATATGAATTGGGTAATGTGTGACCAGTGTGTGTGTGTAATAACCACCGGCCACTAGTTTAGCCTCTGAAGGAAGAGGTTTCTCCCACTGACAAATTAATACCTCAGAGAGTACAATGCTGAATGGTGGCAATAAACTCATTCGTCCAATAATGAAGAATGACTTTTAATCCCCTCCTCCCCCTGCATCGTTGCCACATCTGTGACTGTTGCCATGGTGACCCAACGGCTGAAGCCTTACCTCATTGCTTCCCGAAGTGCTCCGCGCTCGCTCAGAGTTGTGTGTTTGATGTCATCAAAATTGTTCTCCAGCGTCACGCAGCTCTACGTGTGTGTGAAAAAGAGAGAGAGAGAGAGAGAAGGATGAGTGTTTGTTTGTTTGTCTGTTTGGTGCCTGATGCGTTTCATTGATCGTAGGGCTAATACCCTGTCTTAATCCACTTCAATACCATCGCAGCACACCAAGCTTTTAGGAAAAGAGAATCAAATGTATTCTTTATGCAAATTGCACTTTAGCTCCAAAACCCTGACTTTGTTGTGAATGAATCATCAAATACTGACATTGCAATGTTATTGGTCCAGCGGATCATTTAAACCACCGCACGTCATCACCCTCCTCTCTCTTGGGGTCGGGGTGAGCCGTTGTCATGGCATCAGCCCTATCAAATCCCCGGGACCCCTCCGGAGCGGAGATGAGCCTGGGGTAGGGGACAGACTGAGCCAAGGAGAGAGAGAGAGAGAGAGAGAGAGAAGCCTGGACGTTATTGACACGCTGACGATTAGCGAGGAAGGAACCTCTGCCCTCCTGCCGCCATCGGCCAGATAACCACTCAGCTCAGCCTAATCTCCCTCCCTCCCTTCTCAAGAAGTGTGTGTGTGCGTAGATGTGTGTGTGTTCAGACCCCACTCAGTGACCACAGGCCACAGAGTCTAATCCCTTACTCATACTCAAGAGCTGGATCATACAGGCCCGGATGTTTGTCTTTAATAACACATTCTGAACAACACAAATCAACTCTCCAACCCTGCCCACTGCCATTCAGTACCACAACAAAGCAAAGAAAGTCAGGTAGCCTCAGACCTTGCCGTGCTAAATTGTCCTCTTAGATGACATAACACCACCATACCGTGTAGTGTCTATGTATACCTGATTTGCACCATGACGGTACACAGTATCATCACTCCTCTATGAGCGACAGCCCTTACTACATAAATGGAGTGATGTTTATTTTGTATATCAGTTATGTACAAATGGTTGGATGATGGCATGGCCGTTTACGGCATTTACGTTTGTTCAGCAAACTACTTGCAAGACAAAGCCTGAGGATATCCAATTCAAATACCCATTGACTTGTAGCTCGGTTGGTTATTAAAACTATTGCTGCATTACAAGATCGATATAATCTTCGAGCTTCATCCATAAAGTGTGAAACTAATACACCTATACCAGAAGGAAGGGAAGGGATTTTATCCATAAAGATAATGATCATCTCCCTAAAGTGATTCTACTGGAATTGGTTACAACGTGAGCCCTGTGGTGGTAATGTTCACAAGCGCTAACTCGCTTATGTTCTTCGCACAAAACGAAATACGGAAGGCCTGCATTTTTACACCTAATAATTAGGAAAGCTCTTCAATTCTTATTGACACCTAATTTACATGATTGAAAACCAAAGTGCAAGTCGGTGATTTTCCCAATTGAATTCTCGTAATGTCGACACCGAAGTATTTCAATAATTCGATGGGATTAACAAATGTTTTCTTTCATTTCGTTGTTCAAACAATAAAGAAATAAAAAGGAGATGGAAATGTGTCATTATTTGCGTTGTTTGAGCGTGTCTGAATGACAAGGATATGTTTCAAAAACAATGTGTGTAAGCTATTTTTTTTTATCTGTCCTCTGGGCAAGGGATGGAATACTACATTAATAAGCCATATTCATTCAAAGGTGCTGTGAATGTGTCACTAACGCATCGGAACGTCATACCATTATGAGGGTACTAATATTGAAACTGTAAAAAAAATGTAGATCTGAGTGAAGAACTCACAAGAGTTGAGTATATTAAGGGTAGTTAAGCTATTGTTCCTTTTTTGGAAATAATTATTGATTTTCCTCATGTTAACCTTCAAGCTACCAACATAAGAGCAGAATAGTGGATTACATAAAGGGCATTGAATCTGGCATATTGTATGGCACACCACAACTTTGTCAGATATTCATTCCACTCTAGCAGCAGCACGTGCCAGTTAGCTATGAGACCTCGGGGGATTCCGATATGAAGCGGAACACAGCTATTAGCTTGTCTTGTGAGATTTATTCATTTTCATATCAGATAACGGTGATTAATCTCAGGCCATTAGGAGAGATATACCCCACCCCTCTTTATGTCTACCATAAGATTTTAAACCCCATAACATACATACCTACCTACCAACCCCCTCAAAGTTGCACTAAAACACAGGCAGAGCTATCTAAACAACAAATCCTCAAATGCAAATGTCAGACACACCTACAGTACCTACCTTTATATACCAAATAAAACACATTCCAAAATGTTAGGAGGGGAGAATATTATATTCCAATTATGTCACGGCCAATGTATTTACGCCATAAGCTTAGTGTTCTATTATACATTCAGAAGAATGAAAAGGTCCTTGGAGGGAAGAGAGAAGAGAATTACGAGGAGCTTCTATTAACATCAAATCTTAACATAATTCATTTAATCTCCCCCACCCCTCGGTAGGAGCGGCTTAGGCAGGGTAGTGCTTGTGTTGTAATACTCCATGTATCTGCTGGTTAATCCTACGATGGAAGTGGGGAGGGAGAGAGGGCCACTGCTGGGATTACCAGGGGGGTCTGTGTGTTTCAACTGATAAAGCCCATCGATCACAACCACCCCCATACATACCACTCTACAGCTCCCCGACTAACACACCTCTTTGTGTTCTCTCTCGGTCTCTCTCACACACACACACGCATGCACACACACACACAAAGTGTGCTCCACCCTAATGTGGTGCTGCAGCCTGCTGACATTTGATCAGGCAGAGAGAATCAATGTCTAGGTTGATCAGTGTCGTGTAATTATCCAGAGGTAGTCAGAGATAACGAACCAGTCGTTTACACAGTATCTGACTCACTGGCTCCACTGCTCACAACACAATGACCTGCTTTAACCCAGCCAAGACACACACACACACACACACGCGCACACACACTTTAACTCAGTCCACTGTGTCAATATTCCATCCCAGTGCCCCCTGTCGATCACCCCATGCTGGTGCATGTCTTACCAGGGACTGAGAGGATGAAGAGATCAGGGATTAAATCACTAAAGTGATGATGGAAAATATGCTCCAGTAAATATGTGTCCACATTTACCAGAGACTGTCTTATAGATTTATCTGTAAAGGATAAATGAGTGATGAATTTCCACTCGCAAAAAGTCGAAAAATGTCATGTTCAGCTCTCATCTCAACTAATCTCTCACTAACACCAAAATCAACATTAGGCCATCGCCAACAATCTGTGGGCCACATGTGGAATCCTTCCGCTCCAATGATGAAGTATACTCTTCTGTTCTCTCAAAATAAAACATGTCACATTATTTGAACTAAAACGACGAGATCGCCACACAGTTGTAACTACTAATTAGCTGAACAATAGGTGAGGCAGCACGATAAACAACTTTGGAGTCCATTTCTTTTGTTTTGATGTCTTCATATATTTCTTAATATAAATGAATCTCCTTTTTTTTCCCCGACATGCAATGCATTTAATGAACAATCTGTCTTCACACTGCAGAACTATTAGAGGCATGACCCATTTACTTTTATCACAATGTGATGGAGTGGAGCATTTGCTCCTCGTTTTACTCAATTTAAATCCCTTCAATAGTGACAAATAAACCTGGCAAAAGCACTAATGTGGTCTCATCCATAATATTGTGTGAGAAGACAATTATATCACATGTAAAGATTAGAATACAATACATCTCCTGGCAGAGAAGACCTGCTGTTAAAGATTACACCTGGCCAAAAAGACCACTGATTATGATTATGATGCTTTAGCCCTGAAGAGGTGAGACATTGGATATCATTGTCACTGAAAAAAACGTGAATGCTTCAAATTCTCAAGCAAAGATGCGTTTCCAATTTCAGCCATTCTTACATACTGTACATGATCAATATTGTTGTATAGTTCCCAATGCAATATAAATGCGTTCGACAGCCTCATGTGTTGTCTGTATTGCAGAACATCCTCAGTATCTTTAAGTGTTATTTTTTGTTGTTGGTGTACATAAATACAACTTAACTTTCAGACTAACAGAAACCTTCATTTAATTCTAAAATGTTATTCCAGTGTCTGAAAGCCTTAATTATCATTTTGGAAAAATGTCTGAGAGAAACCACCACCCTTTAACTTATGCATATCACAACAAAACAACAAAAAAGAATAATATATATATATATATAAATAAAACGAAGGCAAGATTACATTTCTTTCCTTAAGACTTTGATTGCGATCGGAATGAAAATAACCGTTTAAAAATATGCTCGTTTTTTTCTCTTTCCTTGTTTTTATTGGACCTTGACTGTGACCGGGGTACTGAGTGATGATTATGAAAGGCAATTTAAGACATTTAACGAATTCCAGACAGGATTCACTTATGGTAGATTTTTTGCCCTCTTCGCTTTCATCGTGTCTCATTAAAGCAATTACCTTCAGATGCCTAATAAACCTCCCAGAAGCCTTTTCTGACACTCAAGCAGATAGAGAGAGAGAGAGGGGTGTGGAGGAGAGAGCGAGAGAGAGAGATGTGGAGAGAGAGAGAGAGAGAGAGAGAGAGAGAGAGAGAGAGAGAGAGAGAGAGAGTGGAGGAGAGACAGGGGTGTGGAGAGAGAGGAGACAGCGACAGAAGAGAAAGAAAAAGAGGCCGATACAAAAGAGAGAAGAGAGGAGAGAGGAGAGAGAGAGGCACCAAAGCAGTCTTCAGACCAGAGAAAGAACACAGAGGAGCATTACGAGGATAGGAGGATAGGAGGATAGAGCACATTTACTCTCTCTCTGCCTAACTCACTGGTATCACAAAGCAGAAAGATAGTAGTGAGTCTGGATCGGTCTGACTTTGAGTGCTTAATGCCCAGATATCATGGAAGACTGCCCTGCAGTATCGCTCCGTGGATTAGTAAGGGGGCTATTACACCGCAAATAGGTAGGGAACCCCTTCAAAGATCCCCTTTACTGACATAAACTTGCATCCCTCAATATCCTAGCCATACATTAGGACGCTATATGGATGAAGGCTCTTCATAGATCCACCTCTAAATAATGGGTGGGTCTCAAATTACACCCTATTCCATGTATAGTGCATTGCTTTTGACCAGGAACACATCGGACTCTGGTCAGAAGAAGTGCATCAAATCAAAGTGTATTTGTCATGTGCGCCGAATACAACAGACCTTACAGTGAAATGCTTACTTACAGGCTCTAACCAATAGTGCAAAAAAGAAATAAAAACAACAGTAAAAAGACACTGAAAAATAACAGTAGCGAGGCTATATACAGTAGCGAGGCTATAACAGTCATATAGGGGAGGTACGCGCAATGCCGTCAGGGGTAGGCCAAATGAAAATGTGATTCACATTTTTTTTTTTTTATAATATCTACATATATATTTTTTTTCACATTTTCAAACAGTCCATTTATTTTGGGTGAGGTTTTTTCCTCACCTGAGTAACCTCCTTTCACTGCCAAAATTAAAATTAAACCATCTAGAGTTCAGCAAAATAACAACACAATGTCATATACAGGTAGTCTAGTCAAATAATTAACATCCAATCACATTAATCGTTACCTTCTCACGGGAATTCCACTAACAGTCCGTATGTAGCCAAACGTAGATGCTGCTCATTCCGTTTGCTCGAAAATTGATAAATATTTAAAAGAAAGTAAGAACTGTGTCCATTGAGACACATACCAGCTCTACTGGTAGTACTGCTACTACCAGCAGTACTACACCTGCACCAGTCGACGACACAAGTTGCTCTGCTTTCACGAGCACATCCAATGCTAGCGTCAGAAATTCTACATTTGTTGCTAGCCCAGCTAGCATGGACACTGACCGTTGTGAATCTGATGCAGCCGAAGATCTACTGCCCCATTACCCGGGAAAGCACCGAACAGACAGGGACATTGGCCCATTGAAGAGGCGCAAATATGATGAGAACTACATTGATTTGGGGTTCACTTATATTGGGAGTAGTGCCTTTCCTCAGCCACTGTGTGCAAAAGTACTCTCACAACTCAAAGAAACCTTCACTCTTGCGTAGACATTTAGAAACAAAACGTGCCAATTCGAAAAATAAGCTACAGGAGTTTTTGGAGCGAGAATTCAGACATGTATATAAGCAACAGATAGTATTAATAAGAAGGGGCTAGAAGCGTCTTATATGGTGATTTACTAAGTGGCTACGTCAGGCAAGCCCCATACTATTGTGGAGGACTTAATTCTTCCTGCTACCATGGATAGGGCTGGGACATTGCTGGGGGAAAAGGCCCCAAAAAACTATACAGATAATGCCTCCATCAAACAACACTGTTTCACGACGCATCAGTGACCTGACAGGAGAAGTTTTGAAACAATTACTGCTTTGCATACAAGCCAAATCAAATCAAATTTTATTTGTCACATACACATGGTTAGCAGATGTTAATGCGAGTGTAGCGAAATGCTTGTGCTTCTAGTTCCGACAATGCAGTAATAACCAACAAGTAATCTAGCTAACAATTCCAAAACTACTACCTTATAGACACAAGTGTAAGGGGATAAAGAATATGTACATAAAGATATATGAGTGAGTGATGGTACAGAGCGGCATAGGCAAGATACAGTAGATGGTATTGAGTGCAGTATATACATATGAGATGAGTATGTAAACAAAGTGGCGTAGTTAAAGTGGCTAGTGATACATGTATTACATAAAGATGCAGTAGATGATATAGGGTATGTAAACATTATATTAGGTAGCATTGTTTAAAGTGGCTAGTGATGTATTTTACATCATTTCTCATCAATTCCCATTATTAAAGTGGCTGGAGTTGAGTCAGTGTGTTGGCAGCAGCCACTCAATGTTAGTGGTGGCTGTTTAACAGTCTGATGGCCTTGAGATAGAAGCTGTTTTTCAGTCTCTCGGTCCCTGCTTTGATGCACCTGTACTGACCTCGCCTTCTGGATGATAGCGGGGTGAACAGGCAGTGGCTCGGGTGGTTGTTGTCCTTGATGATATTTATGGCCTTCCTGTGACATCGGGTGGTGTAGGTGTCCTGGAGGGCAGGTAGTTTGCCCCCGGTGATGCGTTGTGCAGACCTCACTACCCTCTGGAGAGCCTTACGGTTGTGGGCGGAGCAGTTGCTGTACCAGGCGGTGATACAGCCCGACAGGATGCTCTCGATTGTGCATCTGTAGAAGTTTGTGAGTGCTTTTGGTGACAAGCCGAATTTCTTCAACCTCCTGAGGTTGAAGAGGCGCTGCTGCACCTTCTTCACAATGCTGTCTGTGTGGGTGGACCAATTCAGTTTGTCTGTGATGTGTACGCCGAGGAACTTAAAACTTACTACCCTCTCCACTACTGTCCCATCGATGAGGATAGAGGGGTGCTCCCTCTGCTGATTCCTGAAGTCCACAATCATCTCTTTAGTTTTGTTGACGTTGAGTGTGAGGTTATTTTCCTGACACCACACTCCGAGGGCCCTCACCTCCTCCCTGTAGGCCGTCTCGTCGTTGTTGGTAATCAAGCCTACCACTGTTGTGTCGTCCGCAAACTTGATGATTGAGTTGGAGGCGTGCGTGGCCACGCAGTCGTGGGTGAACAGGGAGTACAGGAGAGGGCTCAGAACGCACCCTTGTGGGGCCCCAGTGTTGAGGATCAGCGGGGTGGAAATGTTGTTGCCTACCCTCACCACCTGGGGACGGCCCGTCAGGAAGTCCAGTACCCAGTTGCACAGGGCGGGGTCGAGACCCAGGGTCTCGAGCTTGATGACGAGCTTGGAGGGCACTATGGTGTTAAATGCTGAGCTGTAGTCGATGAACAGCATTCTCACATAGGTATTCCTCTTGTCCAGATGGGTTAGGGCAGTGTGCAGTGTGGTTGAGATTGCATCGTCTGTGGACCTATTTGGGCGGTAAGCAAATTGGAGTGGGTCTAGGGTGCCAGGTAGGGTGGAGGTGATATGGTCCTTGACTAGTCTCTCAAAGCACTTCATGATGACGGAAGTGAGTGCTACGGGGCGGTAGTCGTTTAGCTCAGTTACCTTAGCTTTCTTGGGAACAGGAACAATGGTGGCCCTCTTGAAGCATGTGGGGACAACAGACTGGGATAGGGATTGATTGAATATGTCCGTAAACACACCAGCCAGCTGGTCTGCGCATGCTCTGAGGGCGAGGCTGGGGATGCCGTCTGGGCCTGCAGCCTTGCGAGGGTTGACACGTTTAAATGTTTTCCTCACGTCGGCTGCAGTGAAGGAGAGTGTGCATGTTTTGCAGGCCGTGTCAGTGGCACTGTATTGTCCTCAAAGCGGGCAAAAAAGTTATTTAGTCTGCCTGGGAGCAAGACATCCTGGTCCGTGACTGGGCTGGTTTTCTTTTTGTAATCCGTGATTGACTGTAGACCCTAACACATACCTCTTGTGTCTGAGCCGTTGAATTGAGATTCTACTTTGTCTCTATACTGACGCTTAGCTTGTTTGATTGCCTTGCGGAGGGAATAGTTACACTGTTTGTATTCGGTCATATTTCCGGTCACCTTGCCCTGATTAAAAGCAGTGGTTCGGGCTTTCAGTTTCACGCGAATGCTGCCATCAATCCACGGTTTCTGGTTTGGGAATGTTTTAATCGTTGCTATGGGAACGACATCTTCAACGCACATTCTAATGAACTTGCTCACCGAATCAGCGTGTTCGTCAATGTTGTTGTCTGACGCAATACGAAACATATCCCAGTCCACGTGATGGAAGCAGTCTTGGAGTGTGGAATCAGATTGGTCGGACCAGCGTTGAACAGACCTCAGCGCGGGAGCTTCTTGTTTTAGTTTCTGTCTGTAGGCAGGGATCAACAAAATGGAGTCGTGGTCAGCTTTTCCGAAAGGAGGGCGGGGCAGGGCCTTATATGCGTCGCGGAAGTTAGAATAGCAGTGATCCAAGGTTTTTCCAGCCCTGGTTGCGCAATCGATATGCTGATAAAATTTAGGGAGTCTTGTTTTCAGATTAGCCTTGTTAAAATCCCCAGCTACAATGAATGCAGCCTCCGGATAAATGGATTCCAGTTTGCAAAGAGTCAAATAAAGTTTGTTCAGAGCCATCGATGTGTCTGCTTGGGGGGTAATATATACGGCTGTGATTATAATCGAAGAGAATTCCCTTGGTAGATAATGTGGTCGACATTTGATTGTGAGGAATTCTAAATCAGGTGAACAGAAGGACTTGAGTACCTGTATGTTGTTATGATCACACCACGTCACGTTAACCATGAATCATACGCCCCCGCCCCTCTTCTTACCAGAAAGATGTTTGTTTCTGTCTGTGCGATGGGTGGAGAAACCAGTGAATTCTATGCATTACAGCTGGTTGAGTCAACAGACATGGCGGGCCTGGTACAGCTCCTGGTATACGTCCATTACGTTTATGGGGGAGGGTCAATTAAGGAAAACGTCCTCTTCTGCAAACCACTGGAAACCAGGACAACATGAGAGGATATTTTAACAACCACTGGAAACCAGGACAACATGAGAGGATATTTTTAAAGTACTGGACAGCTTTGTGACATCAAATGGACTTTGGTGGTCAAGATGTGTTGGTATCTGTACTGATGGCACAAAAGCCATGACAGGAAGACATGGTGGAGTGGTAATGTGCGTGCAAGCAGTTGCTCCCGACGCCACTTGGATACACTGCAGCATCCACCAAGAGGCTCTTGCTGCAAGGGAATGCTTGATAGCTTGAACGGCATTTTGGACACTACAGTAAAAATGGTTAACATTGTTAAAGCAAGGCCCCTGAACTCTCGTGTATTTTCTGCACTTTGCAATAATATGGGTAATGACCACGTAACACTTTTACAACATACAAAAGTGAGCTGGTTAACAAGGGGCAAAGTATTGATGCGTTTTTTAAAACTGAGAGACGGGCTTAAAGTTTTCTTTACTGACCATCATTTTCGCTTGTCTGACCGCTTGCATGATGACGAGTTTCTCACACGACTGGCTTATCTGGGTGATGTTTTTTCTCACCTGAATGATCTGAATGTAGGATTACAGGAGGATCTGAGCAGCTAAACGATCGCTGCAGCTGTACATAGTCCATCGGTAAATAGCCCACCCAATTTTACCTACCTCATCCCCATACTGTTTATATTTATTTACTTTTCTGCTCTTTTGCACACCAATATCTCTACCTGTACATGACCATCTGATCATTTATCACTCCAGTGTTAATCTGCTAAATTGTAATTATCCACCTACCTCATGCCTTTTGCACACAATGTATATAGACTCTCTTTTTTTCTACTGTGTTATTGACTTGTTAATTGTTTACTCCATGTGTAACTCTGTGTTGTCTGTTCACACTGCTATGCTTTATTTTGGCCAGGTCGCAGTTGCAAATGAGAACTTGTTCTCAACTAGCCTACCTGGTTAAATAAAGGTGAAATAAAAAATAAAAATAAAAAAAATACAGGGACTCTCCGCAACTATATTCAGTGTGCGGGACAAAATTGAGGCTATGATTAAGAAGTTGGAGCTCTTCTCTGTCTGCATTAAGAAGGACAACACACAGGTCTTTCCATCATTGTATGATTTCTTTGTGTGCAAATGAACTCAAGCTAATAGACAATGTCAAATTTGATATAGCGAAGCACCGGAGTTGGGTGCGCAATTACGCAGGTACTTTCCCGAAACGGATGAACAAACAACTGGATTCGTTATCCCTTTCATGCCCTGCCTCCAGTCCACTTACCGATATCTGAACAAGAGAGCCTCATCGAAATTGCAACAAGCGGTTCTGTGAAAATTGTATTTAAATCAGAAGCCACTGCCAGATTTCTGGATTGGGCTGCGCTCAGACTATCCTGTCTTGTCAAATCACACTGTTAAGACACTGATGCCCTTTGCAACCACGTACCTATGTAAGAGTGGATTCTCGGCCCTCACTAGCATGATAACTAAATACAGGCAGAAAAAGACGCTCTCCAATACAACCCAACATTGCAGAGTTATGTGCATCCTTTCAAGCACACCCTTCTCTTTCACCTGTGGTGAATTATTCACCATTTTTCATTAACCTCTTATGGTTGGCATCAGTGGAAATACTAAAAACTAAAAAATACTAAAAATACAACTTCGTAACATTAAACATTCTTGAAAATGCAAGTGTCTTACACCCTTCAAAAGATTAGAATCTTGGTAATCAAACTACGTTTTCCAATTCAAAAAGCTATTACAGAGAACAAATACCATGCTTTTGTTTGAGAAAAGCAATCAACAACAGAAACATTTTCCGCAATGACAATTTTTACACATTCACATCTGAAGGTAAAATTATGACTTACATTCTGATATCTTGCTCTTATTTCTCTTCCTGAGGGTCCCAGTGATCAAATGAAGTGCTGTTTTCTTTGATAAAATCCATTTTATAGCCTAAATCTAAACATTTTGTAAACCGTTTGTGCCATGAATTCCATCTCTATAATTTTTTTACGGAGCATTCGATGTGATTACACACAGTAAACAATCGTTTATCTAGTCATGATTGGTTTCAGTGCATTCCTCTGGATGTTTGCAACACAGCCAAACGTCATAGTTTTTTTTTGCGGGGAGTATTGACCGAAGTGAACTGATTTGAAGACAACGAGCACCAATAATTTTAGGGAAGCTTCATTGATTGACTATATTTCTGCCCAATGATCACTGATCGTCTTGAAATCTAGCTGGGTAGATAGCCAATGAGCTGAGGTAAACACCAGTATGTAATGGTTTTGGGTTGGAACCCCATTCCCTGTTTGTAATCACACGCGTAAGAAACTCCATTCTCGCCTTGACGATCAGAGGAGTTGCTGTGAGGCTTTTTACGCGCAGCTGTATTTCGGAAATTTGTATTTTCAACGATTTCATTGAAGATATCATGGCGAATAAATCAGGAAAAGCGAAGTCAAAGTCTAAAGTGAAAGTGAAAAAGTGAAAGTGAGACAGATTTTTTGTTTGCGGAATCTTTGAGTGTTATGATTCAAACAGGAACTGAGGAGCTGGTTCTGCAAGGACAGGACGTACTTCTGGACGGGTAATTGCTAATGCCGTTTTATGAAATATAAATGTGTGTGTATATATATATATATATATATATATATTTCCCCCCCCCCATGTCAGATTATATTTTCCATGTTTTTATTCAAATGGAATGGAGTAGAATAGCAAACACACACATGGCCACTGCGCCTGCTACTCCTCTCCATTTCCATATGAAATAGCCATTGGGTGTTGTTCAGGAGAGGGCAGGCCCACAACAATGGCCAGAGTTGAATGGAACAGCACTTCACCTTAGTGACTGTTCCCTCTGCTCTATACAATACATATCTGTTTATGTTATGTGATGATAAAAGGCTCATACAATACAAATATTTGTTTTATGTTTTCTTTCACAGTGATAACGACTCTGACTGGGAGCCCCCGGTGCCAAGCTGCCCGCTCTACCTCTGCCCCCAGTGGTTTTCATATGCCACAGTTCATTACTGCAGGCATGACTATGCCTCAGGGCCAAAAGGGCACAGCATGTAGGCGTCGTTGTGTTCTGTGTCGCATGAACTGCACCACTTGTTAATTTTGTCTCTGCTTTACATCAGAAAGAGACTGCTATGGGACATGGCACAGGCAGCAAAATATTGTGTCGAGGACTTCCAAAGGGTGTACTGTTTTTTTTTTATTTTTTTTTTCAAATATTTTTTTTAACATTTTTTTTGTGTGTGTGTGTTAGAATTGCTTTTTGATATGTTGTATATAGTTATTTGCACTGTTGTATATAGTTATAGGTCATTTCACCAATTCGGCCAATTTGGGCAACTTGTGTGGGACACCTGGGTGACTTCATGCTAAATGTCATGTAGCTCACCCATTCCTGAAGTTATCAGCCTGACACTTTGCACACCTACAGTTGCCCTCTTGTGTTATCCATCCAAATTATCTCCAGCATTTTATCTGACTGTGTGGCTATTCTAGTACATGTGAAAGATGAAGCTACAACAATAAAAAACAGAAAACGTATGCTCTTTCTTTCTCTTTTCTTCCACCAGATCTACTGTGTTATAATCTCCTACATTCAATTAACATTTCCACAAACTTCAAAATGTTTCCATTCAAATGATACCAAGAATATGCATATCCTTGCCTCTGGGGCTGAGCTACAGGCAGTTAGATTAGGGTATGTCTTCAGGCGGAAATTGAGAACAAAGGAATGCAGCCATAACAGGTTTAACAAATAAGGTTTTATATGTAAGATGGCTAAGTAAAGAGCACAAATATTGATTATTATTATATTTATGCCCTGGTCCTATAAGAGCTCTTTGTCACTTCCAATGAGCCGGGTTGTGACAAACTCACACTCATTCTTATGTTTAATAAATGTATCATATTGTGTGTGTGGCAGGCTTACAATGATGGCAAAAAACAACATTTGAGAGTATGCTGACCCTGGTGCTAGAGGGAGTACGCAGCTGGAGGTTGAATGTTTGAAGGGGTACGGGACTATAAAAAGTTTGGGAACCACTGATAGAGGGAATAGAGTGACATTTGGGATGCACATAATGTTTGTGACCTCTATCGCATCCGTCCTGACCCCCAGAACACTTATAAGGATGCCCCAGGTTCTGAACAAACTTTTTAATTAAAATGGGCATCGTTCTTGCCCTTCACAAGCGGATAAATAGGTTACATAGAATCGCTCTATACCCTATCGTTAAAAGAAATCAAAGAGAGCTATGGACTATAATGGTTTAGCAGTAGAAGGGTGTTTCGATGGAAGAGGGATCAGGGAGAATGCTGTGTGTTGCCAAAACACTTTCAGTTAGATGGTTGACGCCTTGCTTTGTTACTTTGATAAAGATATGACAACATTCATCAAATTAACCTAAAATACTTCATCCAAATATTTACTCATGATTATAGTAGACCAATAGACTGTATGCTTGGTTATTTCAGATAAAGAACTTCACCAATCCATGAACATAAATGTGTGCATAGGTTCTGGATATACGCATATACGCCATATGTTCTAACTATTAAGCTTTTCAACATTACATAAAGTGGAGAATCCATCACCATTGATTAGCGTGATGAATTAGCTGGTTGTACTTAGGCACAGAGCAGTCAGCAGGGAGAGAGAATAATCTCTCCTACAAAACATCTTCAATTTATTTTGTGTATAAATCAGACACACACACGAACACAGACACGCACATGCATGTGCACACACACACCACTGTCACAAGCACACGTACACTCACTCTCAAACACATACACACACACACACACACACAGACAGAGTGTCGTATCAGTTCCCTTCAAGGACAGACGAGGGACTGCAGCCACCTGCCAAAAAACAAACCATGAGGCTGGTCTTAGGAGATATTCTCTGAGACTTTGACAGCATGTGCCTGGAATCCTAAGATAATTGTGTTTGTGTGTGTGTTTTGTGTTTGCTTGTGTGCGACAGGGACGTGACAGTGAAGTGTGTGTGCGTGTGTGTGTGTGTGTTATCTTGTCAGGGTGTCCGGGACACAGCTGCGGACATTGACATAAGTCCAAGCAAAGGTTAAAAAACAGCTACCAGAGATAACCTCGTCAGACGAGGTGGGGATCCAAGAAAAACACGGTTCTCTAAATTTGGAACCAGTACAACATCTACGACAGTCATATGTCTTGTTTGGTGTGTGTGCGTATGTGTGTGATGGGGGGTTCAGGGTTAGGGAGCTCTACTCACATCACAGCCTTTCTCTGGGTTTCTTTTCCAGTGCTTCTTCTCTACTTTCTTAGCAGAGGTGGAGCAGATATCAGCATGGCTCTTCACCCGGGGGTTCAGGGCCAGGATATTCTGATAACAGAGGGAGAAGGGGGGGTGAGAGAAAAAGTCAACTTTACAGTAAAACAGAGCAGGGGGGGACTATTTATACCTCAAAAGTAAAATATGCATGTCAGTTGTATCACAAAACATAGCCGGAAATTGATGGTTTTCCTAGAAAACAGTTTAGATGGTTATCCTAGAAAACAGTTAGCTAAAATCCCTGTTAAGAGGTTGAAATAGTCCTTATGGTCTAAATACTCTATTTTTCAGGAATTCCCTTTTTCCAGTAGCAATAAATATCAATTAATTCACTAAGAATATATTATTTTACCTGTACGTTTCCCAAAACAAATCAGAAATGTGCATTGCATATAAGGAGGTTTTCATTGTTCTACATTCAGGGTAGCAGTTGTCCCATGGGCATTTCCACGGTAACAGAGTGATGCGGAGACTCAGATTTTTCACTTTAAGATGTATGTCAAACAAAAACCAATGACTGCAAAGTTAAACAAACCATATAACTATAGGCACAAGGACTACTTCTAACAATTTCCACAGAAAACGTTACAAAAACAAATGTCCTTGAAGAACAGTACAGATGCAAAGTCTGGTAATAGAAGGACGGTTTTACATTTTAGTCATTTAGCAGATGCTCTTATCCAGAACGACTTTCAGGAGCAATTCGATTTAAGTGCCTTGCTCAAGGGCACATTGACAGATTTCTCACCTAGACGGCTCAGGGATTCAAACCAGCGACCTTTAACTGGTCCAACACTCAAAGCTAGACTACCTGCCGGGTTTGTGCTATTGGTGCCATTCTGTTACCAAATTTCCAAAACACCATCTTCACACGTGACAACAAAACCGTCAGTCATGTAACCTTCCATTACAATCAACTCCCCCCCCACCCTGCATTACCACTGATCAGCAATCATGAGCCTCTTCACTGTATTCATTATGAATGCAACACACACTCCAGTTTAAGCAGTGCACAGTAGAGCATAGCGCATCCATGAAACATCATTCATAAAGATCGGGATACTGGGAAGACCGCAGGGACTTGGATTCTAAACACCGTGTGTGGATATGAGGATGTAAAGCAGCTCTAGGGATTCAGATTACTGCATACTGTTTTCACAGTAACTACAGAGTTGATACATACTGTGATATGAGGTTGTCTGTGCTCTTTAAAATGTCCTTTAAACCAAATCATGTCTGTTCCAGGTGCATAAGTATTAAAATGGGAACACTGGCGAAGATGGAGATCCGCACACTTTCGAAAGAGAGAAATACATCTAGAAACGGAGGCTTAAATGCAAAAATAGAGGTGTTTTATTGGGACATTGTGAAGCCCAAAATGTTGATTGTGCAGAAAAGTGAAAGGTGAAAAACAAAACAAACGTCTCGGCATCAAGCCATCATCAGAGTGAATCGTGAACGCACAAACTAGGCTTCTATTTGAGGTTGTATACAGTATGTCACATGATCTAGTGAGGAAATCTATACATTCAAACAAGTAAATAGTACAATAGCATGATTAAAGTACAATACAATGCCTTTATTTTTGCATTTAAGCCTCCGTTTTGGATTTATTCCCCTTTTTTCGACAGTGTATGGGTCTACATATTTTCCTTGGGACATATTGATAAATCAATTGGAGTATGTTGGCAGCCAGTGTTTGCTTTGGGGGGCAAGAATATGCCTTGTAAAATCTGAAGGTATACGTTCAGACGACTGGTTATCAAATGCTTCTGCTGTCTTATGTCAGGTGTATCCCCCAGACCTAGCAGCTAGCTCTCCACCACTGAAGGTTTAAATGAGTTTTGGGAGCAGATTTGTACCTATTTCTCTAGGTACTGTGCAGATGGTTTGGAGAACATATTATTTCCCCCCTCTGTTTCCTTGGTGCAAACATCACTTTAGCATTGCCCCCCCGATTGATGCAAATGCTGAGCATAAAACATTCAAAGTGCATCTGAGTAGCATTTTGTGTATATCCACCATGGACTCATCCCCCCCCCTTTCGCAACAAAAGTAGCAGCATCCAACCTCAATTAGTGTCCCACAAGCTATGTGACAAGACATTAAGCTTTTTCTTTTCATATTTTCACAGTAGGTGGAAGGGAAAAGACGGTTTCATATGGAGGTACGGGGGTGTTATTGTAAAAGGCCAGGCCTGGGCCTAACATAACCTGTGTCTCTTTCCCTACTGTGGTAGTCATGCTAAATGAAATGTCACACTTTATGCAACACCAGAAATCTTCCTATTAATTCTTTCATTTCACACCTAATAAAGTGTAGTTACACCGTTGCGTTTCTTATTTTATTGTCTGTTGAGGCCTGTGGGACTATTTCTTCCATTGTGTGGTCTAGATAAAGCAACAATGCAGTGGTACATGCTCGAGGTAAACCAATAAGGACCGAAAGGTACAAATATTCTGACAGCGGAGACAAGTCTCCTGGGATCCGTTAGGAACAAATGATGTTTTGACAGCATGAACATAACAATAAAGATATGATTTAACCGTCTGTATCTTATTAAAATAGTTATGTTTATATTATATCCACCCTTTACAACTATAACGTGTCAGAACTGCTTTGATCTAGAAGCATTAGATTGGCCATAACTTAGAACGCATGGCAGTTGGGTTTGAAGTGGTTCCAAAAGATTTGGAACAAACACACATAATTAGTACTTGACACCCAGAGGAGAAGCAGGACAAAAAGGCGGGAGAGTAAACTGCCATAGAATGAATTAACAAACGTTCTTGTGAACAATAACCTAACCAGGTTAGCAAGAATCTGACAAGCCAGAAACAGTGCACTACCAAACATGCATTAGAGAGAAAACGTTTAAACATTACGTTTTTTTTTCTAGTTATAAGGTCAATGTAAAACATTGTGAAATGCTTCCACATTAAAACACAACATACTAGATTCAACAACTGGGACTCTCGTATCACCAGAAATGTTTACATGCCTAAACTGTTTGGGTCTCCAACATGATGTATTAAACAGAGCGACAGAAAGAAATATCAGGATTAACAAAAACAACATATCGTATAACCATGTCTTCAATGTTAAATAGACCCTCCCTCACTGCATATAGACCTGTCTCAGTGTTTGTATCTCCAGCAGAGAACCCCATTTACAGCCCTGTATTGACCTGGTCTCCTCAAGTGGAAAATGTACAAGAGAAACAGATCCATGGCAGTCAGATCCAGGCAGGGTTGCAGGAAACACTAACCATGTTTGACAGGGGCTAATCTACTGTGGTTGCTAAATGGTTAAATGAAGAATAAAAACAGGGAAATGGATACTAGGCAGGGTTAATCCTATGGTGTTTAAATCTAGATTGAGTGAAGCAGGGTAGTGTTCAGTAAGGCACACCGTAGCAAAATGCTCTGCAACATAAACGAACACTGGGTGTTCTTACTGGTTCAGTGTAGTATTTAAATAGTATTAAATAGTTTTCCCTACAGCACACAACCCAGATGCCCTGGCCTGCACCATAGAAAAGCAGAGTTCTCATTGCCATAGCTGACCATAGCAAAAACTAGGTTAACAACATGCATCCCTGTGAATGGACCCGCAGCAGGGTTTAACATATGTATCATCCCTCAATAAATACACAGTTGATGCTATTAGTATGCTGCTATAGGATTTTCTCTGCGAAGTCAAATGTTACACATCTGGGCCAGTAGGATCAATAACGCTTACAAGAGGACTAGGCATTCATACATACACTAGACTTAGATCAATACCTACTAGGCCTAAACACCAGAGATAGTCCCTAAGATATCAGGTGTTTTTACACGTCCTCGTATTCACAGTGGTTCTACATGTAACTAAAACAGTCAGACAGAGCGTACCACTACTGTTTAAAGTAAACTGGCAATGCTGCTCAGTACTTGTATCCATTAAGATCACATCCTAAAAGACTCATGATCACGTCAAGTGTGTGTTAGAATGTGTGCACGCATGCGCCGTGTGTGTCACCCAAACACCCGGTGTCTACACAACACAAGAGAACACCTCCCCTACTGTTTGTGCGACCTTTCTCACTGCAGGGTAGTTACTGGGGACCTGCTTCCACGCTAAACGCACTCTGCACAGAAGGCCTCGTCTAAACCAAGGAACCAAGGCCCATCTGTGAGTGTTGGCTGCATCAGTACGCATGTGTCCGCTGGGGAGGAAGAGAAGGCTGCCTGGCCTGCCTGCGTGTGTCTGGCTTTCACACTCTACACTGATCACACTGGGCCCCAAACAGATGGAAGATCAATAAAGTGCCCGGGCCAGGCAGAACGGCCGGTGGTATGCAAACGCAGACCGAGCCCTCAGAGGAAATCAACCAGGGTGCGAGGGAGGTGAGGAAAGAGGGCGGGGGTATATGATGGACACAGGGAATGGGCAAATCACAAACTGGAAGCAGTGATTAACATGGTGGGCTGAGTGAGGACCTGAGAAGCACAAGCTAAGACTTGGAGGCATGAGACATGAGCCCTATACTATGAATGTAGTTAGAGGAGTTAGCGAGGTAACTTTGGTCAACTCTAAGTTCAACTTTGGATAACCGGTACCGCAAATGTGGCTCACACTTTAGCCTGCAACGAATCCTTCAGATCTAACTAGCTACGGGTTAGGCTAACTCAGGGCTCACTACATTTGTCCTGGATGAAGTGTCTGAGCTGCGAGTTGACGACCAATGAAATGATTCCCTCAATCTTGCAAAGATTGCATCATCATCCTCTTCATTTGAAGAAGACAACTGATTAAATATTGTATTTTTCAAATGTGTTTTTGGATGTATATTTTTTAAATTATTAAATACCTATCACATTACACATTTAGTAACAACAGGTGTCTGTGCATTAATAAGCACAAAATAAAGACTGCACTTCTAAACTGAATTTCCAAGAAACCTGGTCTTCCATTTTGATTTAGGCACAGGTGAAAATGTGGCACGGACTTACCAATGGATTGATGTTTTAGCATCGTCTCAATGAAGAGTTTGGTATTCGACGAGCCACGTGCGACATGCATCCACAGTTAAAAACCTGCTAGAGTTAGCGACAGGCGGACGAGCAATATCCACCGTCGTAGTACGGATCAAGTCTATACTGGAATGGAAAGCTAACTGAAGCTAGCTAGCTTTAGAAAACCCTGAGTAGATCTAGCTTGCTCCGTAGTATACCCCTAGGGAGGCAGAGGGAGATACAGAACAGCTACTCGCTAACCCACCACAGTATCAGACACCAAAGAACTGTGTAGGATATACTAGCTAGCTATACTATGTACTAAGACAGGGACAATCCATGTGCTATGCAATACATGGAAGCAGTCACGGTCCACTTTGTATTCTGGTAACCATAGTAGTTTGGCTCAAATTATATTCTAATAACCATAGTAGTCTCATCGTCATAAAACTGCTTTAAAAATCTTTAAAAAGGCCATGTTTCATAAAAAATATATATACAGCGGACTCCAAAATTACTGGCACCCTTGACTGGCAATGTACAAACAATACTTTAAAAAATAAAAACAATATAATTATAGAGAAACTCAAAATACCAACAAATACTGTACTTCATTAATGTTTCAATGGAACCAACCAAAATCATACAATTATTTAATGAATACAAAATAAATTTCACCAAAATCAAGATTTCATCATTATTGTCACTCCTCATTTAGTACTTAGTGCAACCACCTCCGGCAAGGATAACAACATGGAGTCTTTTCCTGTAATGTTTGACAAGGTTAAGGAAAACATTTGGAGGGATTTTGAACCATTCCTTTATGCAGATACTTTCAAGATCCTTCACATTCTTGGGTTTGCGCTTATCAACTGCCCTCTTCAACTCAGCCCACAGGTTTTCGATTGGATTGAGGTCTGGCGACTGAGATTTTGTCACAGAACCATTTCTGTGTGGATCTTGAGGTATGTTTTGGGTCATTGTCTTGTTGGAAAGTCCACCTATGGCCGAGTCCCAGCCTTCTGGCAGAGGCAACCAGATTTTCAGCCAAAATTGCCTGATGCTTTGTGGAATTCATTATGTCATCAATCTTGACCAGTACCCCTGGACCTCTGGAATTAAAACAGCCCCAAAACATCACTGACCCACCACCATATTTCACCGTGGGTATGAGGTGCCTCTCCTAGTATGCATCTCTGTAACGACGCCAAACATGCTGATGCTGTATCTGACCAAAATGTTCAATTTTGGTCTCATCTGACCAGAGCACCTTCTTCCAGTCATAATTTAAATTACGTTTGGCAAACTCCAAGCGCTCTCATCTGTGTCTTGGGGTCAGAAAAGGCTTTCTTCTGGCAACCCTTCCAAAGAGCCTGTGATGTCTGATGGTGCTTTTTGAAACCTGGTGACCCCAAGACGCCACCAAGGCCTGCAATTCTTTCACAGGGATTCTTGAGGATTTTGTTGCTTCTCTCACCATCTTCCTCCCTATCCTGGGGGGCAAAATGCATTTGTGTCCTCTACCCGTGAGGTTTTCAACTGTTCCATATCTTTTGAATGTTTTAATAATTGCCCTGCCAGTGCTCAGTGGTATATTCAATCGTTTGTGGATCTTCTTGTAGCCATTACCAGTTTATGAAGGTCTACGACAATCTGTCCTTTTTGAACTGCCAGTTCTTTTGTTTTCATCATGGTGTTGGATGACAAAGGGCTATTGCATGCGTGTTACCTCATTTCATTCCTGGTTTAATTTTGGTAGATGTTACTTACAATAATCTTTAAGGGTGCCATTAATTGTGAAACCTTGATTTGGAGGACATTGATTTTTTATTAAATCAATAAATGATTTTGGTGGATTCCATTGAAACATGAATAAAGTACAGTATTTCTCACGTTTGGTATTTTGAGTTTATCTATATAATTATATTGTTTATATTTTTTAAAGTATTGTTTGTACATTGCCAGTAATTTTGTAGCCCACTGTATACATAATAAGTAGTGCATATATGTATTAATCTGATATGTCATTGTAAATTGGAGATGTAATTGATTATATATACTGCTGAGCTGAACGTGGGCCATGAAAACATGAAATAGAACATTGTCCTAGCTTGACGTAGAAACAGGTGAATACCTTTGGAATGCTGAGCCACTTGACTGCACCAGATAGCTGTGTGCGAGTTAATTTCTTTTGAAAATGACTCACCGGACTACAGCCATATAGTTTTGAAACTAGAAGGAGAGAGAGAGACAGAGTAGGCAAGAAGGAGTCAGCTGAGATTGGAGTAAAGAATGTTGAGTTGGTCACAAAAACAAGGTAAGCTACTGAGCTAGCGCTAGCTAGCTAATGCCTCCAGATGTAACTCGGAGGTGAAGCCTACTTTCTGAATTAAACAATAGAGTTGATACTAATATAATTAATAGGGTTCACTCACACACACACTGCTTTGCATACCCAGGAGCTTCAGCATGGGCATACATCTTGCATGACAAGTCCTAGGAGGTATGAAATAGCAACAACATGAAGGTCAAAGTAATTTATTGCACAAAATGAAGCAACTATTGATTAGGAAAGAAAAGGGCAGGCACAACTTCCCCGCTAATAATGCTGTGTTCGTAACCTAGAGGGAAGTGGGAATTTACCACCATAGAGTGGTGCCAATGAATTATACTTGTAAGCAAACATTCCATAACTGTAGGTGGCAGTAATTTGCCATACTTGGCATTATACATGTTCAAACAACACACTCTAGATGGCAGTATACACACTTTCAGTTTGCTTGCCAACTCATAGAAGTAATAGAAGAAAAAACGGACTACTTCAAAATGGAGATGGCCTCAATGAAGCTGCCAGTGCACTCACAGACGCCATAATGGGATATATACAGGTATGAAGATGATATTTCTATTATTCTCTATTTTTAACACATACAACTAGGAAAAATCTATTTGAATGGCGCTCCAACTGGTAATTACTGGTGGGAAACTGGTCTATCATCCTAGAACTCCAAGTAGGAGTTGGGCATTTAGCAGTTGTGAAGTCATAAATACTAGTTGGATGCATTCACGTGCTTTGAAAAAGTTGAGAATCGCCCAATTGGCTAATGGCCAACAAGCGGTGTCAAGCATAAACTAAAAGTACGGCTATCAGGCTTGAAAACAAATGAGTGTTTTGTATTTTATTTTACCTTTATTTAACTAGGCAAGTCAGTTAAGAACAAATTCTTATTTTCAATGACGGCCTAGGAACAGTGGGTTAACTGCCTGTTCGGGGGCAGAACGACAGATTTGTACCTTGTCAGCTCGGGGGTTTGAACTTGCAACCTTCCAGTTACTAGTCCAATGCTGTTTGAGCTAATTCACCTTAATAGGTGATGTCAGAGGTCACCATGTGGGAGAAGTTGGATTTCAAGGATGATAGACGAGAGAAACAGAGAAATGCTGATAAATTGTGGCAGCCACTGAAAATAAAGTTTTTAACTAATGTCGAGACTCGCTATTAAGATCAAAGTGACAAGTTACAGCATCAGGTTGTCCGAGGAACCTCCAAGGTAACTAGCTAGCTTGTAATCCTTACTCTTCTGCTGGAATCAATAAAGGAATTTCCACATATTGATCTGCAGTTGAGAGATAGAGCAACAGCCTTTGGGTCAGCAATATTAAATATAGGCCAAGGATATAATTTGTTCTACTTTATGAGGAGAAACAGTGCAATAAAAAAAATGGCACATTCAACAGAAATATTAATCTATTCAGCTATGGTTGTGTACTGTCTGTATTGCAGGGCAAACGGTACCTTTTAGATAGGATAGGACTATCTCACACATGAACTCTCGTTCCTTTGCACTGACGACCCAGTCACGACACTGCACGCCATTTCAATACAGTTTCAGCACAAAACAGCCACATACAGATTATCCATACCATTCCCATAATGAGAGTAGGTGACAAGCTGCTTGCTGTAGACTTGGGGTTAAAGACATAAAGCTTTCTCCTTGAGACAATGAGATAAAGCAGTGGGATCCCAGTGTGACCTCACACACAGCACAGCCTGGCCAGTCTGTGTGGAGACATAAGAGCAGTGGTGGTGTGGTGCCATAATGTACACTCACTAAGTCATGCATGTATTCATGTCACCCAACAGAGCAGAACACCAAGGGCACCAACCGTTTCTTTTTCCAGCCAACATGGTTGTGTCGTGTCTCTCCTTTAAGTTAAGTCTGCTGTTGTAGCCTGGTCCAAAATATGTTTGAGCTGTTCGCCACAAACTTTGGAGTTGATAAGATAGCACAAACTGATCTGGGATCAGTCTACGGTTGTTGGGTTTTCGCTCTAGCATTCAAAAATGTTAAGATAGCTTTACATTTATCCACTCATCCACTCACACACTTTATCCACCAACTCCTACATTCAGGAGTTAAACAGCTCATGTCCTGTCTGTCAACGTTAAGGCTTCTGTGACCGGTCAGTTAGTCCTAAATACGGCTGCTAGAATCCGGACTAGAACCAAAACATTTGATCATATTACTCCAGTGCTAGCCTCCCTACACAGGCTTCCTGTTAAGGCAAGGGCTGATTTCAAGGTTTTACTGTTAACCTGCAAAGCATTACATGGGCTTGCTCCACGCTACGGTCACAAGACGCAGGCCTCCTAATTGTCCCTAGAATTTCTACGCAAACAGCTGGAGGCAGGGCTTTCTCCTATAGAGCTCCATTTTTATGGAATGGTCTGCCTACCCATGTGAGAGACGCAAACTCGGTCTCAACCTTTAAGTCTTTACTGAAGACTCATCTCTTCAGTGGGTCATATGATTGAGTGTGGTCTGGCCCAGGAGTGGGAAGGTGAACGGAAAGGCTCTGGAGCAACGAACCACCCTTGCTGTCTCTGCCTGCCGGTTCCCCTCTCTCCACTGGGATTCTCTGCCTCTAACCCTATTACAGGGGCTGAGTCACAGGCTTACTGGTGCTCTTTCACGCCGTGCCTAGGAAGGGTACGTCACTTGAGTGGGTTGAGTCACTGACGTGATCTTCCTGTCTGGTTTGGCGCCCCCCCTTGGGTTGTGCCATGGCGGAGATCTTTGTGGGCTATACTCGGCCTTGTCCTAGGATGGTCAGTTGGTGGTTGAAGATATCCCTCTAGTGGTGTGGGGGCTGTGCTTTGGCAAAGTGGTTGGGGTTATATCCTTCCTGTCTGGCCCTGTCCGGGGGTATCATCGGATGGGGCCACAGTGTCTCCTGACCCCTCCGGTCTCAGCCTCCAGTATTTATGCTGCAGTAGTTTGTGTCGGGGGGCTAGGGTCAGTCTGTTATATCTGGAGAACTTCTCCTGTCTTATCCGGTGTCCTGTGTGAATTTAAGTAGGCTCTCTCTAATTCTCTCTTTCTCTCTCTTTTTTTATGCCAGCAGCATACCACCCTGCATACCACTGCTGGCTTGCTTCTGAAGCTAAGCAGGGTTGGTCCTGGTCAGTTCCTGGATGGAAGACCAGATGCTGCTGGAAGTGGTTTTGGGGGATCAGTAGGAGGCACTCTTTCCTCTGTTCTAAAAAATATCCCAATGGGTGTCCTGACTCTCTGAGGTCATTAAAGATCCCATGGCACTTATCGTAAGAGTAGGGGTGTTAACCCCGGTGTCCTGGCTAAATTCCCAGTCTGGCCATCAAACCATCACGATCACCTAATAATCCCCAGTTTACAATTGGCTCATTAATCCCCCTCCTCTCCCCTGTAACTATTCCCCAGGTCGTTGCTGCAAATGAGAATGTGTTCTCAGTCAATTTAACTGGTAAAATAACAGATAAATACATGTCTTTCTCTCACATGGAGAACCTGAGCCCTAGGACCATGCCTCAGGACTACCTGGCATGATGACTCCTTGCTGTCCCCAGTCCACTTGGCTGTGCTGCTGCTCCAGTTTCAACTGTTCTGCCTGCGGCTATGAAATCCTGACATGTTCACCGGACGTGCTACCTGTCCCAGACCTGCTGTTTTCAACTCTCTAGAGACAGCAGGAGCGGTAGAGATACTCTGAATGAAAGGCCAACTGACATTTACTCCTGATGTGCTGACCTGTTGCACCCTTGACAACTACTGTGATTATTATTATTTGACCATGCTGGTACTTTATGAACATTTGAACATCTTGGCCATGTTCTGTTATAATCTCCACCCGGCACAGCCAGAAGAGGACTGGCCACCCCTCATAGCCTGGTTCCTCTCTACGTTTCTTCCTAGGTTTTGGCCTTTCAAGGGAGTTTTTCCTAGCCACCGTGCCTCTACACCTGCATTGCTTGCTGTTTGGGGTTTTCGGCTGGGTTTCTGTACAGCACTTTGAGATATATCAGCTGATGTAAGAAGGGCTATATAAATACATTTGATTTTTCCTTATTGGCCTTGCTGGCCCACAAATTCAATACAATGACTGTACCCCAAATAATTACACATAAATACAGTTGAAGTCGGAAGTTTACATACACTTAGGTTGGAGTCATTAAAACTTGTTTTTCAACCACTCCACAAATGTCTTGTTCACAAACTATAGTTTTGGCAAGTCGGTCAGGACATCTACTTTGTGCATGACACGTAATTTTTCCAACAATTGTTTACAGACAGATTATTTCACTTATAATTCGCTGTATCACAATTCCAGTGGGTCAGAAGTTTACATACACTAAGTTGACTGTGCCTTTAAACAGCTTGGAAAATTGCAGAAAATTATGTCATGGCTTTAGAAGCTTCTGATAGGCTAACTGACATCATTTGAGTCAATTGGAGGTTTACCTGTGGATGTATTTCAAGGTCTACCTTCAAACTCAGTGCCTCCTTGCTTGACATCATGGGAAAATCAAAAGAAATAAGCCAAGGCCTGAGAAAAAAACTTTGTAGACACAAACAAGTCTGTTTCATCCTTGGGAGCAATTTCCAAAAGCTTGAAGGTACCACGTTCATCTGTACAAACAATAGTACTCAAGTACAAACACCATGGGACAACGCAGCCATCAAACTGCTCAGGAAGGAGACGGGTTCTGTCTCCTAGAGATGAACGTACTTTGGTGCGAAAAGTGGAAATCAATCCCAGAACAACAACAAAGGACCTTGTGAAGACGCTGGAGAAAAGAGGTACAAAAGTATCTATAGCCACAGTAAAACGAGTCCTATATTGACATAACCTGAAAGGCTGCTCAGCAAGGAAGAAGCCACATCTCCAAAACTGCCATAAAAAAGACAGACTACTGTTTGAAACTGCATATGGGGACAAAGATAGTACTTTATGGAGAAATGTCCTCTGGTCTAATGAAACAAAAATAGAACTGTTTGGCCATAATGACCATTGTTATGTTTGGAGGAAAAAGGGGGAAGCTTGCAAGCCGAAGAACACCATCCCAGCCGTGAAGTACTGGGGTGTTAGCATCATGTTGTGTGGGTGCTTTGCTGCAGGAGGGACTGGTGCACTTCACAAAATAGATGGCTTCATGAGGAAGGAAAATGATGTGGATATATTGAAGCAACATCTCAAGACATCAGTCAGGAAGTTAAAGCTTGGTCGTAAATGGGTCTTCCAAATGGACAATGACCCCAAGCATTCTTCCAAAGTTGTGGTAAAATGGCTTAAGGACAACAAAGTCAAGATATTGGAGAGGATCGCCACAAAGCCCTGACCTCAACCCCAAGTTAAACAATTGAAAGGCAATGCTACCGAATACTAATTGAGTGTATGTAAACTTCTGACCCACTGGGAATGTGATGAAAGAAATAAGCTGAAATAAATCACTCTACTATTATTCTGACATTTCACATTCTTAAAATAAAAGTGGTGATCCTAACTGACCTAAGACAGGGAACTTTTACTAGGATTAAATGTCAGGAATTGTGAAAACTGAATTTAAATGTATGTAAACTTCCGACTTCAACTGTACATAGTGCATTTACATTCTCTCTTGACATCAGAGTAACAGTCTTTCCCACCAAACTCAACATGTATTCTCTTCCCAGACCTAAAAGACACTGAATCAAAAGAGATGAAATAGACTATCACAGGCCATCTGCTAGCCCCTACAGACTGAGCCAGCTACAGTGAAAGAAACTAATCCCAGAGTACAGATCAGTTGCACTCACTTCCCGGCATTGCAGCACCAAGTTAAACAAACCAGGCAACCAACGACAATAGTTCATAAAGCATAGACATCCCCTGGTAAAGGCTCCTGCCATTTACCGTGTGACTGTTGTTAGTGTGTTTCATGTGTGAGTTTGTATGTGTGTTTGCATGTGTGTGTGTCTGTGCGTGTGTGTGCAAGAGCGAGAGAGAAAGAGGGAGTGAGGGACAGACAGGGTTGTACGTGTGTCAGACAGACAGACAGACAGACAGACAGACAGACAGACAGACAGACAGACAGACAGACAGACAGACGAATACTGTGGATGCCTGAAACAAACCATGCGCTCGCTACGGTAACAGGCTTTAATTTTGGTAATGGGCACTATGTGCCAAAGGCTCATTACATGGCCTTTGAAAAGTGTCCCTGGCCATGTTGAGGCTCGGAAAACAATTAGCACAGAAGCAGAAGGTAAATGAAGTGTAAAAGAAATCAGGGCTTGATGACCGAGTGAGTCTAGTCTCAGGTCTTATCTGAGGCTCTCTGAGGAAAGGATGGAAGCAGAGGGAGGGAGGGGTAATGAGGAGAGGAGAAGGAAAGAAAAAAAAGTTCAATATGCCACATGCTATCTGGGTGTGTAAGCAAGCCAAGCCAAGCCAAGCCAGCCCTGCCTGGTGTCTGTGGGGGCTAGGGTATGAACTCCACAGAGGGGATTGAGTTTGCAGACGGAGATTGCAGCAGACAGTGGGGTCACATGTGATCAGGTGAGACTGCTCTCCTCCCCTAGGGTACAGAGGTGGCAGTAAATTGTGCAGTGGAGGAAAAGGAGAGGACACAGTCTCGGCTGGCTGTTCTCAAGCTCTGCCTCTCTCTCTGCCTCTCTCTCTGCCTCTCTCTCTGCCTCTCTCTCTGCCTCTCTCTCTGACAAGCCCAAGGATCATCTCTGCTTCGTTGATTGATTAAAAGCGCAATCTGAGCAAACCTGGCCAGGAGTGCAATTACCGGTCCACCGGTTTGGGTGTCACTTCTGAGATGTGCTTGTCTGGGCGTGTATGTTTGAAATGATACCAGTGCCTCCACGTACCTAGTACACTCAGCAAGATGTTGAAGATTATCACAGCAAACGCCTTACATAAACTCCCTCTAGCTGTTTATCTCACCACAATATGCTTCTTTGACTGGGACTGAAACTGCCTCATTCAATAATAGTTTTACAATACACATCCTCAAATAGCATTTTTAAAGATCTGAGCCGGTTATCATTGTTGGCCCCAATTGGCCCTTGAGGATGCCATGGATTAAATGTAAAACAATAAATAATGTAGATGTCCAATTCCTACACCATGTAAGCAACTCATAAGCAACCTCAGCACTCAAGACAAAAACCCAACTAATACGAGGATCTTCCAAGGCAGCCTAAATCCTTTCAATAACACTTCATAGCTAGCCTGGACCCATCATTTGCAAGTCAGTGTTCCCAGACAACCAGGTTATGGAAAGACATAGGGTCTGCTCTGCTACCATAAGAATCATACCTATTTCTATAATAATAATATGACATGTACTGTAAATGCAATTTTGAGATGCTTTTATCCAAAGAGACTTACAGTCATGCGTGCATACATTTTTTTTTATATACACTGCTCAAAAAAATAAAGGGAACACTAAAATAACACATCCTAGATCTGAATGAATGAAATATTCTTATGAAATAGTTTTTTCTTTACATAGTTGAATGTGCGGACAACAAAAATCACGCAAAAATTATCAATGGAAGTCAAATTTATCAACCCATGGAGGTCTGGATTTGGAGTCACACTCGAAATTAAAGCGGAAAACCACACTACAGGCTGATCCAACTTTGATGTAATGTCCTTAAAACAAGTCAAAATGAGGCTCAGTAGTGTGTGTGGCCTCCACGTGCCTGTATGACCTCCCTACAATGCCTGGGCATGCTCCTGATGAGGTGGCGGATGGTCTCCTGAGGGATCTCCTCCCAGACCTGGACTAAAGCATCCGCCAACTCCTGGACAGTCTGTGGTGCAACGTGAATAGTTGGTGGATAGAGCGAGACATGATGTCCCAGATGTGCTCAATTGGATTCAGGTCTGGGGAACGGGCGGGCCAGTCCATAGCATCAATGCCTTCCTCTTGCAGGAACTGCTTACACACTCCAGCCACATGAGGTCTAGCATTGTCTTGCATTAGGAGGAACACAGGGCAAACCGCACCAGCATATGGTCTCACAAGGGGTCTGAGGATCTCATCTCAGTACCTAATGGCAGTCAGGCTACCTCTGGCGAGCACATGGAGGGCTGTGCGGCCCCCCAAAGAAATGCCACCCCACACCATGACTGACCCACCGCCAAACCGGTCATGCTGGAGGATGTTGCAGGCAGCAGAACGTTCTCCACGGCGTCTCCAGACGGTCACATCTGTCACATGTGCTCAGTGTGAACCTGCTTTCATCTGTGAAGAGCACAGGGCGCCAGTGGCGAATTTGCCAATCTTGGTGTTCTCTGGCAAATGCCAAACGTCCTGCACGGTGTTGGGCTGTAAACACAACTCCCACCTGTGGATGTCGGGCCCTCATACCACCCTCATGGAGTCTGTTTCTGACCGTTTGAGCAGACACATGACCTCCAGCAGGCCGCAAATGTGCATTTTGCAGGGCTCTGGCAGTGCTCCTCCTGCTCCTTCTTGCACAAAGGCGGAGGTAGCGGTCCTGCTGCTGGGTTGTTGCCCTGCTACGGCCTCCTCCACATCTCCTGATGTACTGGCCTGTCTCCTGGTAGCGCCTCCATGCTCTGGACACTACGCTGACAGACACAGCAAACCTTCTTGCCACAGCTCGCATTGATGTGCCATCCTGGATGAGCTGCACTACCTGAGCCACTTGTGTGGGTTGTAGACTCCGTCTCATGCTACCACTAGAGTGAAAGCACCGCCAGCATTCAAATGTGACCAAAACATCAGCCAGGAAGCATAGGAACTGAGAAGTGGTCTGTGGTCACCACCTGCAGAACCCCTCCTTTATTGGGGGTGTCTTGCTAATTGCCTATGATTTCCACCTGTTGTCTATTCCATTTGCACAACAGCATGTGAAATTTATTGTCAATCAGTGTTGCTTCCTAAGTGGACAGTTTGATTTCACAGAAGTGTGAATGACTTGGAGTTACATTGTGCTGTTTAAGTGTTCCCTTTATTTTTTTTAGCAGTATATATTTTTTACCTTTATTTTACTAGGCAAATCAGTTAAGAACAAATTCTTATTTTCAATGATGGCCTAGGAACAGTGGGTTAACTGCCTGTTCAGGGGCAGAACGACAGATTTGTACCATGTCAGCTCGGGGATATGAACTTGCAAGCTTTCGGTTACTAGTCCAACACTCTAACCACTAGGCTACCCTGCCGCCCCCTGCCACACTAGGCTACCCTGCCGCCCCCTGCCACACTAGGCTACCCTGCCGTCCCGCCCCGGGAATCTAACCCACGTCTCTGGCCGTGCAAGCGCCTTGCTCTACAGACTATGGTTTCAGAGTTTCACGGAAATCTAGCAAGTTTCAGTACTGGGAATAATTCATAATTATCCAGAGAGTCCCAAGAAATAGCAACAAAAAAAAGCCCATTTAAAGCTGTTCAAAACCAAGATATGGTCACTATGCCAGGGTTCTCCCCAAATAAGAGAGGTGCTGCGCCACCATGTCGGCTTGGCTGCGCCACATTGTAAAGATTTGAGCACATTAAACTTATATTTAGTCATGATAAAGTAACTATCTTTGATTGCCAAGGACAATGTTGTGAATTGGAAAGCAGGCCATTCACGAATTCAGAGCGTTATCATGTTCCTAAATTAATTCAGCGCATTTCAGCAGTAGCGATCTCGACATAACCGACTAAACTCAACTTCACAATTTACTATGGAGTTGAGCGCCGACATCACATAAAATGAGTATAGCACACAAACTGTGTAACAGCAGTCAAACAACAAAGTCAAATGACCAAAGTTGCTAAGCCTGCTAGAAAACCTCCAACGAATGACAGAATATCGCCTATACTTGGCTAAATCGAGTTGATTATACAGATAGCAGATCAGCTCACGGTTAATGGGAAATGAACAGTGGGAATAGTTTAAATATCTAAACTCGGTTTCTACTCTCATACGGTTTGTTGTTCACATTCTCTACCGAAGCGCTCATATGGGCAGCAATACCAAACAGTGCAGAGAAGAGAAACATTTTAGAACGATATTTTGACATGCATAAGCAAGAGACGTGCTTTGATAATGGAGCCTATGGATTACAGAATGAAGGTAGGGATTTTCATGAAAACCAGGAGTCCGGATGTTGGGTTTCAGTGGGACAGGAGAAGATAGAATTTTCCCTCATGCCTGTCTGAATTGTTCACAGACGTCATGTATGCGACAGGGATGCCTGTGTAGTGAATTGTGCATAGGCCTATTAAATTTGGGAGTTTCTGAAGTCACAATGACAGCTCAAAGAGGCACATGTTCTTTTGTAGGCTATCTGTAAGGACTTCCTGTAGGATTTATTAACTGCATTCGGGACGGTTGTACAGTCCAGCAATATCAATTATGTGTGTGCTTTTAATTTATGGCGACTTTGTGTGAAGTAAATACGGCAGGCTAAAAGCTTCCACGCGACAACCTATTTGGATAATGTGCCATTATATGTTTTGCTAATCTGCTGCTGCGCATGTTGAGTATTTTGTGGAATTGCATTAGTGCGACATTGGGGCATTTTTAAAAATGTATTTCCTGGGTCTTGTCATTTTATTTTTTCGAGAAATGTAAACAAAGAGTGTTCCCGGGAAACTCTCGGGATCCCGATTACCCGTGTTAATCTACTACCGACGGAGCCATACAGGAACACAAGCTCTGGTTTTTTTTTTTAGCAACTCTAATAGAAATCCAGCTAGGTTTTAATAATCTACATGCACACACACAAAAGACATGCTACACATTTAACTGATATGAGTGCCTGGGTGCCGTCCGTGGATATTAAAATAAGACATGTGACAGGAGGACGGGATGGCTAGCAGGAGAAAAAAAATGTAGTATTTAATTGCACCAGAGATGGCAATTATAATGAGATTTAAAAAGCCATTTCCAATGGCAGGCAGGAGTAGTTTAGTGATGGTTTTAAGTGCAGAGGCAGGAAGAAGGTCACGTCACTGTTGCCATTAGTCCCTGAATAAAGATGCTAATGAAGGGTTTGACTTACTGCACTCCACTGTGGCTACTGCCTTCATAAAAGGTTCCATTAGATTCCCTCAGTCCAGTGTTGAACCAAGGCTTTTTAAGCCCGCTCGATCCAAGCGACTAAAGTGTGCTAAGAAGCTAAATAATATCAGATCTTTTCAGGTAAACAACACTATAATGTCGAAATTTAACTGGCTCTAGGGGAAGATGCTTTGCTATTCACTTCACAGAGGCTCTGGTTGGCGATTTTACATTATTCTACTATACTATACTTTTCTTTACTGTACTGTTGGATTCTAGCTTGAAATATACATATTCATGTTTCCATACCAGAACTTATTGATGACTTTACATGTATAAGGAATGTATGTGTTGGAGTCAATGGAGGGTGGATGAGAACTAGGTGTATAGAAAGTTACTGAGTGAGACAAGGGGGAGTGCAGAAAGTTTACATTCTGTTAAACATGTTATTGTCACTGTAAATATCATGGCTCCCAAAGAGGGAGGCAAAGGGCAACAGTCTGGTTTGAGTCACTGACCAGTTAGGACAGCTAGAGAGGGGTGAGGAATTCATCCCGAGGTCAGGTCATATGAAGTGAGAAGTGTTGGATCCTGTGTTTTACATTATAGCCATTACCATATATATGATTGAATATTATCTGCTGTTGGCTTGTGTGGATGTATGTATGTGTTATGCAACATAGCTGACTTGAAACATTGTTAAAAGTATCAGGGCCATGGGACTTTCTCATGATGGAAAAATACAGAGAAGCATGAAGACAGGAAATGTTCAAATTAGTTGGGAGGAAGGCACATTCAGAGCGGGGTGTTGCGAGAACAAGCGGTCTTTTGTTAGATAACAGGAGCCAGGTGCGAGATAACGGTATGGAGCATGAGAGCCTGGATGTTCTTCACAAGCAACATTTACATCTATCAACAGAAGCGCCAAGAGGCGGGGACCCGCCTGAGCGCCTGCAATAGGCTGAGTAAGTTTAAACCACGCCCAGTCTCTACTGTGATAGGCCAACAGACGGGTTGGAACTGTCTATCACAGTATAAAGAATACTGTTTTACATACGTCTTGTCAGTTCTCTGTTCTGCCCTGCGTGGTATTACACTGAGCCCATATATACGAAAGTTGCATTTGCCATTTATTACTTAGCTAATAAAAAATACATAGTATAAAATCGGTGACTCATTGTTATATTTATCCTGATACCAGATTTGAATTTACGCAACTCTAACAGAAGGAACACACACATAGACTTCCACGCCCACTAAGGTTCTAGCGTCAGGCAGGACTACACCAGTGAGAGGATTAGCAACAGAGATGCCTTGGCTGTCTAGTTGTGCAAAGAGTTGAATCCGCCTGGTAAGAGGGTATATGTAATCATGTCTTTGCAGATGTATAACCCAGTGAGTGAATGAACTTGGTTTGAGCATTTTCTAATATGTGAGTTTTTAATCTGTTCGTTCAGAACCTAACCAAGTCACAGTTCTTTGCTGTGCTGTTCTCTACTGTACTGTGATGTCCAAACTTGTGAAACATAGATATCTACGATTGGTAAAGATTTGGTCCGGTCCAACCAAATTTGCTCCTGTTTTTGGGGCAAAGCTCATTAGAATATTTTTTTTATTTAACTAGGCAAGTCAATGAAGAACACATTATTATTTACAATGACAGTCTAGGAACAGTGGGTTAACTGCCTTGTTCAGGGGGATTTTTACCTTGTCAGCTCTGGGATTCGATCTAGCAACCTTTCGGTTACTGGCCCAACGCTCTAACCACTAGGCTACCTGCCGCCCAATAATACCCAAAGATACAAAAGGATGAAATCTTATAGTAGACTGGATGGATTCATGGAAATAAATATAGAACAGCAACAGCAACCCTGATATTCTGCTTAACAACTGCACACGGAATACCTTCAGTTATCTATCCTACCCAGGATTCCTCAACTTATTCCACCCTCGAGAACAGTGGATGTTGACATGGCTGAACCAGACCCACATTTTTACTTAACTTTGTCTCTAAGAACAAGTAAACAGTTTAATAGATGTGGAGGCTATTGAAACCACAAAGTCATTGATAGTTCATTGTCATCTTGTTGTATGAAATTGATCAAACACACCAATCTCTCACTAGCCTGGGAAAAATAACATGTGGAAAGACAGAGCCAGTTGCAATGTGAAACTCTTCCAAGAAATGTACAGTGTTTAGTGTTCCTGGATAACCCCCACCTCTTGGGGCCCTCTCCTCCCTCAGCAGGAAACCCCATTGACTTATTGGCTCTCACTCTCAAGAGCAAAACATTCATCCGAGCTCACTCAGGGATAAAACCTTTGCAGTTCAGATGCATTTCATTTGCTAATGGTTAACACATTTTCAATTATCTACTAGCCAAGTAGTTAAAGCCATTAGATTTCTCAATCATCAAAATACCCTTTATTGTCCTTTTGGTCAAATTGTAGACGCTACAATTATTATGCTTAAACATGTGAGATTGAGTACGCCATGACTTATTTGCTTAAATTAATTGCTCTTTGGGGAGCATAGGTCATTCATAAACATTATTATGTACTACATGCTGCAAAGTAATGTTTGTTTACACTTGTAGAGAAGCATGCACAAGTCCCAACACACACAGCAACGGATTAGACAACAGCAAGTTTTCCCCAATGTCTCAGGAAGTGATAAGTTGACCCTTGCCTATAGCCTGCACATTCCACTGGAACAGGCAGAAGTGAACAGTGAAATGACCATGTGATGTCCACATGATCTCTCTGGTGTGTTAGTTAGCAGAACAGAACACTTGTGGATGGTATTATCGCAATAGACTGTACATTCAGTCCATAATGAATAAGAAATACTCCTGGTAAAATAGGACTTCCTAGACTGATCCCTTCCTCGTATATGCAAGCGTGTTTGTGGTTATTGTATTTATTATAAAGTATATCATTTCATTGATTAAGTAATTCCATACACAGTAGTGATGGATTTCATAAAATGGGCCTGTATAATGGAAACATGATAAATAATTTAGTTTTGATTCAATACCAGGTGCAGCATAAAGCCAACAATACAGCAATAGACATCCATTGCCTGGGTTTGACTCAAGAAAGCAACAGATGATATGCCATTTGTTTGCTTTGCAAAACAATAAGATCTATGTGAATATTATATCCCATTTCATCATATTCCATTCTATTAGACTGTATTATTTCCAAAACACATCACAACAACACCCTGCATACACTAACTCAAAACAAACCAACACCCACACAGGATAAACTTTGCCCCAATAACTTCAAGGCATCCCTCTTGTCCACAGTGAAAAAAACATCAGAAAATCTCTGCCACAACAAAATATCAACGAACCATTATTCAACGTTAACTTAGCAGTATTGTTTAACTGTCTTGCAAGTATGATGGGGTAGTTGCTGTGATAAAGCTATTTTTTTCAACAACTGTTTTAATGGGAAACATACAGATCTATTCCTCATACAAGCATACCAAAACTAGCCCTTTGTATTGGTAAAGCACCTGAATTATAAATACATGACAATAATGTAATTTATACGGTCAATAATGACACTTATTTCGTTATCGAATACATGCAACATGTGATAACAGTGACACAGCAACAAAAATGCGAATTAACATTTCTGATACAGCAGTATTTGATAGAGCAGAATAATAAAGTAGCCTTATACCTCGATATCTGGAAGATCCTTGCTCAGCATTCTAGACATTGCCTTTCGAAGAAATGTGAGTTGTCAAAATAAAAAAGGACGTGCGAAACGCAAACTATGTTGTATGCTATCAGTGACCTGTTTGATTTCTTGATGCAATATTTACAATCGCCACAATAGTTTGGAGCAGACCAACCGAGCGCAGCTAACGTCATCAAGGAATCTCCTACCTAACTAGTATCTGTCTTAATTCTATGTTTTCAAAATGATTTGTTACCAAGTCATTGGCGTTTCTTTTGGCGATTTATAGCCTAAGCTTGATATGGATAACGTTAGTTTCGAAATTATGCTGACTGGTTGTTGTTATTCTTGCTTCGTTTAGGACCATACGGAATTGAGGAATCAAAAAAAGTTCAGAAGCGAAACTTGGAACACGGAGTTTCTACTGGTTTCTAAACCCAGAGGCGAGACTTGGAACTCTTGCGAAACAGATCAAATTGACTAGGCCGTTTTTTGAGAAGTCAATGAGAGAAGTTAACTAATAACCAAGGAAGATTGTTTTCTAGAAATCTAAAGACACAACTTAGATTCGAGCCAATGTCTTAAGTAGTTGAACATGTTATTACTCGAACCCCATGAAAGTGAAAAACTGATACGTTTTAATTTCCTTTAAAAAACATTGTATATCTGCCTTTGATTTGTTGTCGCGAGACGACGACGTGAGTTTAACTATGTTGTGTTCAAGACAACCGGGAACTTGGAAATCATGACTTCAGTGATCTGCAGGTCAGAAAGTCGACCTTTAGAATGAGGCCCGAGTTCTAATTCCGAGTTATTAGAACTTTCAAAACGGTTCCCAGATGTCTTGAATGTACTGAAGTTGGAGTTTTCCGAGTTCCAAGGTGTTTTGAACGCGGCATAAGCCAACGTCACCATGACTTCACTTTGAGTGTGATCGGGGATTTATATTGGAGAAGCAATTTTTGCCTACTTCTGAAGTTCCACCTCGTGCAGCGTGCGGAAGTTGCAGTACGGAATACATATTAGGAACTCTCTCATTCCTCCTTCTCAAACGTCCCTTCCCCTTGTCATGTCTCAATCCTGCACAAATCAAGTGTCACTCTTCCTCCTCAAGCCTCCCTTAATCAAATATCAACACACTAGAGACTAGTCAAAGTCAACCCCTCCTCTTCAAACCTCACCCTTGCATTGGTCACTTATCACCACTGTTCTAGTCAGGCCACAGTTCTGCTCACCCCTCACCCTTGCACTCTTTTATTCACAATTGGCCAAAATACAAGCTAAAAGCAGATTATTTAATTTTTCTAAGGACCCCAAAAAACTGAAGCAGTGGGAGAACCTATTCATGTCAATACAGTAACTAGCTACCTACACTTAGTAGACCACTGTGTATAAGATGCTTGCTTGATAACTTTACTGTATAGCTAAGTGAATCAAATATCATTAGCTAGATATAACTTCCTATTAGCTAGCTTACTTGATGTACAGTGGGGAGAACAAGTATTTGATACACTGCTGATTTTGCAGGTTCTCTTACTTACAAAGCATGTAGAGGTCTGTAATTTTTATCATAGGTACACTTCAACTGTGAGAGACGGAATCTAAAACAAAGATCCAGAAAATCACATTGTATGATTTTTAAGTAATTAATTTGCATTTTTATTTTATTATTTTCTTGCTACTTACAATCTCATGCTTATCGCATTAGCCTACACTAGCTAATTATTCTTCCAGTTTGAGATGAGTAATCGCTGTTCTGATGTCCAGAAGTTATTTTCGGTCATAATGGAAGTTAGCAGCAACATTATTTACAAAATAAGTCAAAAAATAAGTTACAAACAACGCAAAAAAAGTAACAAAATACCACAGTTGGTTAGGAGCACGTAAAACGTCAGCCATCCCCTCCGGCGCCAAAAGACATGCCCCCTCTCCATGGGTGTTTAAGATGGGTGCTAGTCGTTTAAACAGACAGCTCGGTGCTTTCAACATGTCAATACTTCTCACAAATACAAGTACTGATGAATTCAATCTCTCCTCCACTTTGAGCCAGGGCAGATTGACATGCATATGATTATTGCTTGCTTTCTGTGTACATTCAAGGACCAGCCATGCTGCCTCGTTCTGAGCCAATTGCAATTTTCCTGAGTCCGTCTTTGTGGCACCTGACCACACGAAAGCACAGTAGTCCAGGTGTGACAAAACTAAAACTCGTAGGACCAGGCTTGTTGATAGTGCTGTTATGAAGGTAGAGCAGCGCTTTATTATGGACATAATCTTAGCTACTATTGAATCAATATGTTTTGACCATGACAGTTTACAATCCAGGGTTACTCCAAGGAGTTTAGTCACACCAGCGTGCTCAATTTCCACATTATTAGTGTTATTTAAATGATTTGTCCCAAATACAATGCTTTTAGTTTTTGAAATATTTAGGACTAACTTATTCCTTGCCACCCATTCTGAAACTAACTGCACCTCTTAAGTGTTGGAGTCATTTCAGTCGCAGTAATAGCTGACGTGTATAGTGTTGAGTCATCCACATACATAGACACACTGGCTATTCTCAAAGGCATGTTAGCATCACAACTCAGGATATGTCCCAGATGCAGACACAGGAGGCAGATAGTATGATTCTCAGAATATTTATTATACAAAGGAGCGGTCAAAGGGCAGGTCAAGGGCAGGCAAAGGTTCGTAAACCAAGGCAAAGTCAATCAGGGACAGAGTGGCATGCGGACTCAGGGTCAAAAACCGGGCAGAAAGGTCAAAACCGGGAAGACTAGAAAACAAAACTTGAGAACGGGAGAAATGGGGAACATGCTGGTAAGACCTGACATAACAAGATGAACTGGCAACAGAAAATCAGAAAGGGCAGATATAAATATCACAGGGGATAATGGGGGAAAATAGGAGACACCTGGTGGAAACCTGAAACAGATCAGGGTGTGACCTGGTCAGTTATTGAAGATTGAAAACGTAAGGGGCCTAGACATCTGCTCTGGAGAATTCCTGATTTTACCTGGATTATTTTGGCAAGGCTTCCATTAAAGAATGCCCTCTGTGTTCTGTTAGTCAGGTAACTCTTTATCCACAATATAGCAGGGGGTGTAAAGCCATGACATATATGTTTTTCCAGCAGCAGACTATGATCAATAATATCAAAAACAGCACTGAAGTCTAACAAAACAGCTCCCACAATATTTTTTGTCATCAATTTCTTTCAGCCACTCATCAGTCATTTGTGTAAGTGCTGTGCTTGTTGAATGTCCTTCCCTATAAGCGTGCCGAAAGTCTGTTGTCAATTTGTTTACTGTAAAATAGCATTGTATCTGGTGAAACACCATTTTTTCTAAAACTTTACTAAGGGTTGGTAACAGGCTGGTTGGTCAGCTATTTGAGCCAGTGAAGGGGGCTTTACTATTCTTAGGTAGCAGAATGACTTTTGCTTCCATCCTTTTGTGGGGGGACATTATGAAAAGATTCTCCAGTTTCAGTCCCTAGTATGGAAAACTAATATAATAGCAACATAATATTTAGTGCTGTCTATTTTTTTAATAATGAAGCCTGCTTCTATGTGATGTTCTCTGTTCTCAGATATGGAGAGCTGTGAAAGCGCCTGTCTGCAGATGAAGTGGTCCCAATGAATATCTCTTCAGGCTGAGGGTATATCCTGTATACCATGGGTTATATGTGTCCCTATGTTAGCAAATGTTGTATACAGTTAAAAGTCACAGACAAAGTGTAACCCCATTACAACTGGGCAGGCCAAACCCTGCTCCTGGTGGTCTGTTGGGTGTGCAGGCTTCTGTTCCAGCCCAGCACTCACACACCCGATTCAACGTATCAAAAAGAACACTTTATAATCAAGTGTGCCAAAGCTGGGCTGGAATGGAAGTCTGCTCACCCAGTAGATCAGGGATCAGTGTATCAAGGTTGGCAAACGCTGGTATGGATTTCTATTTCACCTGAAATGATGCTTTAGTAATAATAGCCTAGTTGTTACTACTCGATTATCTGTTGTCGTATTGGTTGTAATGTTGCAATGTTTTATATCAAGGGTGGCCAACCATCCTCCAGGAGAGCTACTAGGTGTGCAGGCTTTTGTTCCAGCAACATTCTAACACAACACATTCTAAAACTTAGCTGCCCACAAGGACCTTGGTAAGCAGACTCAGGAGTGTTTCAGGGCTTTATCAAAAGCCTGCACACCCAGTAGCTCTCCAGATGGAGGGCTGACTACATGTGCTTTAGAAATATAATTCCTTTCTTATTACAATTAATTCTTAACAGTCATCTTTTTTTCCCATAGTATTTTTAATGACAGTACTGTATGTCAATAGGTTTTATTGGTTTAAACTCATTTTCATTGTTTCAGTTACCACAGGACCATAGTCTCAGTCAAAAAACCTGTGGTACTTCTAGGACCACATGATTACCAGAAAAAAATCTGGTATTATTAGCCTCAAAAATATTTTCTCCCTGTATCATTTTAAATTGACAACATATACTCAAGTATGTGTAAACAACGTGTGAGTTTAGCTATTCTCTGCTTCAGATGTACAATGATAAGGGGTGCCTTGCACATGCCCATAAGGCCAGTAATGCCAACATGCTGTAAGCCTATGGCTGCGTTGGCGATGCATGCCATGTGACAAGCCGCAAAATGGGTACACATGGCTGATGTTCTGATAAAACAGATTGGAGAGCTTATAACTGGACAAAAAGGCAATGCTCAATTTAGAAACACAGACAAATTAGGGACAGATTCCCTTCCCCTCTTCATTGCAGGATTGTGATCTGTGATTCAACAATTAAAACAAGTTTAAACACTTCACTTCAAAGAATCAACACTTTTTTCCCCATAACATTTCAAAATGTACAAATAAGATAACTTGTTTGTATAGGTTGGACATCTTAGTCCAAAGAATAATACAGGAGCCAATTGAGTAGTAACAAGTAGTCTGTTAATACTAAAGCATCATTCCAGGTGAACATTTAAAAAAAGTCCACTCCTGCATTGGTCAACCTTGCTCCACTTATCCCTGATCTACTGGGTGAGCAGACTTCTCTTCCAGCCCAGTAATAGCTCACTTGATTGTCAACTCATTAGGTTTGATATGTTGAATCAGGTGAGTTAGTGCAGGGCTTGAACAGAAGCCTACAGACCTCCAGCAGCAGGGTTGGCCTGCTCCAATTGTGATAGTGCTATACATTGTGTGTGACTTTTAACTGTATACAACATTTGCTAACATAGGTACACATATAATTCATAGCCTAGTGGTTAGAGTGCTGGGCCAGTAACCCGAAAGGTTGCTAGATCAAATCCCTGAGCTAACAAGGTAAAGAATATGTTGTTCTGCCCCTGAACAAGGTAGTTAACCTATTGTTCCTAGGGTGTCATTGTAAATAAGAATTTGTTCTTAACTGACTTGCCTAGTTAAATAAAATATTATCTTGGGACACTCATTGGGGGGACCTTTTCGTCTGTGGACAGGCTTTTATGGCTCACTGTTTCTGAGGACAGATGTAAGGGATTTCTTCCATTGACGGAGAGGCGGACCAAAGCGCAGCGTGGTTATTTTGAGTCATGTTTTAATAAATCACTTCACATGAACAAACTAACAAAAACCGTGAAAACCCAAAACAGGCCTCTCTGGTGCAAAACACAGAGACAGGAACAATCACCCACAAACACACAGTGAAACCCAGGCTACCTAAATATGGTTCCCAATCAGAGACAATGACTAACACCTGCCTCTGATTGAGAACCATATCAGGCCAGACATAGAAATAGACAAACAAGACAACCAACATAGAATGCCCACTCAGATCACACCCTGACCAACCAAAACATAGAAACATACAAAGCAAACTATGGTCAGGGTGTGACAACAGAAAACATCACAAAGAAACAGGCTACATTATAGAAACATTTGACAGCACTGAAAATGAGGTTACTATTATCTCTCTGTCCTAATAGTTGTCCTTATTAGAGACAACTGGATAATCTTTTCATAAAGTCCTCCCACAAAATGACCTGTCCTATCCTGTAGCCTACTGTCTCCCTTTTCTGACAGCTGTAGATGCAGTCTTTTCACCCCCTTCCATGGCTGGTATCTACAAATGCAAGGAGCTTGCAGGGTCCGGAATAATTGGATCCCTTGATAAAAATGACCATAAAAGACTATAAAAAAATATGACAAATACTGTAAGCTATACACAAATAAACTTACTCAGAGAAAGAGATTTTGTTTCACAAGTAATAACAAACATTCTCTAAAAGTTAGGGCTCAAAATGATTGGATCACCTGTTCGACACTTTTTTATTAAATGTTTTATGTGGTTGGAGAACACTTTAGGAGTGATGTTAGACCATTCCTCCATACAGAATCTTTCTAGATCCTTGATATCCTTTATCTGCACTTATGGACTGCCTTCTTCAATTCAAATCACAGGTTTCACAAATCACAAGTCCAGAGACAGAGATAGCCATTGCAAAAAGTAGTTTTTTTGGTAAATGAACCATTTCTTTGTAGATTTTGAGGGTTGGGGAGAAGGTGCCTCTTGATTAATGCAGGATTGATATTTGACTAGGGGAGGGGTGAGGAGTGAGGACAGGGTGTGACACTCAACTAGTGCAGGGTTGATATTTGACTAGGGGAGGGGGAGGGTGGAGGAGAGGGTGTGACACTCAACTAGTGCAGGGTTGATACTTGACTAGGGGAGGGGTGAGGGTGGAGGAGAGGGTGTGACACTCAACTAGTGCAGGGTTGATATTTGACTAGGGGAGGGGTGAGGGTGGAGGAGAGGGTGTGACACTCGACTAGTGCAGGGTTGATACTTGACTGGGGGAGGGGTGAGGATGGAGGAGAGGGTGTGACACTCGACTAGTGCAGGGTTGATATTTGCAGCAAGTGATGAACAAGTCAAGGCAGGGTCAGTTACATTGTAGTCAGGCATTTGACATAAGTAAGAGTAAGAGTATAAGTTACATTGTAGCAAAGAGCTTGACTGCACCTTAGCCTACTAACACATAGATGCATTAGAGTGAAATTGAGAACTATTATTTTATATGTTAGTATTAGTTTATGTCCAGTCAGATGCACTTCATCATATATTTTATTTGAGACCTTATCTACATTGATTTTGAGCTGTTGTTATGCCTTCTATGAGAAGAGTAGGATGAGAAGTCATAAAATATAGTTCCTTTTTCTCCCAAATTTCCTGATATCCAATTGGTAGTTACAGTCTTGTCCCATCTCCCGTACGGACTCGGGAGAGGCGAAGGTCGAGAGCCATGCGTCCTCCAAAACATGAGTCTTTCAAGCCGCACTGCTTCTTGACACACTGCTTGCTTAACCCGGAAGCCAGCCGCACCAATGGGTTGCACCAAAACACCGACCGTGTCAGCATGCATGTGCCCGGCCTGCCACAGGAGTTGCTAGAGCACAATGGGACAAGAACATCCCGGCGAGCCAAACCCTCCCCTAACCCGGACGACGCTGGGCCAATTGTGCATCTCCTCATTGGTCTTCTGGTCACAGCCAGCAGTGACACAGACCGGGATCAAACCTGAATCTGTAGAGATGCCTCAAGCATTGCAGTGCCTTAGACCGCTGTGCCACTCGGGAGGCACCAACCCAATGGATTTGAAATAGGTTAGCCACATGTCTGTCTCCTTTTTCCTCTGGTACAATATGTAAAGCATTTCAGGATGCTCATTTGTTGCAGTGCTGGACTAGAAGTGCTATAACAGGTCAATAGGCCTAACTGTCAAATTCAACGCTTTGGGATATCTCATAATATTGGTAAGCAGGGTCCATTTAAATGCTTTCTGTTTGTATTTGTTTCCCCACTATGCATATAATATTTGCTTCGTTGTGGTCAGAAGTAGAAGAATGGCACCCATTGGGCATCATCCCACTTCTGACATCCATGTAGCAAATGTAATACTGCAGTGTAATCTTTGCAAATAATCAATAGCATGATGTTATGTGCTTAATAACCAGGGCTACAACGTCAGGGTGAGTATCACCTACTGTAGTTCTACTGTATGTTGAGTTCACATTCAGCTGCATTGTTTTCCTCCAGTGGTGTGTCTGTTATAAATGTAAAATAAATGTGCCTTTACTTTCAACATGCAGTTACGTTGACCATGTACTGTAGCTACAGTATATCCTCTCTGCATAGCTGCATGGGAAGGAAACACACACACACACTGAAGCGATATCCTGTTTTTTGCGAACTCATGTTTCTTTGACAAACACAATGCGGAACGCATGAGATGGAACATGGCAGTGTGTGTATGGTCCAGCACACCAAACACATTGCTTATTGATCTCTTCGTGACAGAAACATCCCTGAGTCCAATACTGTTTTATTTGTAAGGCAGATGTTTTAATGCAAGCAGCTAAGGCTGTTCATTTCCGTGCCTACCCATCACCCTGCTCATGTATAAAGTGAACAAATAATGGATGAGGTGTCATTGAAGCAGTTAACCACATTTAACCTACACTTATATCTGAGCTGATTGTTTGGGGGACCATTCGACTGGGCAGATAATTCAGGCAGACCATTTGCAAGCGTTTATTTTCTCTCATTACAGGAATCGATAAAAAGCTTTTTGTTTAGGACTTTTATAGCTTACGTTGCTTAGGCTTACTCACTGACTGACAGCGATGCATACTGTCTGCAGTTGAAAAATAATGCATTTTCAATACAGTAAGCGGCCTGACTGTTCACTCAGTTTTATTTTGACTGAAACGTGTAGTAAGTTGCTTCTGAGAGGATAGCTGCAAGACCAGAATAACATGTGTTCTTTCCTATTCATGTTCAAAAGGAAGGTCAGGAATTGATTATGCATATTTATTAATCCCCACACACACTCCTCTGCCGATTTTGACCCACCCACTCACCAACATGGCTTTCCAATCACGGCATACTGTTTCTGATGACTCAGCTGAAGTTCTGCTTGAGATGGGATGTCACTCCTTCTGTAAGGTTGAGAGGTGGCTCAGTGTGTGAGCGCACAAAAAGCTAGAGAACAATGATCTGAATATTATATTACAAATATTACTGTCTATATTTTATACTCTCTCATGAGGGTCATGGTGTGCAATCCATGTGGCACCATGTACTCTCTATAGTGCACTACTTTTGACCAGGGCCTATAGAGTGCCATTTCCTGACCAGGGCCCAAGGATGCCATTTCCTGACCAGGGCCCATAGGGTGCCATTTCCTGGCCAGGCCCCATAGAGTGCCATTTCCATACATGGTGGAAAGAAGCCTCCTGTGCGAACATCTGATCTTGGACATTTGAATACACATCTTATGAATATCCTTTGTATCATATGAACAACTAAGAAGCTTTATTTGTATGCCTAATGGCACAGTAAAGTAAAGTACCAGTCAAAAGTTTGGACACACCTCATTCCAGGGGTGTTTGTTGTTTTTTTGGGGTATTTTTTTAAAACCATTTTCTACATTGTAGAATAATAGCGAAGACATTAAAACCATGAAACAACACGTATGGAATCATGTAGTAACCAAAAAAGTATATTTTATATTTAAGATTCTTCAAAGTAGCCATCCTTTGCCTTGATGACAACATTGCACACTCTTGGCATTCTCTCAACAAGCTTCATGAGGTAGTCAGCTGGAATGCATTTAGTCCGAATGAGCTCGTGTTTGAACATCGTGCCAGAGTTCCTTTGAGTTTGCTGGGAGAGAAGTTGTTGCAGGGCGACACCGTAAACACATTTGTTAGAGCTTTTCGATACAGATTGCACGGTGCCTGTGAGTTTGCCAGTGAGAATCTGAAGAAGGTGCAAATGAAAGTTTGGTACAATCAACAGGCCCAAAGCCGCACTTTCGATGTGGGTGACACACGTACTGGTTTTGTTGCCTGTTCTGGGGTCACAAGCTTGTTTTTCAGGCCCTTACGTCATAGCCACACCGGAGCGCAGAAAAAAAAACCTGGCTGTGTCATGTTGAAACCATACTTCACCCACTATGAACGGGCGGAGAAGTCGGTGGAACCGGTAGTGATGTTCTTCCTGTGGCCTCTGCTGTCACCGTTGACTATAATCTTCCTCAAGAGAATGAGGAAAGCCCAACACACCCTGTGTCTGTGAGGCGGCCGAGTAACTCAGAGATTTAAAAAAACCTTGATGTCTTTGTGGCACACCTACCTCCGGAGGAAAAAGGTGATATCGTTGCACTACTTCTAGAATATCAGGGTTTATCCTCAGATGTGCCAACTCAGACTCACTAGAGCATGACATTGACATTGGTGATTCCGCCCCAATCAAACAACATGCCTATCGAGTGAATCATGAAAAGCGAGAGAAACTCAGCAGTGATGTGGAGTTCATGCTTGAGCACGGCATTGCACAACATGGCAAAAGTCAGTGGAGTTTGCACTGTATATTAGTACTTAAAGGCAGATGGGTCTCTGGGGTTTTGTTCCGATCTTCACAAACTCAATACCGTTACTAAGTCGGACTTGTACCCTTTGCCCAGGGTCGGTGATCGTTGAAGCACCCAATTTCAATAATTGTATTAATTATAACACATAAATAGATCACTGCTCCACAGCGTTCTTAATCTTAGCCTATCTAGTCATTTTAGAATCCCCCAAGTTTGGTAGTCTATGCTGTCGGATGCATTGTCTGGCCATGAGCATGGTTGTTCGTGTATTGGTATCACTGATCAAACATTCTCATAAACGAGTTTGGTACAGGGATATGCACGTTTTTTTTTACATGCACATCTAATTGGACACAGCATTTTATTATTGAACTATCAGCCTCAATTTATCTTCAGAGTAGCATTTTTTAATTTTGGGCTAATCGGGGACATTTTCGCAGACAGCTCTAGCCAGCGACAGGCCACCAAAATCGGGGACATCTGGTCACCTTAGTTTAGAATGATTATTCAACGAGAAATATATTTAGGTAGCTTGATAAGCTAGCATACATCGCTAAGAATAAAGTTACGTAGCTTGATTAACATTGACAATGGTCAAACTAGCTACATTATTCATATTGACAGCTAAGTTTATAATTGTCAAAAACGGATTTGTTGTCATCGTTTGGTTTAAAAGGTCAGTGGTGAAACTTCACAACTCGGCAACTTGGGTCATAACATTTCCCACTTGTAATTCCGACTTGGAGTGCCGTTCAAGTGAAACTTCACAGACGGAACTATGACCTTCCGATAACTCCGATAACATGTGAACACCCCAGTAGTGTCAGCTGTCCAACCTCGAGACAAAATCCATGATGTTTTCACTTTGACTATTGCTGCGTTCACATGCTCGTCGGAGCTTCCTATTTCCTAGTTGTGATGTCGGAAATACAACTTTGTTTCATTAATGTACTTTTTGGTTGTAACAATTCTTCAACCACTAAGATTTTAGCTTTATAAGCTAGCTAACATTGCTTATAATTTGTATTTTTTATTTTACCTTTATTTAACTAGGCAAGTCAGTTAAGAAAAAAATCTTATTTTCAATGACGGCCTAGGAACAGTGGGTTAACTGCCTGTTCAGGGGCAGAACAACAGATTTGTACCTTGTCAGCTCGGGATTTAGAACTTGCAACCTTCTGGTTATTAGTCCAACGCCCTAACCACTAGGCTACCCTGCCGTCCCAACAGCCTAGCCTGCCGCCCCAACATTGCTTATAATAAATAAAGTTGTTTATAATAATATAGTTAGCTAGCTTGCTTAACATTGACAATATGGTAAAACAAGCTTCATTACCCATGCTGTAGTTGTCAAAAATGGACGTGTTGCCATCTTTTGGTTGAAAAGGTAAAAGGTCAGTGGTGAAAAGTCACAACTCAGCAACTCGGGCAACTACATTTTCTCAGAGTTTCCCTCTTGTAATTCTGACTTGGAGGGTTGCTCAATTGATAGCACGTGAATGCAACACATTACCAGCTAGCTGTTTGAGAAACAGAAGGCCAGCATCCCGGAGTCAACTCTTCACTGTTGACGATGAGACTGGTGTTTTGCGGGTACTATTTTATGAAGCTGCAAGTTGAGGACTTGTGAGGCGCCTGTTTCTCAAACTAGACACTCTAATGTACTTGTCCTCTTGCTCAGTTGTGCACCGGGGCCTCCCACTCTTCTTTCTATTCTGGTTAGAGCCAGTTCGCGCTATTCTGTAAGGGAGTAGTACACAGCGTTGTACGAGATCTTCAGTTTCTTGGCAATTTCTCACATGGAATAGCCTTAATTTCTCATAACAAGAATAGACTGACGAGTTTCAGAAGAAAGTTATTTGTTTCCGGACATTTTGAGCCTGTAATCGAACCCACAAATGCTGATGCTCCAGATACTCAACTAGTCTAAAGAAGGACAGTTGTATTGCTTCTTTAATCAGAACAACAGTTTTCAGCTGTGCTAACATAATTGCAAAAGGGTTTTCTAACTATAAATTAGCCTTTTAAAATTATAAACTTGGATTAGCTAACACAACTTGCCATTGGAACACAGGAGTGATGGCTGTTGATGTACGCCTATGTAGATATTCCATTAAAAATCTGTCGTTTCCAGCTACAATAGTCCTTTACATCATGAACTATGTGTACACTGTATTTCTGATCAATTTGATGTTATTTGAATGGACAAAAAATGTGCTTTTCTTTCAAAAACAAGGACATTTTTAAGTGACCCCAAACTTTTGAACGGTAGTGTATATACTGTATTTTATTCATCTACTGCACCTATGCCGCTCTGTCATCGCTCATCTATATATTTATATGTACATATTCTCATTCACCCCTTTAGATTTGTGTGTAATAAGTAGTTGTTGGGTAATTGTTAGATTACTTGTTAGATATTACTGCACTGTCGGAACTAGAAGCACAAGCATTTCGCTACGCTTGCATTAACATGTATGTGACCAATACAATTTTATTTTATTTGATTTGAAAATATTAATGCCTGATATACATTTGGAAAAATATGTCAATCTTTTTGGAATACATTTTGTATAACAGTACACATTTAAATGTATTTTCTTTCCATATGGGTAGTGATACATCTGCAAACTACAATAAAGCACGCTGGTCAAATACCCTGTTTGAATGGTTAATGCAGTGCAGGAAGTGGAACTCCCTAGTTAGAGCAGCGAGAGAGTGAGTGCACCACCCTCTCTAGATGATAAATGTCTTCCATCAAAGGGTAGAAACTAGAAACTAGAAATAAGCATGAATCTGTAGGATGTGCGATCGGGACACTAGTCTTACAAGCAGACTACACACACACACACACATCATCACAAGCAGCCAGATTAGAGTCTGTGTGCCCCGTGCTGACACAAAGCATTTTTTCTCAATCATTATACCCATGGTGGTTGTTCTGCTGGTTGTTGGAGGTGTCAGTGCTTGTTAGGGGGTAAACTGTGCAGTAGGAGTGTACAGAGAGGAAATAGTGTCTTTGAACTAGGCTGTGAAAGCACAACAAGGTCTTCCATATGTCTTTGAAATGGGTGATTGAAGCCTGACAGAAGCTGTAGCTGTTGAATGTACTGGGATGGGATGTGATGTTCTTGGCCTCCCCTAGGCTACATAGCATTTCGTTTCATGGTACATATTGTAATTTATAAAAGGCAGAAGCTGTGGTTCTGAAGGTAACAGCCCCCTTCAGCCCCCTGGAAGCCTCTTCCCCAGAGCAAAAAATCTGTGTTCTGTGCACTTGTTTCTTTACCTCAACATTATGCACACATTTTTGTGGTAACCCTCCCTTCACATTTCTCACTGTCAAGTCTTAATTATATATTTTTTTCCCGGATACCTGTGTTTTGTTTCAATCAAAGCACATATTTTCCCTAGTGATGCCAGTGGTGTAAAGTACTCAATAAAAATACTATTAAAGTACTATTTAAGTCGTTTTTTGGGGTATTTGTACTTTACTATTTCTATTTTTGAAAACTTTTACTTTTACTCCACTACATTCCTAAAGAAGATAATGTACATTTTACTCCATACATTTTCCCTTACACCCAAAAGTACTCATTACATTTTAAGTGCTTAGCAGGACAGAAAATGGTCCAAGTCACAGACTTATCAAGATAAGAATCCCTGGTCATCCCTACTGCCTCTTATCTGGCAGACTCACTAAACACAAATGTTTTGTTTGTAAATGATGTCTGAGTGTTGGAGTGTGCCCCTGGCTGTCCATACATTTAAAAACAGGAAAATTGTGCAGTCTGGTTTGCTTAATATAAGGAATTTTAAATTACTTTTACTTTTGATACTTACGTATATTTTAGCAATTACATTGACTTTTGTAATTGACTACTTAAGTAAATTTAAAACCAAATAGTTTTAGACTTTTACTCAAGTAGTATTTTACTGGGTAACTTTCCCTTTTACTTGAGTCACTTTCTAGTAAGGTATCTTTACTTTTACTCAAGTATGACAATTGGGTCACTCAGCGTCCACCACTGAGTGGCGCACGCTGTTGAGTTTTGGCCGCATGAGAAAAAAATGCAACCAGTCAAACAATCATCCTAAAATCTCATCAGAAATGCGGTGGTGTTTTTTGTATTGCAGCAATTAAGCAATAAGGCCCGAGGAGGTGTGGTATATGGCCAATATACCACGGCTAAGGTCTGTTCTTATGCACGATGCGATGCAGAGTGACTGGACAGAGCCCTTAGCTTTGGTATATTGGCCATGGCCATATACCACAAACCCCCAAGGTGCCTTATTGCTATTATAAACTAGTTACCAATGTAATTAGAGCAGTAAAAATACATTTTTATCATACCCATGGTATACAGTCTGATATACCACAGCTGTCAGCCAATCAGCATTCAGGGCTCGAACCACCCAGTTTATAATGTTATATATACTATGCTATTATATTTGGTTCTGTTGTGTACAATACTATCTATGTGGTCTTGAAAACATTGATTCAGCTTTAATCAAACTTAATTAAAAAGCACCATTCTCCATTCACCAGTGAAATTCGCAGGAGTAGCCTGTTCTCTGGGCAGCCGAAGGAATTGAACAGAGACTGTGTGTAAAGTAGAGAATCTGGCACATACGTAGAAGCTTCGGATCTTTAGCTATCAGGAAGAGGGAACCACAGCCACTCCATTTATAAAATGGGTAGTTTAGGTCCTGGATGCCGATTGGTCGATAGGTGAAAGGTATTGATGATAATCCACTTTCAACAGTTCCATCTGAATTACCACTGCTTGCTCTTTGGGATCAGGCTGGGTCATCTTATTACTGGAAGGCACATTTGACAACAACTTACTGTATGTAAAATGGGCCTTATAAATACATTTGATTGATTGTTTGATCTCATTCTGAAATTAATTTGGCTGGTGTAAAGAACATTAGGAGTTCAAAGACATGTCACTGAAGCCATCTGAATGTCTACGGTTCTTTAGAAAATCTGAGATAGGCCTACTAATAGCAGTGAACATAAGTCTAATCAATAATAGATGGTATTTACTGGTTGGTGAGGGGTAGAGCCTAGAGGGGTAGAAACGTGTTCAGGGAGTTGTCTGTCTTCCCACTTAAACACACACACACACACACACACACACACACACACACAGCCTGTGTGTGTGACAGGATCCATAACCTGCCCTGAAAACCATCAAGCGATGTGGGATGAAGTGTCATCTCTCTTCCAGACACTTTTCAGAAGTTTCATCTCTACAGGGAACTGTCATCATCAACTTACTCTCCCTCTTTTTGTTCCTCTTTCCTTTCTGTCCATCATGTGGTTTCCTGACACTCTGGTCAGGTCCATCAGATCTCTGCCCAAATCAGAAGCTCATTTCCTGGCTCTCAGCTCAGCAGGTGAGGGGCTCTAAGGCTCGGCCCCAGACCCCTTCCTCGGCTCCTCCACGACAGGCTTTATCCTAGGCCACCTGGGTGGTGTCTTAGCCCCAGGCCCTGGGTCCATCTGGGCCCTCTCAGCTCAGTTCACTGCTCTCCCCCCTCTGTTCCCTGTTCAGAACACAAAGAAAAGAGACACCTTACCTCACGCACGCACGCACACACACACACACACACACACACACACACACACACACACACACACACACACACACACACACACACACACACACACACACACACACACACACACACACATGCATGAACACACACACAGAGCACGCCCATGCATGAACACACACACACAGACACGCACACGCACACACACACACACACACACACACACACACACACACACACACACAGAGAGAGAGAGAGCACGCCCATACATGAACACACACACAGACACACACACACACACACACACATACTTTTGTTCTTCCTCTCAAGTACATATCTGTGTGTCTTAACAGAAGCCTAAAGGCACATGGTGACCTTGAAGAAGAGAATCATTCTTTAAACAGATTTAATATATAGCAATAAAATAGAATATGTAGTTGCATACACTATAGCCCAGTGATAGAGTATGGAGAGGAGGTCATACAGTGCCTCAAAGCGTTTTACCAAGTAGTCTTGATATTGACTTTACTTAAGGAATTAATTTGATCTTTGTAATATAACCTAACAATTTCTTGATACAATGTTTGAATTGCTGATACATGCACCAGTTCCTTCATTGATTTTGTAATTAGTTGCCCTTGGAGCTTTGACTGTATTGTCTAATATATTTCCAAGATAAATCACAGACCATAGCTATGTCTTATACTCTTTACAAAGTAAACATACTGTAATCATGGAGCAAAGACAAATATATGAATATCCAAAATATTTCTCATAATAAAAAAATCTGATATGCTAATAAAGAAATTCCAATTAGCTTGTTTGGTTTATTCTTTTAATCCTGATCATTACCACTAACATTGTGATTTTTTTCATCACAAATCAATTATTGTTTTATCCTAACTTATCCATTTCTTGCTCTGTGGTTACTGAGACATAATAGAATTGGTTGTGCAAACCTTTACAAGATGAAATGTTATCACAGCGATCTCCCCTCTGCCTGCCACGGAGCAGATGTTGGGTCTCAGAAAGTAATCACTCATCGACTCTCCCTGTCCCTCAGTCAATCACAATTACCTGGATTTCTATAGGCCAGGGCCCTGTAGTCACAAAGTGTCTCAGAGTAGGAGTGCTGATCAGGGTTCAGGTCCGTGCTTGTCCATGTAATCTTATTCATTATGATCTAAAATGCTAAACTGATCATATATCAGCACCTACTCTGAGACCCAGAGCTCTATGTACTCTGTGTACCACTGCTGGGTCCTGGATCCGACTGTATGGATCGATACTCGCCTCCATGGTTGCTGGTGTTTCATATAGGAGCCTCGTCAATACCTTTGATCAGGGACTGGCCTAGTCTGGGATGAGAGAGGCTACTAGTAAATCACTGATTCCTCAATTTCGTGTAGCATACTGTCATGTAATGGTTGGTGGTGGTTCACAGTGTATGAGACATTTGGATTCTTATGCTCATTATAGTGTCAAAGGGAAGCACAGTAGACATACAGTTCCAGCAAAACTTTGGACACACCTACTCATTCAAGGGTTTTTCTTTATTTAGACTATTTTCTACATTGTAGAATAATAATGAAGACATCAAAACTATGGTATACAGAAGATAGCCCTATTTGGTAAAAGACCAAGTATATATTATGGCAACAACAGCTCAAATAAGCAAAGAGAAACAACAGTCCATCATTACTTCAAGTGATGAAGGTCCATCAAGCGCTAAGATGAAAGATTAAACTGGCTCTCATGAGGACTGCCAGAGGAAAGGAAGACCCAGAGTTACCTCTGCTGCAGAGGATAAGTTCATTAGAGTTACCAGCCTCAGATATTTCAGCCAAAATAAAAGTTACAGACACATTTCAACATCAACTGTTCAGAGGAGACTGCGTGAACCAGGCCTTCATGGTCGAATTGCTGCAAAGAAACCCCTACTAAAGGACACCAATAAGAAGAGTCCAAATTTGAGATTTTTGGTTCCAACAACCATGTCTTTGTGAGACACAGAGTAGGTGAACGGATCTCTGCATGTGTGGTTCCCACCATGAAGCATGGAGGAGGATGTGTGATGTTGTGGGGGTGCTTTGCTGGTGACACTGCCTGGGATTTATTTGGAATTCAAGGCACACTTAACCAGCATGGTTACCACAGTATTCTGCAGCGATACGCCATCCCATCTGGTTTGTGTTTAGTGGGACTATCATTTGTTTTTCAACAGGACAATGACCCAACACACCTCCCGGCTGTGTAAGGGCTATTTGACCAAGAAGAAGAGTGATGGAGTGCTGCATCAGGTGACCTGGCCTCCACAATCACCTGATCTCAACCCAATTGAGATGGTTTGGGATGAGTTGGACCGCAGAGGGAAGGGAAAGCAGCCAACAAGTGCTCAGCATATGTGGGAACTCCTTCAAGACGGTTGGAAAAGCATTCCAGGTGAAGCTGGTTGAGAGAATACCAAGAGTGTTCAAAGCTGTCATCAACGCAAAGGGTGGCTACTTTGAAGAATCTAAAATCTAAAATATATTTTGATTTGTTAACACTTTTTTGTGTTATTTCATAGTTTTGATGTCTTAACTACTATTCTATAATTTAGAACATAGTAAAAATAAAGAAAAACCCTTGAATGAGTAGGTGTGTCCAAACTTTTGACTGGTACTGTATATACGTACAAAAGAAGTGTCACATTACTCGCTTGCTAACTACATATTTAATCAAATCCACTTATTTTTCATTTCAGCCTCTCCTGATGAACAACAGGATGTACTGTAGGCTGTAATCATAGAGCCGACTAAAGATGATTGCTGAAATTTCAGGAAAGTTGTGTTGTGAATCCCCGTTTGTTTCATTTTAGATTACAGTGAAGGAACACATACTAGGTCCAAAGTAGCTTTCTATGACTTATTTATAATAGATGCATAGTATTCGAAAGTATAAACCTAATATTTCTTTATTTCTTTACATTCAACTGAAATCACACACAATCACCTCAATAATCTTGTTTTTGTCCTATTTAGATTCAAATATTATAACCATTCAATGGCAGTTTTAGGCAACAGTCTGTCATACTAGTTGAAGAAGGATCACTTTCAGCACGTGGCTAAACAAGATTCTTTGGCAGATCAATTTAACAAACGCACTTTAACTGTGGTGTAGAAATGTAATATCCCCACCATATTGTTTCCCACCAGTGAATAGTTAATAACTGTCCATACAAATGAGCCCCAACCTCAAATCAAATCAGTGTCATTATAGCTAGGGATAGATATATCTCAACTTGAATATACTGTGCAGTACGTTACGTATACACCTATAAAATCACATCCAATAATAGTATGTTGCATTGCTTTGCATAGCCATGAAACATGGAACTGGATACTCAAGTTGCTTTATTCTAAATAATAAATAGAGGGAAATGATTGTTTAATGTATTTTAATTAAGCTTATATTTGTAGCATGTTGCATTTATTAATTCATTAGCATATAAAGGGGGCGGGGGGGCTTTTGCTGTTTTGCGATTGCAGCCTTGTGCCTCCGTTGAGGTTCAGATAATTGATCATTAAGGGTGTGGCTTGATGTTGCCCAGTGTATAAAAGGTTACTTTTCTGGGATCCCCTTTGCCAAGTGAAGGTTGGAGTGCCTTGGGAGAATGGGAGCAGTGTTGCAGGTTTTAACAGAAGTATGCATGAAAACTATGAAAGAATTGTAAGCCTAAATCTAGGCTAAATTGCTAGTATAAGCAATGGAAAAATTGTTCAAATTCAATTCATTGCTGGGAAGTAAAGACAAACAGAAATATCACCTGTGGAAACACCAAACCTTACAGTGTGGGATTTCAGTGTTCTATTTTGGAAGTGTTCTCTGTGCAAACAGAAGCAATCCGCCATTACAGATCTACACACACTCAAGAGCTATGATGAAACATTACAGGAATAACCTGCAACATTGCACATTAGGACACTGTGTGTGTGAGTCTCTCTCTGTGTGTGTGTGTGTGTGTGTGTGTGTGTGTGTGTGTGTGTGTGTGTGTGTGTGTGTGTGTGTGTGTGTGTGTGTGTGTGTGTGTGTGTGTGCGTGTGTGTGTGTGCGTGTTTGTGTGTGCGTGTGTGTGTGTGTGTGTGTGTGTGTGTGTGTGTGTGTGTGTGTGTGTGTGTGTGTGTGTGTGTGTGTGTGTGTGCGTGTGTGTGTGTGTGTGTGCGTGTGTGCGCGTGTGTGTGCGTGTTTGTGTGTTTGTGTGTGTGTGTGTTTTGCGCAAACATGTGTCAAACATGTCTTTTGCCCTTTTCTCCACTGTCGTATTTGAATATAGGAAAGCCATCTTCAGGGTAGCGATATTGTCCTCTGACATCAGAGTATGTGTCACATACATGTTAGAAATAATATCCCTTTCCTCAATCTGTCTTTCATCTCCATCATTTCACAAGCTTCTCAGACTCCACCTGCACACTGGACCAGGCAGATACCACAAAACCTCCAAAACACTGACCAAGATGATATTCATTAAAACACAAGTAGCTCAATTGTAGCTCCGCTGCGCCTGGGAAGAAGGGTATAGCCCAGCCTAGCTACTGTACCTACTGCAAAATGAAGTATTATTGTTAATTGCAGGTCAGTGTGAAATGTGTGTCAGCTGCCATAACTGCTTATTAATTTGCCAGCTTGGGAAAAAAAGTGTGTGGACACACACACACACACACACACACACACACACACACTTTTTTCACACACACACTCCATCTGTTTGCATTTAACCTGCTAGTGAGAGCTGTGCTGCTCGGCCACGGTCCCATTATGACCGACGGTGTGTGGCTTTAATTAACACTTATGTATGCAACAAGAGGGAAGCAGAAACCTTCATGTCGATGTGAGACGTTATCCTTTTTCTTCTGATAGATTTGATAAAGAACGATACTCAGTTATTTTTCTGTAGCCACCAGCATGATGACGAGTAGGCACTTGTTAACAGGTGTGAACCATTGTCTTCCAACAGGTGGTGTCACTTGTGCACGAGGCTCGTCCCTCAACCAACAGTGCAGGCAGATATTTCGCAACGACCACACTCATGATTAACAAATAGCAGTTTTTCTTTACCTGCGATTGATTGTAGTGGGCATGCGTTCCCTCTAATACCTGCTCATGGACAGTTGTATTAGTGACTGTGTCAACGGGGACTCAAACCAATCTGATATGTTTGTAGAATAGATCGTCCCTCTCCTTGTCAATGCACGCACCATCAGAGCAGACGTCTCATTAAATCCCTCCCACTGAATTCCTCCTCCAGGTCAGCTCAATGAGTCACTCCTTGATCCAGAAAATGCTCACACACTACATGACAGCCTGGATGTACTGGAGTAAAGGTGACACCTGGAGCACTCGGTGCTGCAGTGAAACCCCATTCAAAGGCAGGCTACATCCCAAATGTGCACCCTATTCCCTATGTAGTGCTCTCCTCTTCTTTTTCTTTTTTACCATGGCCCATAGGGAATAGGATACCATTTGAGACGTAGCCATAGCCACGAGAGGCTGAGTGGTGCTGTACTGTAGACTGCAGTGGGGAGGTGCAGTGTACTCACTGCAGTGTGTACGTTTAGAGGGTTGTTGGTGACTCCTAGTGCTTAGGAAGTACAGTAGACCAGTCCATCTACTAGAGGAGAGTGGCTCACCCTACTCAATACATGAGTAGGGTCAAAGGGACAAGCTACACTTGAGTCATATAGCTAATGTGCCATGTGTCCAGAGAGTGGGTTGGTTGAATTACAGAGAGAATCATTATGTCTGAGTGGTGCTGGCGATACACAGGAGAGTAACCTCTGTCAAATCAAAGAAAAAAAGGCATACAGTCTAAGTACGCACCATATCAGAACTCTGTGTATCAGAAATGGAGCAGAATGTCAGTGTCTGATTTACGCTTCAGCAGACCTCGCACTCAGCAAAAAAATATATAAACATAGGTTGCTGCAGTATTCTTTGAATGTAACATGTTTATTAATACCGGTTAATGTTCCAAATACAGTAATAGACTCAACAAATGCAATAAGAAAAATTCACATTGTTACAGAAACATTTCAATCTGACCACGCATAACTAACACAGTACAATTCATTAACAGATTTAAAACAAACAGCAACTGAACAAAACAAAAACACACCAAGTGAAGAGGATACAAGAGTCTCATCCATCAACATATTTGTCATGCTTTCCGTACAAAAATTCAATATTAATGCTGACATTTCCTTAAATGATTGGCGTGATTTCTGAACACAAAATGCAATGAGGGGTTTGGTGGTAGCAGATGACAACTACACTATATACACAAAAGTATGTGGACACCCCTTCAAATTAGTGGATTCGGCTATTTCAGCCATACCCATCGCTGACAGCTGTATAATATCAAGCACACAGCCATGCAATCTCCATAGGAAACATTATCAGTAGAATGGCTGACTGAAGAGCACAGTGACTTTCAACGTGGCACCGTCATAGGATTCTACCTTCCTAACAAGTTCACATTTCTGCCCTGCTAGAGCTGTCCTGGTCAACTGTAAGTGCTGTTATTGTGAAGTGGAAACATCTAGGAGAAACAACGGCTCAGATGTGAAGTGATAGGCCACACAAGCTCGCAGAACTGGACCGGAGAGTGCTGAAGCAAGTAGCGCATAAAAATAGTTTGTCCTCAGTTGCTACACTCACTACCGAGTTCCAAACTGCCTCTGGAAGCAACATCAGCACAATAAATGTTAGTCGGGATCTTCATGAAATGGGTTTCCATGGTCAAGCAGCCTCACAAAAGCTTAAGATCACCATGTGCAAGCCAGGCAACTACTGCAGTGGTGTAAAGCTCACCACCATTGGACTCTGGAGCAGTGGAAACGTGTTCTCTGGAGTGACAAATCACTAGGGCTGATTTCATGGTTCAGGTTAGGCCCCTTAATTCCAGTGAAGGGAAATCTTAGCGCTACTGCGAACAATGACATTCTAGATGATCCTTTGCTTCCAACTTTGTGGCAACAGTTTGGGGAAGGCCCTTTCCTGTTTCAGCATGACAATGCCCCTGTGCACAAAGCGAGGTCCATACAGAAATGGTTTGTCAAGATCAGTTTGGAAGAACTTGACTGGCTTGCACAGGGCCCTGACCTCAACCCCATCGAACACCTTTGGGATGAATTGGAACGCCGACTGCGAGCCAGACCGAATCGCCCAACATCAGTGCCCAACCTCACTAATGCTCTTGTGGCTGAATGCAAGAAGGTCCCCGCAGCAAGAAGGTTCCAACATCTAGTGGAAAGCCTTCCCAGAAGAGTGGTGGCTGTTATAGCAGCAAAAGAGGGATCAATTTAATTTTAATGCCCATGATTTTGGAATGAGATGTTGGTGTCCACATACTTTTGGTAATGTAGTGTATATTCACACCTCCAATGAGTGGCCTGGCTGGTGGCTAGGGACTCTACACATTCTCAGAAAAAAATATTATTTGGCTGTCCCCACAGGAGAACCCATTTTGGTTCCAGGTAGCTCTTTTTGGTTCTAGGTAGAACCCTTTTGTGTTCCTTGTAGAACCCTCTGTGGAAAGGGGTCTACATGGAACCTAAAAGGGCTCTTCGAAGAGTTCTCCTATGGGGACATCCGAAGAACCCTTTTAGGTTCTAGATGGCGCCTTTTTTTCTAAGAGTGTAGGTGACTTCTTTAAGGCAAGTGGCCTGGCTGGTGTCTAGGGACTTTACAGATGGCTTCTCTAAGGCCAAGTGACCTGGCTGGTGTCTAGGGACTTTACAGATGGCTTCTCTAAGGCCAAGTGGCCTGGCTGGTGTCTAGGGACTTTACAGATGGCTTCTCTAAGGCCAAGTGGCCTGGCTGGTGTCTAGGGACCTTACAGATGGCTTCTCTAAGGCCAAGTGGCCTGGCTGGTGTCTAGGGACTTTACAGATGGCTTCTCTAAGGCCAAGTGGCCTGGCTGGTGTCTAGGGACTTTACAGATTGCTTCTCTAAGGCCAAGTGGCCTGGCTGGTGTCTAGGGACTTTACAGATTGCTTCTCTAAGGCCAAGTGGCCTGGCTGGTGTCTAGGGACTTTACAGATGGCTTCTCTAAGGCCAAGTCCTGTTGCAAAAAGAAAGCAAACCTAACAAAACAAAGCACCAAAGCTGATGCACAAGCTAACCTGGAATGACTCACCAACTCTGTTCATTAATCTAACTTTTAGATCAACACCAAGCAATATCTAATTTCAACTATCAGATTTGAGGCACACATGGAAATGTATGTACTTCGGGCCAGACCAGTTAACACACTCTAGCAGACCAGCTGAAAATATTTTTGTCTTTTCACAGGATTAATAGGAATGATTATGTTCACCGCATGACATCATTTATTGTGATGGAAAAAGAGTGCAAAATGATACAACCTAATTCAAATAGAAATGACTGGGGAAAACATCTCAGCAACAGCACAGGTAGTGTGAGTGGTAAGATGACGACTTGTTATGAGATGCAAAACATTACACTAATCAGATACCAAAATTGCCACTTCAGATACAAATGTGTCACCAAGCAAGGAGGGCTATGTGTAGCTAAGTGTAACCCCATGTAGCTACCACAGAATGTTTGTTTTAGTGACAACTGTGGTTTTACCATGATGGAGCACTCTGGACCAATTGGGAACGAGGGCTAAGAACTTTGCTCTACACTCAAAGATTCTCTCAGGAGAAAAAAGTGGCGTGTTGAATATGAAATTCGCCATCAACTGCTTCCATCTTTTCTACCTCCCTCTACTTTCCCTGAGACAACCCCCGTCATGCCACTGGTCCTCCCCTCTTCCCCTCCTCCTCTCTTCTGCGCCTTCCTTCGCTCCACTGTGTTAGAAGAGTGGGGGGTTGATGCTAGACATTAGACCACCTTCTCCTTGTTAGCCATGCGTCCAGAGTGACGCAGGTTCTCCCCACTCTGTTGTCATCATGGGAGATGATTGCTGAAACTGGCAATTAACACCCACTGGTCTACTCTACCTCTTCCACAGAGTAGCCAAGCATCTCAGCATTTGACCTAAGGGCCCTGGGTTTACACATTTTATATGTATCTAATATATCTTTCTTCCTTTTTTAAAAGATTGACATTGTAATAAACGGACGAATGCATTAACCGTAAATGTATATTAATTACATCTTATACAAGATTGAAGCATTATTAATGTTGGGTTTATGAGGGTTATTGCCTTTGTTTTTAATCATCTTTTGGAATATTTATTTGAATTGAGTGCGGCGAAAAAGGTTTTTTATTTGAGCTGCTCTCCGAAGAATATTAGTCACAAGAGTTTGTGAAGTGGGGTGCTATAAAGAACTTGAGAGAGCGCAATTGCGTTTCAGGAACGGGATGAAGGGGTGTCCACTGAGGATCGGACTCCCCCATTCAATCTGTGCAATCTCCAATAGGCTACACTGAGAAATAAATTGCTTTTTAAATAGATTGCTTAGCTCCTATCGGGGAGCCACTGATGTGGATACATTTCATGTCGCCTGTATTTAAACGAGCTGCAGTGAATTTGATAGTGCCCCATTATTAAAGATACTGGTAAGTAAGACTACTTGTTCTGTTGCTCCTCTTGACACCTGAAATGAATCCCCATGAAATAAAAGGGGAAATATTACCGTCCCGTAAATAAAATAAAATACACTTCAAAATGTTCAGAGAGAAAAGTGTGTCTGTGAGAAGAGTATGGGTTATTAATCTAATGGTATTTGGTCTATAAGCTCAGCTCTGTGTTTTATCAGAGTAAATAGACCTCAGGATAATATCTGAATATATGCCTGCACTCGCTGTCTCCATCTCTGTGAGAGGCACAGGCAGGCAAACGGAAATGCAGCACATTTCTAATTGATTAATACTGCAGATCTTGTTTGAGGAAACCACATTATGTTCCTGGAGGAAAGAGGTTGGGGAGTCGTTAGCATAATGCACTAGACCGGAGGGAGAAAAAAGGAAAGAAGAAAAAGATGTCTAAAGATCCTTTTCAGGATATGATTATACAATGACCATCATTATTTTCGTATCTTATATAATCCATTAAATATTGCCTCTGCCTTTAGAGCCATAACAATTGTAGACAATTCAATAAAATGACTATAAGTCCTCAGTCTTATACAGTATATCCACCTGTAATGAAAATGCATATTTAATTAGAGGGAAGCCTTGTTCAGATGAACCACCACTGTTTCCTGTCATTAAAGTCCATATCCTTAATAGTGTGTTAAATAAATAATGAGAGAGAGAGAGAGAGAGAGAGAGAGAGAGAGAGAGAGAGAAAGGGAGGCCTGGCTAAAAACAGGCCTGACTAATATCTAGGTGGGTCCCATCGTCAAACCGTCAACTCTGCAGAAATAGTATGGACAGGACATTTTAGAGACAGAGAAACTCAATACAGTTCCCATTATTTAGCATCCAAATGAACTAGATCTCACACTTACCTAAATCACTAATGTTTGTTCTATGAATTTAATCTGACAACGCAATTCCAATAGTTAATGTGCAATGGTAATATAATATACCTCTGTACTTTTAAAACATTTTTTATTTTCCCAGGCAAGTCAATTAAGAACAAATTTTTATTTTCAATGACAGCCTAGGAACAGTGGGTTAACTGCCTGTTCAGGGGCAGAACGACAGATTTGTACCTTGTCAGCTCTGGGATTCGAACTTGCAACCTTTCGGTTACTAGTCCAATGCTCTAACCACTAAGCTACCCTGCCGTACAACACATCCCTTACCATAATATAACTCATCCCTGATCATAATATAATACATCCCTGATCATAATATGATACATCCCTGACCATAATATAATACATTCCTGATCATAATTTAATACATGCTGATCATAAAACAATACATCCCTGATCATAATACAATACATCCCTGATCATAATACAATAAATCCCTGATCATAATACAATACATCCCTGATCATAATACAATACATCCCTGATCATAATACAATACATCCCTGATCATAATACAATACATCCCTGATCATAATACAATACATCCCTGATCATAATACAATACATCCCTGATTATAATACAATACATCCCTGATCATACCATCAAATCTATCTTTGGGTATTTTGCATGTAAGACCATAAAGGAAGGGTTCTAATTGTTAGGGCCCTAGAAATAATTAAACGTTTGGCCCCATTCCCTTTCTGGGAAGGTGTGTACTGGTTAGGGCCCTAGAAAGCATTAAGCGTTTGGCCCTAGAGTAAGGTGTGTACCGGTTAGAGCCCTAGAAAGAATGAAGCGTTTGGCCCTAGTGTAAGGTGTGTACTGGTTAGGGCCCTAGAAAGTACTAAGCATTTGGCTCTAATGTGAGGTGTATACTGGTTAGGGCCCTAGAAAGCATTACGAGTTTGGCTCTAATGTAAGGTGTGTACTCCAGTTACCCTGCTTTAACAGGATTACAACAGATAAAACATACTAAGATGCCCTGCGGCTGGGGGCAGAAATGAAATAGGATGTAATAAGGTAATCTGGTGACTGGTGATAAGAGGATCTAAACAGAATAGCAGCCAACATTAGATCAGCTATCACTGAACAGGGAGCAGAGATGGGCTCTGTCTGAAGGACTGCAAGACAGCCCTGGGTTGATGTGATGTCAAGAATGTACATGAACAATGTTGTGTATCTTTTGTGAAGTTTTATTTATAGAATAAGGCACTTTTACAATACATGGGTCATTGGCATTGTAGTGTACATTGCAGCTGTGTTTGTGTAATACATTATCACTAAAATAATGATACGCTATGAATTAAACACACCTAAATGAAAAAGGAAATCATGCAAACTATCAGATAGCTATTGGATTTAATGTCATTGGATTTCCAATGTATATTACTGTAACATATTTAGTGAATTTAAAGGATGTTAATACATTTGTTATAATAACATATGTAGTCGTACTTAAAGATGTATAAACGTCAAATTTGTATGCAAGTATACTTTGTAGGAAAGCAGAACATTGCTAGAATATATGAAAAATAAAAGGGATCCATTTATAATACTATTCTTGTAAATTAAGGTGTGTTCAATAAATGTCATGCTCAATTCACTGAATCTATACATTTGACTGTTGGCTTTGACATTCTTACTGTCTATCAGGATAATTGACATTGTCTACTAGTAATGTAATGTAAACGTGACAAGAGAAAATCCAAAAAGCAGGCATAGGCAACGAATGGTTCAGCAGCTGAATTGATTAGGACCACACCACGTGATCATGGTTAGGTAAAGAATGGTTCAGCAGCTGAATTGATCAGGACCACACCACGTGATCATGGTTAGGTAAAGAATGGTTCAGCAGCTGAATTGATCAGGACCACACCACGTGATCATGGTTAGGTAAAGAATGGTTCAGCAGCTGAATTGATCAGGACCACACCACGTGATCATGGTTAGGTAAAGAATGGTTCAGCAGCTGAATTGATCAGGACCACACCACGTGATCATGGTTAGGTAAAGAATGGTTCAGCAGCTGAATTGATCAGGACCGCACCACATGGTTAGGTAAAGAATGGTTCAGCAGCAAGGGCCTGGTTTGTTTCAAAACAGAAAATACAGAGATTCATTGAAGCCCCCCTCAGAAAGAATTTAGATCTAATACAGAAGGTGATATCCAAAGTACATTCTGATATGATCTTTATCAGATATGTAGTTTCCATTGTGGTGAAATATGGGGTCAACCAAGCTTCTGGTGTTTCTTTCTTATCAAGCGAGCCAAGCAGTTAACATATAATTGTGTTCATTTAAATATCTGAAATGGTATTAGTACAGCTAGTTTAATTAATTTGTATGATAGTAATCAAGACCAGTTGTTTAGCTGTTGATTTTTTCATTATTCTTAAAAGACAACGAATGCTTGTAAAAAATAAAAAAAACGAAAACCTTTTGAATATTAAATACCATACATTTAGTTTTTTATGACATTTAATAGACATTAAAAAAAATTCTGGAGGGGAATCTTGAGTGAGGCTCTATAAGTTAAGTAGTTTCTATAATGGTGTTTGAATGGATTTTACATGGGTGTTAGGGTTCAGAATGCACCCTGCATCCGACCAGGGGGACTGACTGATACATATTCATGGCATATAACATACATATGATAACATGGAAAACCCGGTTATGGTCTATTTGAGCCTGTGGTAATTGTTATCGAGACCCACTCTCCTCCAATGCATAAATTGAGCTCTCGCTAGAGCGGTGGACATTTTGTTGTCTGGGCTCCGGTGTGGCAGCTCTTTCGTGTGGAAAACCCAATGCGATAAATGTCATTTCAAAATCAATTTGCATAAAAAAAGGAGAAGGAGGAAAAGAGTGCTTGGTCTGGACAACTGATAATGAATAGACTCGAGAGATTTGCATGAGAGAGGACCAGGGCCATGCAGTCTAACCTCTGCTATAACTGCACAACAACACTATCCGGTTGTATCAGAAGCCTATGAAATACACACTCACTGTAGCATATCTACCACACAACACAAATACATAATGCAGCATGAATATATGCAAATACACTTTCATATACTGGACATGATAATGGTCAAATAAACATGTGACATCTGAAACATCTGTGACAAAACGACAACAACACAGTATAAAAATTATGAAAAAGGGTGGGGAGGGGGGGCGGTTAAAAAAAAAAACTGCAGACGAGAGTGGTTGGTCGACACTATCTCAAGACTGGACAGCACAATCATCACTGAAACAGATAGGCAGCCGGCAGTGCTCTGTCTCCTTGCTTGATAAATGGGCCTGGATGTCAGTCAGTCTCTACGGTTTGTGTTTCAGTGTGCCAACTCCTCAGTATTAAAAGGAAACAGGTAAGGGGGTACTTTGAGCTGCTTCGATCTGATCAATAGTCCTCAGCTGCAGACGAAGACAGACGAAGAAGAAGAAGAGGACTCTCCTCGACTACGCGTATTCTTAAGCAATAACAACGTGATCCGTATTATACACCCAAGAATACCCGTCACCGAAGAGAATCTTAAACACAGAGAGGCAATAATGGGAATCGCAAGCAAGCGTGACCGCATCATCAAATTCCTCAGTCGATCCCAATGGCAAGCAACACAGAGAAAGACGCTGTATCAACATAATTGATTGAAGACGCCTTGAAGCACAACACAAGGCCCCTTCAAAGGTTTTTCTGCAAATAGAAATTAACAACAGTGCATTTTTCAATCCAAAGCCAAAAGAACAAAGTGGTGTAAACTATCTTCTCTTCCAAGGGTCTGCATCTCTCTCTCTCACACACGCCAGTGGTCAAATAAATGGAGCTCCATAAGACAGGAGAGGTAAAGGGGTGGTGTGTGGGGACGCTTGCCCCTTCAGCATGCTCTTACCTGGGCCAGAGGTGGTCTGAAGCCCTGCCCTCCTTGGAAGTCCTGGTGGTCCTGTCCTCCAGGAGCGATCCATAAGGAGGAAGAGATGCCCATTTTAGCCCTGTCCTGCTCTCTCTCTCTCTTTCGCTCTCACCCCACACCAGCATATCCACACATAATGAAACCTCCTGGAAACACAGAGATGTAGAGGTTAAGGGTCACAACCACAACCACCCATGGCCTTTTAAACCATCCATAATACCATAGCCTAGCACATTCCATTAACATCCCACGGTCAACCCAACCCCCTCCCCCTAAAGAATCTGGTCAAATCAAACAAACCGAGAGAATGCCAGGAGGCAGGTATAAAACATGGACTATTTGAAGATTATTTTGTCCTGAATGTCAGACTAACAGAGACAACAGGGGTCGCTTGAGATTTTATTCCAAAACATACACCTACTATTCCTATATTTAATATAATAAATTAAATTAAATCTTTGTAATGGAAAATGTAATCTGCACAAATTTGCCAGAATCGAAATAATATTGTTCTTTAAATTATTCTGAATAAAATACATTTTGAAATGTGTTGTTGATATAAAATGTGAGGTGTGTTATTGTGAAATGTTAATTCACCAAAGGCCCTGAATTTTTGAAGATAATTTTCCAAATTAAAGTAATAATTAAATGCCGCTATGAAGACATAAATAATGTATGATAAGTCAAAGCAATTTCATTCCAACCGACTCTAATTGATTTGCTCACATGAATGCAAATAGCAGGCTCCAACTAAGCCTATCCAAAATCATTCCATTGATTCGATGTAAAAAAATAAAAATAATAATTGATTCAAGATCTACAATTACTTCATTAATCGTTTTGTAAAAGAAAAAGACTTCATCTGCATCTCCACAACCTCCAGATATAAATTAAGAAACTGTCATTCCCGACTTCACCGTTCAAGCCTTAAAAAAATGTGTATGTCTGACAATTACATTATGCATGACTGCCAGGATGAAATTCATACCAGAACTAACGATGGAAAAAGGAAAGCATTTAGATAGTTAACCACTGAAATAATCAAAGCAACCAATTTGAAGATTTAAAAAAAATAGATCATTACAATCCACTCTTGGTTGGACCTGAAAGAAAACGCCCTAAAAAGATTTTTTTTAAACTGAAATTGGGAAATCACTCTACAGTACTTAGCTAAATCACCCTATAGCTATAGCTACTATTCCAAGACAAAATAAATCCTGGTCAAAACTAACAGGATGACACAGTGAAAACCATGCAGCAATTTGTTCAGCTTACCTAAACCACAATTTCGCCCCCACACTGAGGAAAACAGGGTGATGGAGACAAACAGACAGAGAAAGAAAGAATGAAAGAAAGAATAAATGACAGAACAAAAAAAAGAGGTGCTTATCCTTCAGTGTCTCTCGTTCTCTCTTCTACCCAGCAGTTAGACTAGGAAGCTGAGGCACGGGGCACAACAATAGCAGCTCTCCAACATCCCCTCTCACCTCTTAGGCTGGACCACTTCTCTCTGGTCTCTAAAGCAGCCTGAAAGACCTTCCCCCACCCCCGTGTGCTGTTGAGAGCTGGGACATACCCCCCACACACTAGCCTTTGTACCCCACCCTCCCCCACACACAAGCCCATATCCGGGTGGATAACCCCATCCATCCACCCCCATCAATCCACCCTCCAACCCTATGGGTGTTTCCACCCATCTTAAATATACACAGAATAAACTTACCAGAATCATTGATTCACTCGAACCAAGAGTTTCTTTACGTAGAAATGATGCTCATCAAAGAATAGTTCTAAGATACATTTTCACTAACATATGGATATTCTGTGCTTTTTTCACACATTATTCAAAGTTCTACTAGGTATCTTTGGCTTGAATCACATTTTTGAGCTGATTTATTTCAATACTCACAGATGTATACCACTGTACTTAGACCACCATACGTTGCAGGCAGAGATGAAAAGATGAGTAGGAGAACAGAGGGAGAAGAAGAGTGAGAATCTGTGCAGATAATTTTTTCTGCTGTGGTCGGCCGGAGTATCTCTGGATGAATCTGTATTCTCTTCCTCACTCCTCCACACCTCCCTCCTCCTCGTCCTCTTCGGTCTGAGAGGCTCTTGCCTCGTGCCTCCGCCAGATGAAACCCCCCTTACTTGCTGGACCCTTTTTCTGATTGCAATTTAATTGCGGGAGTCCCATGAATATGGTAATACCTCACACCACACGAGACGAATCCAATGAAAAAAAGAAAGCCACCAGACAGTCAAACACACCAATACACACAACGGGACGACAAAGCACACAAAAAACAAACACCAAGAAAAATGAACACCAAACTCCTTTTGTATGTACATAAATGTTGTACACTGTTGGTCAGTATACAGCAGAGAGAAAAAAACATGTCTGCACCAACAAAAAAAACAAGAAAATAAAAATTGATCACAATTTTTACTTCTTTTTGGGATGAAAAAAGAAGAAGAGGGAATTGTGGCATATCCACTTGTGTTGAAGCTCTTACCCTGTGAGTGTTGGTCCAGGCACAGCCTTCCACAGAGCTACTAGCCAGGCTGGTGTCTGATCCCCTGCCTCAGAGAAGACATGCCGTGATTGTAAGGTGTATCACCTTGTTTTTGTGTTGTCCACAGTGGAGAGCGGCGGATTGCAATGGGGTTAGCAGCCTGCGCGTCGATCAGCAGCGTTTGTTCACAGGCAGGTGTTCCCCATGCGCAGGCAGCCCCCTCGCAGTCCCAGCGTGTAGCAGTAGTGCCTAACGTGTCAGCCAGCCAGCCAGCCAGCCAGCCAGCCAGCCATGGGGTTGTGCAGGTGGATGAGGCTGCAGTAGCAGCAGCATCAGCAGCAGCAGCATCTCAGGGAGGGACGATGCTCAACAACAGGATCAAACCTCCTCTTTGCACAGTTGTTGCTCGCCACAGTGAATGAACTTACAGCTAGAGAGCGAGAGGCAGAGAGAGACAGAGAGAGAGAGAGAGAGAGAGAGATGGGAAAGAGAGAGGGATGGGAGAGAGAGTGACAGAGAGAGGAGAGACTGAGAGAGTGTGCGAGTGGTGTGATGTGTGTGTGTGAGAGAGAAAGGAGGAGAGAGAGAGGTAGAAAGAGGAGGGAGTGGAAGGAGAGGTGGGGTTAGAGAGGGAGAGAAAGGAGGAGGGAGATAGAGAGAGGGGAGAAATCGCAGCAAACCCACAGCTACAAGTCTGTGGATTGACATTGGATCCTCTCTCCTGCTCAGAGGAAGGGAAAGGAGAGAATAATTAGATTTGAGCTTCACATATGGTTCCAGGAGGCAGGCAGTAAGTCGTGGTGGGTCGCGGATCTCAGGCACCTAATGGTGGATTAATTGAGGGACATCTGACATGCTGCACGCTCTATGGGCCCCACGTTGACTGGTTCCCAAACGGGGGTAGGGGGTGCACGAGGGGCCATGTAACCCCCTGGGGACCGCTGTTAGTACAATGAGCTAAAAAAAATACCACCATGAAAATGGTTCTATGTACTGTGTTCTTTCCTTCTCCATCCCTGATCACCAGCATGTGTTGTTTGATATTAAAAAAAGAGAGGGATGAAAAGAAGGTCATTTCTCTTTGAGTTGTAAAGATTCTAATTTGATTTCCTTCTGGGGAGATAAGTCAAATGTGTGTTACTGTCATCCGTTGAAGAGGAAAGGAAAGTATTAGAGACGTCCTCAGTGTGATGACGGGTCGTTCGATCTTATGAGAGAGAGAGGGGGAGACAGGGGAGAAAATACAGAGAGAGACAGAGATAGAGATAGAGAGAGAGGGGGGGGACAGTGGAGAAAAGACAGAGAGAGACAGAGATAGAGATAGAGAGAGAGAGGGGGGGGGGACAGTGGAGAAAAGACAGAGAGAGACAGAGATAGAGATAGAGAGAGAGAGAGGTGGGGGGGGACAGGGAGAAAAGACAGAGAGAGACAGAGATAGAGATAGAGAGAGAGAGGTGGGGGGGGACAGGGGAGAAAAGACAGAGAGAGACAGAGATAGAGAGAGAGAGAGAGAGAGAGGGGGGGGACAGTGGAGAAAAGACAGAGAGAGACAGAGAGAGAGAGAGAGAGAGAGGGGGGGGGGGACAGTGGAGAAAAGACAGAGAGAGACAGAGAGAGAGAGAGAGAGAGAGAGAGGGGGGGGGGACAGGGGAGAAAATACAGAGAGAGACAGAGATAGAGAGAGAGAGAGAGGGGGGACAGTGGAGAAAAGACAGAGAGAGACAGAGATAGAGATAGAGAGAGAGAGGGGGGACAGTGGAGAAAAGACAGAGAGACAGAGATAGAGATAGAGAGAGAGAGGTGGGGGGACAGGGGAGAAAAGACAGAGAGAGACAGAGATAGAGATAGAGAGAGGGGGGACAGTGGAGAAAAGACAGAGAGGGGGGAGAGAGAGGGGGTGGGGGGGGCAGGGGAAAAGACAGAGAGAGACCAGAAGCCCAATGCATTTCCTTGGAATAAAGGAGAGGAAAAACTAACACACCTCATTTCTTTCAGACTGATGTAAGGTTGTCTTAACGCCAACAAGCCTTTTAACTTCCCGCAATGGGGCTACCTTTTGAATTTCAATTACGAGGGCCCAAAATGATTTGAAGAGGGATTTTTTTTCATGGTAATTGTCTGATCAGAGATGATTCCCTGGTGATCAAAGATAAGATCTGTAAACACTCAAGCTGATCAATGGAAAAGTACTTTTGATGTGACACTGTTCTTAATCTTCTCTCAAAGACAACTTTTCATGTACTTAAAGCTTTCCCATTGATTTAAATGATCTAATAATTTTCAGTGTAATGTTCACTGTTTTGAAAATCAGTGGCACATATAAATTATTGTTATATTATACACCGAAACTTCAGTCTTAGGTGAGTAAAGTAAAAAATTCAGATCCGGGGTCTGAATTTCGATGAATTCCCCTTAAGTAAATGTCACACACAAACAAACACACAAGCTTAAGCCTAACTCTACAAAAACTATTTGTGTGAGGCTAAAACATGTTCACCAATCTTAAAGATATGTGGAAAAATTATATAAGCATTATCTTCTAGTATGATTCTAATACAAAGCAGACAAAAGAATGAAATGGGCAGAGTTCCACTCAGAGCATAGCTCTTTACTGCCCCCTATTGATCCCTGTGGGTCTCGCATAACAGACCCAGCAGCACCAGGCTCTGCTCGTTGTTCTCTGCAAGGATGTTTCATTCTGAAGGCATTCAGAATGACACATTAGAGCTGAATAACAAATAATTCTTTACGAGGCAAAGGCATTCAGAATGACACATTAGAGCTGAATAACAAATAATTCTTTACGAGGCAAAGCCATTCAGGGAGACAAACAAACAGCACACAAATGAAAGAAAGAAAAGGCATGCAGAAAGCTTCCTCTCCTACTGGATAAGTAAGGAGTGGAAAGGAGAGAGGAGGGGCAGAGAGGGAGAGAGAAAGAAGGAGAGAGATGGTGAGGGCATAGACAGAAGGAAGGAGAAGGTTTGAGGTAAGAGTGACTTTTGAGATGGTTCAGGGTGGAATGAGCGAGTCACATAATCATTCAGATTTGAAGCGCTGCAAGGCCAAGTCTCTTCTCCGCAAAATGTGTCGCCTCACGTCCACACAAAAAAATCCATAAGGCACTCTTTTTTTTTAAAAACAAGGTCTCAATTAATGTGAGTGTGTATGGGTATACTGGGGGAATGTAAGGAGTTAAATCCTGCTCTCTGTTGTTGAACTGAACCCCTTGTTTCCTCTAGTTGAGGTAATTGAAATGGACTGTTCTTCATCGATTAGGAAGATACTTATATGATGCAATACAACAGGTAAGTCTGCAGGACCTTGGTGTATTTTCATACACAGCCTACACTGTTCAGGAATACCACTATGCATACCAACTCAGTGGCCTTGTGTTTAGAGTGTACACCCTGAGATTGGAATGTAGGGGGTCATTTAGTGACTGTCATAAGCAGTGGTGTAGTGGAGGGTAAATGCAAGTAAACACAGCTAACCAACTTTTTTTGTGGAGGGGGCCCACCTTTTGCTGAACAATTATGTTGAAAATATATACTAACGTTAGGTGCTAGGTGCTATCTAAAACCTAAAAGGGCTCTCCCTGTGGGACAACCCTTTGAAGAACACTTTTTGGTTCCAGGAAGAAGAACCCTTTTGAGTTCCATGTAGAACTCTTCCCACAGAGCGTTCTACATGGAACCCAAAAGTGGTTCTCCTATGGGGACAGCCAAAATAACCCTTTTGGAACCCTAAGAGTGCAGTTAGGAATGGCAATCAGAGTTTACCCACCTATTTGCTTTTGCACTACATCACGGGTCATTAGGCAACAACATCTACTATCACAATTAGTCAGTCCATCTCTATTTAGTCTCTCTGATATATTATTAATAATACATATTACTAGATTACCTGTATTTACAGATTACTATTACTACTTGCTTATGAACTACTGTATGAATTGTTACATTACCACTTTTAGCACCTGTACAGATCCCCTGACTAGAAATTATGTATTCAAATTTGATACACTCAATTAATTCACCTCATGGATCATACTAGATGCAAGGATGCTGGCCTGCCACTACTCATGCAAAGCATACTGTAGGGACTTGGCAGTGTTTTGATTTAACACCCAACATGAGCACAAATGCTACCAATGCGTATCGACACAGATAAACGGTTTGGAATTACTTACAAAGGACACATACAAACACCACACACATCCAGGCGCACGCACACACACACACACACACACACACACACACACACACACACACACACACACACACACACACACACACACACACACACACACACACACACACACACACACACACACACACACACACACAGTTAGTCAAATGTTTTTTTTTACTAGTCTTGTGGGGACTTCTGGTCCCCACAAGTATAGTTAAACACGTCCACACACACACACACATATACACACACATCTGAACCATTGCAAGTCCGGTACATAGCCTTCGCTCCACATATTTAAACGGACACAAGGGATAGAGAGATGAGAAGACTATGCCGCGAAGGCTAAACACAATGCAGCTGCAACATAATGGCCTTACATTCATTCCATTGCATTATTAAAGAGAGAGGGAAAGAATGCCTCAGGCAAAGGGCTGAGGGGAGAGGCAACAATAAACAAGAGAAAATGCACACATTTGAAAACAGACACTTAGAACATTTACCAATGCAGCAGGTGAATATTCGGCCTGCAGATATAGGTCTAGATGATATTACCCCACAGATACCAGTGCAAAAGCCTCATGGCAACAAAACACTGGGTACGGCAATATCCTGCATAGCAACATCAACACACTCTGCACTGCGCTCTATTTGTGCATCCCAAATGGCACCCTATTCCCTATATACAGTGCATTCAGAAAGTATTCAGACTACTTCATTTCTTCCAGATTTTGTTACGTTACAGCCTTATTCTAAAATGGATTCAATTGTTTGTTTCCCTCATCGAACACAATTTCCCTCATCTACACGCAATACCCTATAATGACAAAGCAAAAGCAGGGTTCTATAACTGAAATTTCACATGTACAGAAGTATTCAGACTCTTTACTCATTACTTTGTTGAAGATACTTTGGCAGTGATTACAGCCTTGAGTCTTCTTGGGTATGATGCTACAAGCTTGGCACACCTGTATTTGGGGAGTTTCTCCCATTCTTCTCTGCAGATCCTCTCAAGCTCTGTCAGGTTGGATGGCGAGCGTCGCTGCACAGCTATTAGATTGGGTAAAAGTCAGGGCTCTAGCTTGACACAGTCTTGGCTGTGTGCTTAGGATCGTTGTCCTGTTGGAAGATGAACCTTCGCCCCAGTCTGAGGTCCTGAGTGCTCTAGAGCAGGTTTTCATCAAGGATCTCTCTGTACTTTGCTCCGTTCTTCTTTCCCTCGATCCTGACTAGACTCCCAGTCCCTGCTGCTGACAAACATCCCCACAGCATGATGCTGCCACCACCATGCTTCACCGTAGGGATGGTGTTGGCCAGGTGAGGAGCACTGACTGGTTTCCTCCAGATGTGACGCTTGGCATTCAGGCCAAAGTGTTCAATCTTGGTTTCATCAGATCAGAGAATCTTGTTTCTCATGGCCTGAAAGGCCTTTAGGTGTCTTTTGGCAAACTCCATGCGGGCTGTCATGTGCCTTTTACAGAGGAGTGGCTTCCGTCTGGCCACTCTACCATAAAGTCCTGATTGGTGGAGTGCTGCAGAGATGGTTGTCCTTCTGGAAGGTTCTCCTATCTCCACAGATGAACTCTGGAGCTCTGTCAGAGTGACCATCTGGTTCTTGGTCACCTCCCTGACCAAGGCCCTTCTCCCTGATTCCTCAGTTTGGCCGGGCAACCAGCTCTAGGAAGAGTCTTGGTGGTTCCAAACTTCTTCTATTTAAGAATGATGGAGGCCACTGTATTCTTAGGGACCTTCAATGCAGCAGAAATATTTTGGTACCCTTCCCCAGATCTGTGCCTCGACAGAATCCTGTCTCGGAGCTCGACGGACAATTCCTTCAACCTCATGGTTTGGTTTTTGATCTGACATGCGCTGTCAACTGTGGGACCTTATATAGACAGGTGTGTGCCTTTCAAAATCATGTCCAATCAATGGAATTTACCACAGGTGGAATCCAGTCAAGTTGTAGAAACATCTCAAGGATGATCAATGGAAACTGGATGCACCCGAGCTCAATTTTCGAGTCTCATAGCAAAGGGTCTGAATACGTATGTAAATAAGGTATTTATGTTTTTTATGTTTCATACATTTGTAAACAAATTTAAAAACCTGTTTTCAATTTGTCATTATGGGGAGTTGTGTGTACATTAATGGCTAAACACATTTATTTATTCCATTTTAGAATAAGGCTGTAATGTAACAAAATGTGGAAAAAGGGCAGGGGTCTGAATACTTCCACAACACTCTGTATTGCATTACTTTTGACCAGGACCAAAAGTAGTGCACTTTGTAGAGAATATGGTGCAATTTGGGCTGCATCTCCCTCTGACCTTTGATCTGTAGAAGGAGAGCTCAATTAAGTCACGGCACATCTGGTGCCATAGATCGACATTAGACCTCAGCACACAGTTGTAGCAGGAAGCCAGCAATACATAGAAGAGGGTGTACTCACCTCGAGTAGTAGTTTGAGAGAGGAGAGAGACAGTCCTTTGTTTCTTCTACCACTATCAAGTAGAACCAGGAGAAAATGTTTTTTCACACACAAACACACACACACACACACAAATTAGGAATGTAAATTGGTCGCTCTCTCATGCAAATGATTTGCGAGTTATGAAAAGAGACTGGGAGACACTCCTCCCTCTTGATTAGATTACAGAGAATATGAAGGCTTTTAATAGGGAAGACGGACGAAAACCTCACCACGAAATACAGAAAAATATTGCTTTTATTTGACTCAGTTTAGAATTCCCATGGTGAATCTGTGTCAAAGAATCCATTCTATTTTTCAATTTTTTACCTCTCAGGTACGTCAAATAAAACCTCAAGAATCGAGTAGAATCTTTCCTTCAAAATGTCTCTGTCTGGCGTTGTAACCTATCAGTCGTGTTGTCTGACAGCGCCCAGTGACGGTCGTCAGGGCGAGCCAACCAATCTCATCCCCCGGTTCCGTCTGTCAATACTGACAAAGAAGAATTATGACGTGTCACCAGATATTTATGTCCAGAGAGCTTTAAGCATACAGGATTGTTCCATATTATTTGCGTCTACTGTCCATCAATTGACCCATGGATTGACCCCTGCCAGCTGCCATAAGTCCCGCTGCCTCAGACATGTCGTAACTCTGGTGTCGCTGGGGCGATAATAGTCATAAATCATCAGCCATATAAAAGGCTCCAACCTGACGCCATACTTAGAGAGCCAGCCACCACAGCAGAAGATGTATTGTGTGTGTTTGCGTGCGTGTGCGTACTGTGTTCCAGCCAAGTGCTCGGATCCAGCATAGAGAATATAGTATCATTGTAAAATGAGGCACACCACTGAGGAAACGTATGCATGCATTTCCTAATCATTCTGCCATTTTTACAGTCTCAGCTTGGCCTGTAGAAGGCCCTTCTCTGATTGATGCTATATTTTCTCTCTGTCTGGATGAGATGTTGTCTGAGTGAATGTGCTAATCAAGATTTGTGTCAGGGTGAGGTCAACCACAATGGCATGCTGTGTGTATGCGTGTGTGTGTGTGTGTGTGTGTGGTGTGTTCATGTTTGAGCATCCATGCAAAGATGTGTGTAATGGTTCTGTAGATACATGTGCATGAGTGTGTGTGTGTAGGGTTTTCATACATACATAGGCACATATGTGGGATGTAAATATCCTCTAATGCATGGCTTAGCCAGAGTGAGAATATATTGCCTTGATTGGCATGCATTACTATTGTATGGTTGTCATTGAATATTATTGCTAGAATTCTGCTTACAAAAAAAGTTGTTTAGGCATTTTGAAAAGGTCAACCAAGGTAAACCATCAAATTGAGCTAACTAACCATTGCAAAGAGCTGCATCACCCAGTCAGTGTCTGCAATCTGCATTGTGTCGTCACTCTCTCCATGGCTCATTACTGCAGTACTGGAGCCTGACTTGTCAGCTATCATACTGTGTGAAACCCAGAAACCAGGGTGACATTTTCTTAAGACGGACAAGCAAGAAATGAGCTCTGCCAACTCCATGTTGTAGATAGAGAGGTGTGCGTCCCAAATGGCACCACAACCTTATTTAGTGCACTACGTTTGACCAGAGTCCATAAAAAGTAGTGCACTATATAGAGAATAGTGTTCCATTTGGGACGCGCAAGGGTGTAACTCTAACTCTGGCTGGAACTTGTGAAGCTTCTTTGTATGGTTGTACTTAGTGACTCAGTTGTCAACTGGATTCAGGAGTCCGTCAATGAAGATGAAATAACAGAAAACTCAACCTCACTCATTGGCTCTGATTGCTTAACACTAGAGTTAATTAACTGTCACAGACCCTGTCATTCTTTCATTTCTTATTTTTTGTTTTTTTAAAAATGTTTGCCTTGACTGCATGATTTCTGGCTTATTATTTGATGGCACATTTACTTGTCATGTTCATACCCATGAACGTTCAGTTATCAATAGTACAGGAAGAGGAAGAAAATAGAGTTGCAACCAATTTCTTGACGCGTCTTTGATATGTGCTGGCGGTTGGGTGACATGATACGATGTCGCCAAGGAAAGTGTGATCAGAGGCTTTCTGGAAGGAAATCAACATCTAAAATATGTCTTAAACATTTCCAAAATATGTCGAAAACATGAAACTATCCCCTAGTATTAAGATTGAAATAAGTGAAATGGCAGCTGAGCACAAACTGAATGGCAGTCTTGAAATGATTATATACTTTTATGAAATGTACATACAGTCGTGGCCAAAAGTTTTGAGAATGACACAAATATGAATTTCCACAAAGTTTGCTGCTTCAGTGTCTTTAGATATTTTTGTCAGATGTTACTATGGAATACTGAAGTATAATTGCAAGCATTTCATAAGTGTCAAAGGCTTTTATTAACAATTACATGAAGTTGATGCAAAGAGTCAATATTTGCAGTGTTGACCCTTCTTTTTCAAGACCTCTGCAATCCACCCTGGCATTCTGTCAATTAACTTCTGGGCCACATCCTGACTGAATGGCAGACCATTCTTGCATAATCAATGCTTGGAGGTTGTCAGAATTTGTAGGGTTTTGTTTGTCCACCTGCCTCTGAGGATTGACCACACGTTCTCAATGGGATTAAGGTCTGTGGAGTTTCCTGGCCATGGACCCCAAATATCAATGTTTTGTTCCCCGAGCCACTTAGTTATCACTTTTGCCTCATGGCAAGGTGCTCCATCATGCTGGAAAAGGCATTGTTCGTCACCAAACTGTTCCTGGATGGTTGGGAGAGGTTGCTCTCGGAGGATGTGTTGGCACCATTCTTTATTCATGGCTGTGTTCTTAGGCAAAATTGTGAGTGAGCGCACTCCTTTGGCTGAGAAGCAACCCCACACATGAATGTTCTCAGGATGCTTTACTGTTGGCATGACACAGGACTGATGGTAGCGCTCACCTTGTCTTCTCCGGACAAGCTTTTTTCCCGGATGCCCCAAACAATCGGAAAGGGCATTCATCAGAGAAAGTGACTTTACCCCAGTCCTCAGCAGTCCAATCCCCGTACCTTTTGCAGAATATCATTCTGTCCCTGATGTTTTTCCTGGAGATAAGTGGCTTCTTTGCTGCCCTTCTTGACACCAGGCCATCCTACAAAAGTCTTCGCCTCATTGTGCGTGTATATGCACTCACACCTGTCTGCTGCCATTCCTGAGCAAGCTCTGTACTGGTGGTGCCCCGATCCCACAGCTGAATCAACTTTGGGAGACGGGCCTGGCGCTTGCTGGACTTTCTTGGGCGCCCTGAAGCCTTCTTCACAACAATTGAACCGCTCTCCTTGAAGTTCTTGATGATCCGATAAATGGTTGATTTAGGTGCAATCTTACTGGCAGCAATATCCTTGCCTGTGAAGCCCTTTTTGTGCAACTCAATGATGATGGCACGTGTTTCCTTGCAGGTAGCCATGGTTGACAGAGGAAGAACGATGATTCCAAGCACCACCCTCCTTTTGAAGTTTCCAGTCTGTTATTCGAACTCAATCAGCATGACAGAGTGATCTCCAGCCTTGTTCTCATCAACACTCACACCTGTGTTAACGAGAGAATCACTGACATGATGTCAGCTTGTCCTTTTGTGGCAGGGCTGAAATGCAGTGGAAATGTTTTTTGGGGATTCAGCTCATTTGCATGGCAAAGAGGGACTTTCCAATTAATTGAAATTCATCTGATCTCTCTTCATAACATTCTGGAGTATGCAAATTGACATCATACAAACTGAGGCAGCAGACTTTGTGAAAATTCATATTTGTGTCATTCTCAAAACTTTTGGCCATGACTGTACACATGGCATTTCACGTGTCACCCCATATCACCCAACTATATTTCGGCCTACTGTTGGTTTTGGCTGTGCAGTCAATTCCCTGGAGGTAGCCTACCTAAGCATGCCAGATAAATGCCAATAGCTGCTCTATCCACTTGAAATGAGACACTGAACAGTACGGCAGCTTCTGCATTTGGACTGATGAGTTCACATCTCCCTGTCAGTGGCCCAAATGACACCCTGTTCCCTATATAGTGCACTACTTTGACCAGGGCGCATAAGTAGTGCACTATGTAGGGAATAGGGTGCCATTTGGAATGCAAACCTATCTAACTTGTCCTCTCTCTCCACTCTGCAGGCAGATTGTGCAGGCACAACATTCAAATCACAATGACCTAATTTGACATCATTATGTCATCCACTGTACTTGATTTGATCATTTGATCAGTATTAACTGTCTGTGGACTAATACCTGATTACTTCCGGCGCCGACAGAGATGGCCGCCTCGCTTCGCGTTCCTAGGAAACTATGCAGTTTTTAGTTTTTTTACGTGTTATTTCTTACACTAGTACCCCAGGTCATCTTAGGTTTCATTACATACAGCCGAGAAGAACTACTGAATATAAGATCAGCGTCAACTCACCATCAGTACGACCAAGAATATGTTTTTCGCGATGCGGATCCTGTGTTCTGCCTTACAACCAGTGTAACGGAGTGGATTACATGCAGCGACCCAAAAAAACGACTCAGAAAAAGAGGGAAACGAAGCGGTCTTCTGGTCAGACTCCGGAAACGGGCACATCGTGCACCACTCCCTAGCATTCTTCTTGCCAATGTCCAGTCTCTTGACAACAAGGTTGATGAAATCCGAGCAAGGGTAGCATTCCAGAGGGACATCAGAGACTGTAACGTTCTCTGCTTCACGGAAACATGGCTAACTGGAGAGACGCAATCCGAAGCGGTGCAGCCAGCGGGTTTCTCCACGCATCGCGCGGACAGAAACAAACATCTTTCTGGTAAGAAGAGGGGCGGGGGCGTATGCCTTATGGCCAACGTGACATGGTGTGATGAAAGAAACATACAGGAACTCAAATTCTTCTGTTCACCTGATTTAGAATTCCTCACAATCAAATGTAGACCGCATTATCTACCAAGAGAATGCTCTTCGATTATAATCACAGCCGTATATATCCCCCCCCAAGCAGACACATCGATGGCTCTGAACGAACTTTATTTAACTCTCTGCAAACTGGAAACGATTTATCCGGAGGCTGCATTCATTGTAGCTGGGGATTTTAAGGCTAATCTGAAAACAAGACTCCCTAAATTTTATCAGCATATCGATTGCGCAACCAGGGGTGGAAAGACCCTGGATCATTGTTACTCTAACTTCCGCGACGCATATAAGGCCCTGCCCCGCCCCCTTTCGGAAAAGCTGACCACGACTCCATTTTGTTGATCCCTGCCTACAGACAGAAACTAAAACAAGAAGCTCCCACGCTGAGGTCTGTCCAACGCTGGTCCGACCAAGCTGACTCCACACTCCAAGACTGCTTCCATCACGTGGACTGGGAGATGTTTCGTATTGCGTCAGACAACAACATTGACGAATACGCTGATTCGGTGTGCGAGTTCATTAGAACGTGCGTTGAAGATGTCGTTCCCATAGCAACGATTAAAACATTCCCTAACCAGAAACCGTGGATTGATGGCAGCATTCGTGTGGAACTGAAGGCGCGAACCACTGCTTTTAATCAGGGCAAGGTGTCTGGTGACATGACTGAATACAAACAGTGCAGCTATTCCCTCCGCAAGGCTATCAAACAAGCTAAGCGTCAGTACAGAGACAAAGTAGAATCTCAATTCAACGGCTCAGACACAAGAGGCATGTGGCAGGGTCTACAGTCAATCACGGACTACAGGAAGAAACCCAGCCCAGTCACGGACCAGGATGTCTTGCTCCCAGGCAGACTAAATAACTTTTTTGCCCGCTTTGAGGACAATACAGTGCCACTGACACGGCCTGCAACGAAAACATGCAGTCTCTCCTTCACTGCAGCCGAAGTGAGTAAGACATTTAGACGTGTTAACCCTCACAAGGCTGCAGGCCCAGACGGCATCCCCAGCCGCGCCCTCAGAGCATGCGCAGACCAGCTGGCCGGTGTGTTTACGGACATATTCAATCAATCCCTATACCAGTCTGCTGTTCCCACATGCTTCAAGAGGGCCACCATTGTTCCTGTTCCCAAGAAAGCTAAGGTAACTGAGCTAAACGACTACCGCCCCGTAGCACTCACATCCGTCATCATGAAGTGCTTTGAGAGACTAGTCAAGGACCATATCACCTCCACCCTACCTGACACCCTTGACCCACTCCAATTTGCTTACCGCCCAAATAGGTCCACAGACGATGCAATCTCAACCACACTGCACACTGCCCTAACCCATCTGGACAAGAGGAATACCTATGTGAGAATGCTGTTCATCGACTACAGCTCGGCATTCAACACCATAGTACCCTCCAAGCTCGTCATCAAGCTCGAGACCCTGGGTCTCGACCCCGCCCTGTGCAACTGGGTACTGGACTTCCTGACGGGCCGCCCCCAGGTGGTGAGGGTAGGCAACAACATCTCCTCCCCACTGATCCTCAACACTGGGGCCCCACAAGGGTGCGTTCTGAGCCCTCTCCTGTACTCCCTGTTCACCCACGACTGCGTGGCCATGCACGCCTCCAACTCAATCATCAAGTTTACGGACGACACAACAGTGGTAGGCTTGATTACCAATAACGACGAGACGGCCTACAGGGAGGAGGTGAGGGCCCTCGGAGTGTGGTGTCAGGAAAATAACCTCACACTCAACGTCAACAAAACTAAGGAGATGATTGTGGACTTCAGGAAACAGCAGAGGGAACACCCCCATCCACATCGATGGAACAGTAGTGGAGAGGGTAGCAAGTTTTAAGTTCCTCGGCATACACATCACAGACAAACTGAATTGGTCCACTCACACAGACAGCATCGTGAGGAAGGCGCAGCAGCGCCTCTTCAACCTCAGGAGGCTGAAGAAATTCGGCTTGTCACCAAAAGCACTCACAAACTTCTACAGATGCACAATCGAGAGCATCCTGGCGGGCTGTATCACCGCCTGGTATGGCAACTGCACCGCCCTCAACCGTAAGGCTCTCCAGAGGGTAGTGAGGTCTGCACAACACATCACCGGGGCAAACTACCTGCCCTCCAGGACACCTACACCACCCGATGCTACAGGAAGGCCATAAAGATCATCAAGGACATCAACCACCCGAGCCACTGCCTGTTCACCCCGCTGTCATCCAGAAGGCGAGGTCAGTACAGGTGCATCAAAGCTGGGACCGAGAGACTGAAAAACAGCTTCTATCTCAAGGCCATCAGACTGTTAAACAGCCACCACTAACATTGAGTGGCTACTGCCAACACACTGTCAATGACACTGACTCTACTCCAGCCACTTTAATCATGGGAATTGATGGGAAATTATGTAAATATATCACTAGCCACTTTAAACAATGCTACCTTATATAATGTTACTTACCCTACATTATTCATCTCAGATGCATACGTAGATACTGTACTCTATATCATCGACTGCATCCTTATGTAATACATGTATCACTAGCCACTTTAACTACGCCACTTGGTTTACATACTCATCTCATATGTATATACTGTACTCGATATCATCTACTGTATCTTGCCTATGCTGCTCTGTACCATCACTCATTCATATATCCTTATGTACATATTCTTTATCCCCTTACACTGTGTATAAGACAGTAGTTTTTTTTTTTTTTGGAATTGTTAGTTAGATTACTTGTTGGTTATTACTGCATTGTAGGAACTAGAAGCACAAGCATTTCGCTACACTCGCATTAACATCTGCTAACCATGTGTATGTGACAAATAAAATTTGATTTGATTTGATTTGATTTGAGTACAGCCATGTGTAATCCAGCTATACAGTTTATCTTACCTGCACATATTGTCCCTCCCTGCTTGTATCTTGCTAGACTCTTCACATCAGTGTCCGTTTGATTCTAATACCATTTTCACACTACTGAGTCGACTGAGGAGAAGACATTTGAGCCAATACAGTAGTGTATGGTTAGGTTCGGCACGATAGTGTGAACATGATTTTGTGGGCCATGGTATAACCTCTCTCCTAATTGATGCTGCGACTGTGAGGCACGGTGAATCACGGTGATGTCGGTGAGAGAGAGTGCATGTGACGGCATCTTACCGGAACACAGCTGTGACTCACCCAGATGATGGCTGACAGAAACATGGCACCCTGGAGGATTACACAGCCAGCCATCTCCACAACTCTGTCTGTCTGTCTGTCTGTCTGTCTGTCTGTCTGTCTGTCTGTCTGTCTCTGTCTGTCTGTCTGTCTGTCTGTCTGTCTGTCTGTCTGTCTGTCTGTCTGTCTGCCTGCCTGCCTGCCTGCCTGCCTGCCTGCCTGCCTGCCTGCCTGCCTGCCTGCCTGCCTGCCTGCCTGCCTGCCTGCCTGCCTGCCTGCTCTGTCTTCCTGCCTGCTCGCTCTGTCTTCCTGCCTGTCTGCATGTCTGTGTGCCATCCACCCTGCAATATACTACAGCAGCCCGCCTGTCTGTCTACCGGCTGTAACAAGTATTTCCATCCTAGACCTGCTCTGCTCCTTCCAACTTTCTTAGGTACTTTCTCACCTTCCTTTCTCTCTGCCATATGAATATGTTGGATGTTGTAGATGTAATGTAAGTGTTTCAAGCCAATACAGGTACAAGTATCTTTAAAATGCAAATACCTTCTTCCTCTCTGTTACTTTCTGTCCAACACTCTTTATCTAGTTCCTCAACTGACTTCCCTGCATGCAGTTTTATCATTTGCTGCAGATTGCGTTCCATCTGGCCTTGTATCCCTTTATCCTTTCCTTTCCAACATCTCTTTACACTCTTTATTATAAGAGTCTGAGTCTATAAGGCAGCTGCATTTTAATGTCCACAGTGGATGGCAGAAGTATCTCAACATCACTACAGCTGTATGCTACTGGTGAAAGGGAGAAAGAACACTGCAACTATATACAGTAACTTCTCTCTCTCTCTCTCTCTCTCTCTCTCTCTCTCTCTCTCTCTTCCCACTCTCGTTCTCCCATTTCTCTCTTTTTATCTCACAGCCCCTCTCTCTCTCAGCCCCTTTTTGCTAGTCGTGATTGATCCCCTTGTGTTTATCAACTCTAATTAAACATTTAGAGCCATGGGCTCCCTGTTGTTCAATGTAATTTCCTCTAAATTCAAAAGTGGAGCAGCCCGAGAAATCTTTATTATTGGCAATGAAGGCTTAGCGATAATGAGCGAATGGGATGAAACGCCCAGTTTACCGAGACTCCAGCCGGCACTGTCTGAGAGAGCACTGATGAGAGATGGAGGAGAAGGAGGAGGGAGGTGGGGAAGGGAGGAGATGGGATGGGGAGGTGTGGAGGGGTAGCGAAGGAAGACGGAGAGACGAGACACAGATATGACTCCCTTATCACTCAGAGAGAAGATCAGAGAGAGGTAGAGGCCAGGCAAAGGCACCCTAAAGACCAGGGGACATTTACATTCATGCAAAAATGACTACTCCATATGCCTATATCAAGTCATTCACATATAGAATAACATTGCTGGTTTCAGGCCAATAGTGTTACCCTTGTATGATGTGGCTATCAAGCAAACAACTAAAAACCTATGTCCAGATTAGGGTTAGAATATCCTGTAATCTGATTAAAGGGAGATGTTGTATGTAATATAAAACCTCAGAGTATCGCTCAGCTTTTGGGACCTTGTTGCAATAACCTCCTGGGCCAGACAACACAGACCTATAAACTACAACAAAAAAAATGGAAATTTGGAAATGTGATAAATAACAATCAAAGTGTTATTCAATTCGTTGTAGATAATCTAGACAGCCACTTTCAACGTCTGGTGCGTCTCTCCAGTCTCCAGACATAGCCGGCTGCAACTAACCTTACAAACAAGAGTAACAGAATGGAACAGAATACTTTTTAAAGAGATATCCAATTTGTTAAGCAAACTTTTAACAAACAATGTTATGGCCATTTTACCGGAACAGATCTGATTATTCATTCTAGGAAAAGACCGACTGTGACCCATCTCTAAGGCATGTTGGTCTGAGCTATTAACCGAATTAGACTGAAAACAATGGACACAATAATGAATCAAATATGTATCACAATAATAGACACACACACACACACATATATACGCTATATATACACAAAAGTATGTGGATACTCAAATCAAATTAATGGATTCGGCTATTTCAGTAAGTGCTGTTAATGTGAATTGGAAACGTCTAGGGGGAACAACGGCTCAGACTGCGACGTGGTAGGCCACACAAGCTCACAGAACTGGATCGCTGAGGGCTGAAGTGGGTAGTGCGTAAAAATCGTCCTTCCTAAGGTCGCAACCTGGCTCTGGAAGCAAAGTCAGCATAATAATTGTTTGTCGTGAGCTTCATGAAATGGGTTGCCATTGCCGAGCAGCCTGCACAATGCCAGCATGCACATCAGCATGCACAATGCCAAGCGTCGGCTGGAGTGGTGTAAAGCTTGCCGCCATAGGACTCTGGAGCAGAGGAAACACGTTCTCTGGAGTGATGAATCATGCTTTACCATCTGGCAGTACGAAGGACGAATCTGGGTTTGGCGGGTGCCCGGAGGACTCTACCTGCCCGAATGCATAGTGCCAACTATAAAGTGGTGGAGGAAAATATGGTATGAGGCTGTTTTTCATGGTTTTCATTAGTTCCAGTGAAAGGAAGTCTTAACGCTACAGGATACAATTACATTTTAGACCATTCTGTACAACTTTGTAGCAACAGTTTGGGGAAGGCACTTTCCTGTTTCAGCACGACATTCCCCCTGTACACAAAGTGAGGTCCACACAGAAATGGTTTGTCGAAATGGGTGTGGAGGAACTTGACTGGCCTGCACAGAGCCCTGACCTCAACCCCATGAACACCTTTAGGATGAATTGGAACGCAGACTTCGAGCCAGGCCTAATTGCCCAACATCAGTGCACAACCTCACTACTGCTCATCGCTGAATAGAAGTCCCTGCAGCAATGTGGCAACATCTAGTGGAAAGCCTTCCCAGAAGAGTAGAGGCTGTTATAGCAGCAAAGGGGGAACCAACCTCATATTAATTTACATGACTTTGGAATGAGATGTTCGGTGGGCAGGTGTCCACATACTTTTGATCATGTAGTGTATATACAATATATAGTGTACCAGTCAAGTTTGGACACACCTACCCATTCAAGGATTTTTCTTTATTTTACTATTTTCTACATTGTATAATAATAATAGTGAAGACATCAAAACCATGAAATAACACATATGGAATCATGTAGTAACCAAAAAAGTGTTAAACAAATCAAAATATATTTTATATTTCAGATTCCTCAAAGTAGCCACCTTTTACCTTGATGACAGCTTTGCAAACTCTTGGCATTCTCTCAACCAGCTTCATGAGGTAGTCACCTGGAATGCATTTAAATTAACAGATGTGCCTTGATACAAGTTCATTTGTGGAATTTCTTTCCTTCTTAATGCATTTGAGCCAATCAGTTGTGTTGTGACAAGATATGGGTAGTATACAGAATATAGCCCTAATTGGAAAAACACCAAGTCCATATTATAGCAAGAACAGCTCAAATAAGCAAAGAGAAATGACAGTCCATCATTACATTAGGTCAGTCAATCCGGAAAATGTCAAGAACTTTTAAAGTTTAGTCGCAAAAACCATCAAGCGCTATGATGAAACTGGCTCTCATGAGGACCGCCACAGGAAAGGAAGACCCAGAGTTACCTTTGCTGCAGAGGATCCTGTCACACCCTGACCTTGGAGAGCCATTTTATTTCTCTATTTGGTTAGGTCGGGGTGTGATGTGGGGTGGGCATTCTATGTTTTGTTTTCTATGTTTCTTTATTTCTATGTTTTGGCCGGGTATGGTTCTCAATCAGGGACAGCTGTCTATCATACCCTAATTTCAGTGTGGGTAGTTATCTTTGTTTGTGGCACTTAGCCCTGTAAGCTGCACGGTTGTTTTGCATTTCTTGTTTTGTTTTTGCGACATTTTAAATAAAAAGAGAAATGTACGGTCACCACGCTGCACTTTGGTCCACTTCTTACGACGGCCATGACGGATAAGTTCATTAGAGTTACTAGCCTCAGAAATCAGCAATTAACTGCACCTCAGTTTGCAGAGCAAGTAAATGCTTCACAGAGTTCAAGTGACAAACACATCTCAACATCAACTGTTCAGAGGAGACTGCATGAATCAGGGTTTGATAGTCAAATTGCTGCAAAGAAACCATTACTTGTGTCATGGTGAGGTTGGACCCAGGTGCAGAGAAGAGAACAGATGAGGAATCAGCAGTTAAGGATAACCATAATACTTTACTGAGAAACGGTAGCAGAAGGATCACAGTAACACTCGGAAAACAACAAACACTAAGTCTCGAAATCTCACTCATGAGACAAAGGCACTTGGCACATAAGGCACACAACAACATAAAACACACCTCTCTTAAAGGGGAAATCATAATGAGTACATAGGACACACCTGAGTGTTATTGTCTCTACGACTGTCTCTGGTAACAGGTGGAACCGTGACAGTACCCCCGCTTCTAGGAGCGTCTCCAGCCGTGGAGCCAGGGCAATCACCACATAGTTGGTTGAAGTCCCGAACAAGTCCTGGATCCAGGATGTCCCGGGCAGGCACGCACGCCCGCTCCTCGGGGCCATAGCCCTCCCAATCCACCAGGTACCCGATGAGCCTCCAACAGATTCCGGAAAGTGTAGGACGGTCGACCATCGACAAGTCAAGGGGGCGGAGGGGCAGGTGTGGGGGGAGAGAAGGGACTGGTCCCTGGACCAGCTTGAGACGGGAGACATGGAAGGCTGGACAGACCCTCATAGACCTGGGAAGCTGGAGACAATAGGTGACAGGGTTGATGCGACTCAGGATCTTGAATGGTCATAGGTAGCGTGGAGCAAGCTTACGCAGGTGGGAAGATCACGGGTGGACATCCACACTCATTGACCCAGTCGGGGGAGCTGAAGAGGCCTTCAGTGTCGGTTTGCCTGGTGTTGGTGTCAGGCAGATGAGCAGAGCAAGGAGGTTCACGCTCTGATCCTTGTGCAGCGCCATTGTTGAATGAACGCCTTAGCTGATGGCACCCCTGCTTCATTCTCTTGCTCAGGAAACAGGGGGGGGAGGGTGAAGCCAAACTGACACTCGAACTGCGAGTGTAGCAGTGTGTTGTGAGCATACTTCGCCCAGACGAGACAATGTCCTGGGGAAGTCCATGTAGTCGAAAGACATGGGTAATCATGAGATCAGCGGTCTCCTTCGCTGGGGGCAACTTGGGTAAGATAATGAAATGGGCTGCCTTAGAGAACAGAACAACAACCACCAGGATAATGGTAAGCCCTAGGATGGAGGTAACTCTGTGATAAAGTCTACGGACAGTTGGGATCCAGTGCCAGCTGGAGATGTGCAGAGGTTGGAGAAACCCAGACGGTCGCTGTTGTGAGGACTTGTTTTGGGCACAGGTGGAACAGGCCACAACAAAGGACATTACATCCTCAATCATGTTGGGCCACCAGAAATTCAGCCTCAGGAACTCCAGATGTCCGATTAACCCCTGTCCGATTATGCCAATTTAATTTAGAGGAGTGTCCCCATTGTAGCACTCGGGAATGGGCTGATCATGGAACATAAAGTCAGTTAGTGGGACCCCCGCCGGGGTCAGGTTCTCTGGTCTCTATACTCAATAACATGGGAGCCACAATGCAGGAGCTGGGGATTATGAGACATCATGTTGGTGGGACAGGGCATCTGCTTTCTGATTCTTGGATCCCGGGCGATAGAGTGAAGTTGAACCTGTTAAAAAACAGACCCCACCCAGCATTCCGAGCGTTCATCTTCCTGGCTTCTTGAATGGAGACCAAGTTCTTATGGACCATCCAGATCAAGAAAGGATGAGGTTCCCCGTCTAAACAGTGTCTCCACCCCTCAAGGGCCCACTTGACTGCCAAGAGCTTCCGGTTGACTACATTGTAGTTATGTTCTGCTGGCGAGAACTGCTTGGAAAGAAAGGCACATGGGTGCATTCTGTTGTCCCCCTTGTTCCGCTGTGTAAGGACCGGCCCTGCTGCAGTGTCCGAGGCATCCACCTCTACCGCTGGACGTGTTTGAGTGAGGCGGGATGGGGCCAGTCAGTGACCGTGCTAACCTTAACAGGGTCCATTTGGATATCGGCGGAATGTGGCCAAGGAAAGAGACTTGGGATACATAGAATTTACACTTCTCAATCTTGACGTATAGTTGACTCTTCAGGAGGCGTCTCAGGACTTGGTGGACATGCAGGATGTGTTCTGGAAGGGTCTTGGAGAAGATCAGGATGTTGTCGAGGTAAACAAAGATGAACCGATTCAACATATCCCTAAGAGTGTCATTGACCAATGCTTGGAAGACTGCCAGTGAGTTCGATAATCCGAATGGCATGACTAAATACTCAGTGGCCACTAGGAGTGTTAAAGGCAGTTTTCCATTCATCTCCCTCCCTGATTCCCCCCAGATTACCAGCATTGTTGAGGTCCAGTTTGGTAAAGAATTGGGCCCCCTGGGCCAGCTCCAAGGTGGCAGACATCAGCGGTAGGGGTTAACGATTCTTAATCGTGATCCTGTTCAGCCCTCGGTAGTCGATGCAGGGACGCAGACCTCCATCCTTCTTTCCCACAAAAAAGAAACTTGCACCAGCTGGGGATGTTGAGGGAGTAAAGATGGCCTGGGGAGGGGTGGAGCCTGGTAAGAGTTCTATGGTGCAGTCGTATGGACGATGAGGAGGGATGGTGGCTGCTTGCCTCGTACTGAAGGTCTCCCAGAGGTCAAAGTATTCGGGGGAGAGCAGAAAATTCTTGGTCTTCAATGGATGCTGGGGGACGTGGTGAGGCTCTATGTGGTTTTCTTAGACATTTGGTCTGGCAGTTCTTACCCCAGTCCAGTAGGTGTCCCGTGGACCAGGAGAACAGTGGGTTATGTAGCACTAGCCAGAGGTACCATAGGATAAGAGGGTTCTCATGAGCCACGATCAAAAGAAAACTAAGAGTCTGAGTGATTCACCCCAACATGCAGTAGAATGGGCTTGGTCTGATATTCCACCTGGCCGGAACCAATGAGGCATCCATCGTGGGCTTGAATCTGCAGAGGGATTTCACGCAGCGGATTTGTAATTCTCTGGTGAAGTGTTGATCAATGAAATTATCTGCGGCCCCTGGAGTCCACAAAGGCTTGAATCTGGTGCTGACGGTTGTCCCAGTGGAGGGTTGCAGGTAGTGACAGATGGTGACTGGGTTGCTGGGAGGTAACTGCACAGCTTGTCAGGGTCTTTCCTTATCCTGGCTATCCCTGGCATTTCCCATTAGCTCTGGGCATGTAGCACGGAGATGGCCGAGACCTCTGCCTCCCCAGGAGCTTGCACCGGTCACACTCCTGGGGCTCAGACGTGTGCGTCCCAGCTGTATGGGCTCCTCAATGCTGGGTTCGGGGGGCTTGGGGTGTTCAGGATACCGGGAACTTGGGGTGGTGTCAAAAAAGCTCTGTCTCAAGCTCTCTGAGGCGGTAGTCAATCCTGATTTCCAGCGTTATCAGGGACTCAAGGTCCTCTCCCAGTTCCCGAGAGGCCAATTAATCCTTGATGAGGCCAGTTCATCCACAGCGAGGGTTCAGAACTCAGAACCCAGAATGGCGAAGTCAGTCAGTCTGGCCCCTTGGCTGGCCGCTTCTCATCCTCAGACTGTGTAGTCGAAGACTCGTCGCAGCTCGGCAGTGAAGGCTAATATGGAGCTAGAGAGATTATGTAGACGATCATGGCCTGATCGGTGTGAACGAGGAGCACTGTACCTCGAATACCAGAGAGCACTGGGTGAGAAACACCTTGCATCCTCCTGGGTGGCCGTCATACCGCTCGGGGGCTGGAATCTTAGGTTCCCGGTGCAGGGTCCCTGGAGGAACTACGGTGACGCCTGTAGCACTGGATGATGAGATGTGGGCATTGGCTCCTCCTGGGTTGGGGTTGGACTGTGGTTGGGGGGAGTCGGTAAGTGCCCGGAGGGACTCTGATATATGGAAGAGTTGTTCTTGCTGCTGCCTGAGCAGTGCTCCTTGGTGTGTTTCAACATTCTTGATCTGGGTGATCTCTGCTGGGTCCATGTTGTTGGCTGAAGCTTGCTGTGACATGGTGAGGTTGGACCCAAGTGCAGAGAAGAGACCAGATAAGGAATCAGCGGTTAAGGATAAACATAATTCTTTACTGAGAAACGGTAGCAGAAGGATCACAGTAAAATCACTGGCAAAACAACAAACACTAAGTCTCGAAAACTCACTCAGGAGACAAACGCACATGGCACATAATTCAAGCTTCAGAAAAGGACAACAGAAAACACACCTCTTTTAACAGGGAAATCATAATGAGTAAATAGGAGACACCTGAGTGTCGTTAATGTCTCTAGGACAGTCTCTGCCGCTCTCTGGTGACAGGTGTAACCATGACACTACTAAAGGACACCAATTATAATAAGATACTTGCTTGGGCCAAGAAACACGAGCAATGTACATTACACCAGTGGAATTCTGTCCTTTGGTCTGACGAGTCCAAATTTGAGATTTTTGGTTCCTACCCTTGTGTCTTTGTGAGATGCAGAGTAGGTGAACGGATGATCGCCGCTTGTGTGGTCCTCACCATGCTCTCCATTTTCTGGAGGATCAAATTTTGAAATCAGTGGAATTAGAGTATGATAGCTGAAGAGATGGAGAAAACACCCGTCTCCGGATTACATCTTCAAACTAACGGCAACTGTGGTATGGCATTCCTGACAGAGAGACATGTCCATGATACAAGTTGATGTATACAGGCAAGAGTGTCTAGCGTTAGATATTACACGATTCTAATTTTGACAGAAAGTCGTATCATTTCAAAATAAAGTGTACTGTTTGCTAGTTAGCTAACATTAGCTGGCTGGCTCCCTAGTTATTATTTGTTTCCCAGAGCGAAACGAGATGGGTGTGAATGATGTTGAATCTGTGTAGACAAAGAAGAGCTCTTCACTAGATACCAAAACATTCAAAGGCGATTTTCTCAAAAGTGAGTTTTCAACTTTCAAAGCAGAATTACTTATCCATTGTTCCTCAAATGCAGTGTATGATATACCATTTTGTAGCTCTGAGTCTCTACTTTTATCCAATGTAATAAAAATAAAAAAACTTTTCACATTTTGCTATATAAGACCGAATCCAGGTGGTGAGTCACATTTGTTTTTCAACAAGACAATGACCCAAAACACACCTCCAGGCTTTGAAAGGGCTATTTGACCAAGAAGGAGAGTGATGGATTGCTGCATCAGATGACCTGGCCTCCACAATCACTGACCTCAACCCAATTGAGATTGTTTGGGATGAGTTGGACCCAAAGGAAAAGCTGCCAACAAGTGCTCAGCATATGTGGAAACTCCTTCAAGACTGTTGGAAAAGCATTCCAGGTGACTACCTCATGAAGCTGGTTGAGACAATGCCAAGAGTTTACAAAGCTGTCGTCAAGGCAAAGGGTGGCTACTTTGAAGAATCTGAAATATAAAATATATTTGGATTTGTTTGACCATTTTTTGGTTATTACATGATTCCGTATGATTTATTTCATAGTTTTGATATGTCTTCAATATAATTCTACAATGTAGACAGTAGTAAAAATAAAGAAAAACCCTTGAATGAGTAGGTGTGCCCAAACTTCTGACTGGTACTGTATATATTGTCAAACAACTTGCAAAACACTATAAGACTTGCCACTTCTATTCCTTCTGAGTAACGTTGAGATAGAAACACTGTCACCCCTACTGTATTCTGCTGTTATTACCATGGGGGCATTTTATCAAATGTATATGTGTATCTGCAGCCAATTTAACAAATCCAAAACCCGAGTAGCCTCCTCCAGCCATCTTCCCCTAGTATTCCCATTAATATTATTAAAGTCAATCTGTTGGTTGGAGGGGTGAGCAGAAGGATGAGCATGGGACTATCTGTCTTTATCTCTCCCAGTGTGAGGCCTAATGGCTCTGATTGGCCTCCAAATTTAATTTAGACAGGATATTACTGTTACATGAGCTCTTTTCAACAATGCCATTTCCTTTTGCTTACACAGTACATTACCCAGCTCTCTCAACGCTTCTCCCTGCTCTTCGGTGTCCTCTCTCTCTCTCTCTCTCTCTCTCTCTCTCTCTCTCTCTCTCTCTCTCTCTCTCTCTCTCTCTCTCTCTGCTAAAACAAAAACAGGTCCAGAGCAATCTTACAGCCTCATGAACAATGATTGGTGATATGAAACCGTATGTCGCAAAGCATGCTGAATTGATTTGAGTTTGACGCATTTTCATCGTTCAGACATGAAAATAATTCAATCGTGGTAAGAATGAAATTTCAGGAGGGGTGGAAATATGAGAGGAGAAAGAGGATGTCCTAGAATATACCAAATTTATTAAAATACACACTTGTTAATGAACGAGAGAGAGAACGAGAGAATGACAGTGATGATGAATGAAACACACTTCATAGATGCCAGGGTCCATTGTGATTGGTCCTGGTGCTGCACAGACAGAACACAAGTTGCCTAGGCGAACCAGCCATTCGCCAGACACCAGGTACTGACTGCATTAACAAATAGCATTCCTATTCAAGTCAACAGAAAGGTTTTCAATGACAGCACGTGGGACAAAAGGTCATGGGAAGGCTTTGCGCCGTTAATTAAGTAAAATTGGTGAATGTCAGATCCACAAAGGTCACCACTAATCTCCTCATATTGTCATTCCTTCCTAGCTTATACGATGTGGGTTGCCAGATAATGTAATTCCTTCCTAGAGCATACCATGTGGGTTGCCAGATATTTCTCAATCCTTACTGCATCATATGATGTAGTTGCCATGCAGGCTGGTCGATATCTACGTCCATGACTATTTAAAGATGAATGAAGCTAGAACAACTAAACCACCTGCAAGGCAAGGAAAGAAAGTCCTCTGCCGAGGCACCATAGTCTGTTAACAGTAATACATTCAGACATCATGGATACAGATGAGCACAGTACATTTGTTAAAGGGTATATCCTTTCTCATTATATCAAACCAACAAATGAAGTTCCTCCGTGAATTATACAGTCGTACGGTATCTATCTTTATCCAGAACTGAAGATAGATTATCTCTATATTATTATTGATAACAAAAATAATACTGTCCAATTTAGGAGTCATATTTGTGAGAGTGAGAGACAGTCCTGGGACTACAGGGATAGGTGGTGATTGGTTAGTGATGGTGATGGTGATGTACGTTGACATCCTGTTTGATTATTGAGCCCCTCAGGGGACGAGGTGACATCGTGAGCCACATGTAGTTTATAATGAGACACAGAGTAGCTCTCTACTGGGATCTGTTATTGATCATTATCCTTCTGGGCAACACTGGTTGCGTCCCAAATTGCACACTATTCAATAAATAGAGCATTACTTTTGATTACTGCACTACATAGGGATTAAGTTGCCATTTGGGACGCAGCCACTGTAATTTCTTATAGGATAAGATTGCTTGCTTTCTCTCTCTTCAGAATGGTAACTATCTCCATGTCGGTCAAGTTAGCATCACGATTGGGTACAGTAGGTTACTTTTTAAATGTAATCTGTTACAGTTGCTAGTTGCCTGTCCAAACTTGTAATCAGTAACGTAACTTTTGGATTACCCAAACTCAGTAATGTAATGTGATTACATTAAACTACTTTTAGAATACTTTCCCCCTTAACAGGTATTAGAAGGCAAAAATGTATGTTACCAACTGACCAACGTCTATTGCAGGATAAATCAATGTTAAAGTTTACATAGCTGGTCATATATGGATGTTCAACTTTACTTCATGGGTCGGTTATGTAGGCTTCTTCTAACCCATCGCTTTCTACTACTGTACACATAATAATATGATAAAAATGTTATCTTTACATTAAAAGCCTAAGTTTATCAGAATTCCAGTCATTCAAATAAATTATATTCTTGATCTTCAAGAGTAGGACTTGGAAATATGAAAGTACAGATTAGCCAAATTGTTTTTCCTGAGCATAACCCCCAAAATGAAGGACTCATTAGCCAACCCTACTCTGTGGTTTATGATTTTCTTTTGTCACGGAGGACTGATTGGGCTCATTGATTTGAGTTGAAAAATAAATATTGAGCTTATGGAATGGCATAAGGTCTACTGAAAGTACTACTGAAAATGTATATTTACATGTGAAAAATGAATGCCATCTGCTATAAGCCTATTGTTTACCTTTATTTAACTAGGCAAGTCAGTTAAGAACAAATTCTTATTTTCAATGATGGCCTAGGAAAGTGGGTTAACTGCCTGTTCAGGGGCAGAACAATCTTGTACCTTGTCAGCTCGGGGATTTGAACTTGCAACCTTCCGGTTACTAGTCCAACACTCTAACCACTAGGATACCCTGCCACCCCAATAGTTTAATGGTAATAGCTTGATATCTTGACAAAAGGCATCCCGTCAACGGGACAGTTGTAAATCGTGCAGCGCTGTGTGTCCCGATCACAGATTTTAGAGATACAACAAATATCGGTACATATAAGTGTCTCTTATCGGCTGAAAGATTCAATTATTGTTAATATAACTGTACTGTCCAATTTGCAGTAGCTATTACTCCGAAAAATGCCACACTATTGTTTGAGGAGAGCTCCTAACAACAAAACACTTTTTTCACCGCGATAGGTTTGATAAATTCACCTCTTATGGTGAAATGTGTACTTACATTCTGAAATCTTGCTCTGATTTATCATCCAAAGGGTCCCAGAAATAACACAAAGTGTTATTTTGTTAGATAAAATCCTTTTTCATATCCTAAAAAGGTCCATATGGCATGCAAGATTGTTTTTGTATTTCCACTCGTTCAATTTGCAACAAAAGGAATCTGTGAAAATCTAACCTTAAACGTTGTTTCAACCAGTCAAATCACATTCATATTTGTTCCTCAGAGATCCGGAATGTAACCAGACTTCCCTATATCATTAGAAGTGTAGTATATCCTATAGGACACCAAATTTGGTCAGAGAGCAACGCCTTCATGGTGTGCCTATGACACAGGCAGTCTTCACTTGATTGACTGTAACTTTGCCAAATAAGCACCAATTGGGGTTAAACAAAGCTAGCTAGATAGCCAATGAGCTGGGCTGTATGGGAGTATGAAAACCCTGTATCTGTCGCTAACCTTGTGTGACAACAAGCCTTTTCCTTTTGGACAAAAATGACAAGAATATGGAGAGTTATGAAGCTATGATAACTGGGTGTTCTGCAAATGTTGAACTTATAATATCGCTACTAATACTGGAAAAGCTCAATCAAAGTATACAGATTTGACAATATTCTTGCAGAAAAATTTAATGTCAATGTCTCCTTCACGTTTTGCCCAAATGTACCTGGGTGACTTCACATTAAATGTCATGTAGTTTGCTCATACTTCAAGCTATCTGTCTGAAAAGTTGCACATACACTGCTGCCATCTTGTGAACACCATCGTAATTACAACCAGAGTGATTTGGTACCTTTCTGTTGCATTTCAAAGAGGGTGGTAGTATTTTCTTCTACCAGATCTATTGTGTCATATTCTCCTACATTCAATTCAAATTTCCACAAACTTCAAAGTGTTTCCTTTCAAATGGTACCAAGAATATGCATATCCTTGCTTCAGGGCCTGAGCTACAGGCAGTTAGATTTGGGTATGTCATTTTAGGCGAAAATTGGAAGAAAAAAAGGGGGCTATCCCTAAGAAGTTTTAAAGGGCACATCCACAGATGAAACAATAACAAACCGTTCGCCTCACCTCTGTTTTGGTAAAAAAGCTGAGGGATGGGCCTGGAGAAATGTAACAACTCTCAGATGAATAGAAAGACTTACGGATGCAAGGGCTGACCATCCATGATATCAACATTATGGTTTTAAACATGTTATGAGAATATACAGTGTGTGTTTACATTCACAATGTTTACAAACATTAGAGAAAAACAAGCTTATATGTTGGGTTCTCATGGAGTGTGACAGTTGAACTAAGCTCGTGAGGCATTTATAAATTATATTAATCAAGAATTGGGGAATATACAGTACCAGTCAAAAGTTGGACACACCTACTCATTCAAGTTTTTTTTAAAAATATTTTCTATATTGGAGAATAATAGTGAAGACATCAAAACTATGAAATAACACATATGGAATCATGTAGCAACGAAAAAAGTGTTTAAAAAAATCCAAATGTATGTTATATTTTAGAGCCTTCAAAGTAGCCAACCTTTGCCTTGATGACAGCTTTGCAAACTCTTGGCATTCTCTCAAACAGCTTCACCTGGAACAGTCTTGAAGGAGTTCCCACATATGCTGAGCACTTGTAGGCTGCTTTTCCTTCAATCTGCAGCCCAACTCATCCCAAACAATCTCAATTGGGTTGAGGTCAAATCAAATCAAATCAAATCAAATCAAATGTATTTATATAGCCCTTCGTACATCAGCTGATATCTCAAAGTGCTGTACAGAAACCCAGCCTAAAACCCCAAACAGCAAGCAATGCAGGTGTAGAAGCACGGTGGCTAGGAAAAACTCCCTAGAAAGGCCAAAACCTAGGAAGAAACCTAGAGAGGAACCAGGCTATGTGGGGTGGCCAGTCCTCTTCTGGCTGTGCCGGGTGGAGATTATAACAGAACATGGCCAAGATGTTCAAATGTTCATAAATGACCAGCATGGTTGAATAATAATAAGGCAGAACAGTTGAAACTGGAGCAGCAGCACAGTCAGGTGGAAGTTGAAACTGGAGCACAGCATGGCCAGGTGGACTGGGGACAGCAAGGAGTCATCATGTCAGGTAGTCCTGGGGCATGGTCCTAGGGCTCAGGTCAGTTGAAACTGGAACAGCAGCATGGCCAGGTGGACTGGGGACAGCAAGGAGTCATCATGTCAGGTAGTCCTGGGGCATGGTCCTAGGGCTCAGGTCCTCCGAGAGAGAGAAAGAAAGAGAGAAGGAGAGAATTAGAGAACGCACACTTAGATTCACACAGGACACCGAATAGGACAGGAGAAGTACTCCAGATATAACAAACTGACCCCAGCCCCCCGACACATAAACTACTGCAGCATAAATACTGGAGGCTGATTCGTACTGAGAATACTGAGGTCGGGTGATTGTGGAGGCCAGGTCATCTGATGCAGCACTCCATCACTCTCCTTCTTGGTCAAATAGCCCTTACACAACCTGGAGGTGTTTTGGGTCATTGTCCTGTTGAAAATCGAATTATAGTCCCACTAAGCGCAAACCAGATGGGATTTTGTATTGTTGCAAAATGATGTGGTAGCCATGCTGGTTAAGTGTGCCTTGAATTAAAAATAAATCACAGACAGAGACAGCAGCAAAGCACCCTGACACCATCACATCCTCCATGTTTCACGGTGGAAACCACACATGCGGAGATCATCCATTCACCTACTCTGCTACTCACAAAGACACAGCGGTTGGAATCTCAAATTTGGACTTATCAGACCAAAGGACAGATTTCCACCAGTCTAATGTCCATTGTTCGTGTTTCTTGGTCTAATCAAGTATTTTCTTCTTATTGGTATCCTTTGGTTTCTTTGCAGCAATTCGACCATGAATAATTGATTCACGCAGTTCCCTTCTGAATAGTTGATGTTGAGATGTGTCTGTCACTTGAACTCTGTGAAGCATTTATTTGGGCTCCAATTTCTGAGGCTGGTAACTCTAATGAACTTATCCTCTGCAACAGAGAGGTAACTCTGGGTCTTCCTTTCCTGTGGCGGTCGTCATGAGAGTAAGTTTCATCATAGCGCTTGATGGTTTTTGCGACTGCACTTGAAGAAACTTTCAAAATTTTCCAAATTGGCTGACCTTCATGTCTTAAAGTAATGAACAACTGTCATTTCTCTTTGCTTATTTGAGCTGTTCTTGCCATAATATGGACTTGGTATTTACCAAATAGGGCTATCTTCTGTATAACACCCCTACCTTGTCACAGCACAACTGATAGGCTCAAACGCATTAAGAAGGAAAGAAATTCCACAAATTAACTTTTAACAAGGCACATCTGTGAATTTAAATGCATTCCAGGTGACTACCTCATGAAGCTGGTTGAGAGAATGCCAAGTGTGCAAAGCTGTCATCAAGGCAAAGAGTGGCTGCTTTGAAGAATCTCAAATCTCAAATCTATTTTAGTTTTGATGTCTTCACTATTATTATACAATGTAGAAAATAGTTTAAAAAAATAATAATAATACCATTTAAAAAATTTGAATGAGTAGGTGCGTCCAAACTTTTGAAAGGTACTGTATATATAGAGAATGTATACAGTGCAATTGGAAAGTATTCAGACCCCTTGACTTTTTCCACATTTTGTTACGTTATAGCCTTATTCTAAAATGGATTACATTTAAAAATATATATATCTACAGACAATACCTCATAATGTCAAAGTGGAAACAGGTTTGTAGATATGTTTGCACATTTATTAAATAAAAAACAAACAGAAATAGCTTATTTAAATGCGTTTTCAGCCCTTTCGCTATGAGACTTTGAAATTGAGCTCAGGTGCATCCTGTTTCCATTGATCATCCTTGAGATGTTTCTACAACTTGATTGGAGTCCACCTGTGGCAAATGTAATTGGTTGGACATGATTTGGAATGGCAAATAAGGTCCCACAGTTGACAGTGCATGTCAAAGCAAAAACTAAGCAATGAGGTCGAAGGATTTGTTCGTAGAGCTCCGAGACAGGATTGTGTCGAGGCACAGATCTGGGGAAGGGTACCAAAACATTTCTGCGGCATTGAAGGTCCCCAAGAACACGGTGGTCTCCATCATTCTTAAATGGAAGAAGTTTGGAACCAACAAGACTCTTCCTAGAGCTGGGTGCCCAGCCACACTGAGCAATCAGGGGAGAAGGGCTTTGGTCAGGGAGGTGGTCAGGGAGAACTTTGGTCAGGGAGAACCCAATGGTCACTCTGGCAAAGCTCCAGAGTTCCTCTGTGGAGATGGGAGACCCTTCCACCAATCAGACCTTTATGGTAGAGTGGCCAGACGGAAGCCACTTCTCAGTAAAAGGCACATGACAGCCCGTTTGAAGTTTGCCAAAAGGCACCTAAAGGACTCAGACCATGAGAAACAAGATTGAAATCCACTTTTGTAGCCTACAAAAGCCTATTCCTGCTCCTTTCCTGTGATCCATCAAACACATAGTGGTCTCTGACTTGTGGTCAGACTCGCTCAAGTGGAACAAACTTAAACTTGCACCTTTTTTCAATGCCTGAGAAAACAGAGAAGTGTCAAAAAAAATTTTTTCACAAACATCCTTTTTGAATTTAAAAGTAATCCTTGAAGTAATCATCTACTTTTTCAAAAGTATCTGTAATATTATTACAATATTTTTGCTGGTAACGTAACGGATTACAGTTACCGTTTTTTTGTAATCCCTTACATGTAATGGATTGCATGTAATCTGTTACTCCCCAACCCTGGTTAGCAGATACCAGTGTTTGAGCAATTAATCTAGGTGTAAATTCACGAGTAACAGGAAGGAGCAGGTGACCTTTCAACTTCTCATTTGTTGTCTGGTGGCGGTATTATGATTCAAAAGTTCAAATCCAAATCGAGGAATTGCTTTTTATTTGTAGGTGTTATAATTTGAGGATTCATACTGCCTTTCTCTTCTTCCTTGTTACAGTTTTAATGAGGGTCAGACGGACAGACAGACAAACAGACAGATATAGAGAGAATCTGTCCAAGGTATAGTATTTTGTCAAAGACTTTCAATATGTTCTCAGTCATATATTACCCCTGTATTAGTTGTGAGTGGAATTGCATTGTATTGGGGGTGAGTGGGCTTGTATCGTATTGGTGGTGAGTGGGGATGTATTAGGTCTGAGAAGGTATTGTTGTGCTCGACAGCTGGGGGGCTGTGTAGCACTGTGCTGCCTAGGTTTCCTCTGTGCAGAGCGGAGTGTGCATTAACTCATCAGGAGATCTGACAATCACACAATGGCTGACTACCAGCTGCTGGCCACAACCTAACTGCTAGCTCGACACTTGTACAAACATACTTTACATTACAATCAAAACAAATGGGTTCAGGAGTGTGTTTGCACTGCAGGGGTCTAATGTTGCATCCCTCCTGGTCTCATATTGTGGTTACCTAGGTGGCCACGTCCTTGTCCACCACCCACACATCCTCCTCCACATGTATCTGTCATCCCTGAGATTGTAGGTTTTCAGCATTGTCTGAATTCATTGAAATGCTCTTGCAGCATTGGAGTGCGAAGCTACCCTATGCATTCATATAGATGAACATGTTACAAGGTGTGGGCTCTCGTTAACAGCGCTTTTTGGTCGCCGACCACCAAGGACAACGTAAGCTTACAACACTTCGATTTCTCTCAAAGCCACACTACCAATGTCCTCTGATCAGTCAAACACAGCTGGAGAACACCAGCCAGCCTCCAACCAGTCTGTTCTCAACCCAAACCATTCTGGCGCAGAATAGCAACACACAGAGCAGACCTCATATAGTTGGATGGGCTGATGCTCAACAAACAGCTTGGCCCTTCACTGTGTGTGGACGCCTTCCCAGATCTGTATTCTCTTAAGCTACAGTACAGTGAGAGAGAGAACGAGAGAGAGAGAGAGAGAGGTTATTTACATTTATGCCCGTCTACAACCCCGGGGACAAGTCAATGTGAACGAACTAACATCAAATCAAATTTATTTATATAGCCCTTCGTACATCAGCTGATATCTCAAAGTGCTGTACAGAAACCCAGCCTAAAACCCCAAACAGCAAGCAATGCAGGTGTTGAAGCACGTTGGCTAGGAAAAACTCCCTAGAAAGGCCAAAACCTAGGAAGAAACCTAGAGAGGAACCAGGCTATGAGGGGTGGCCAGTCCTCTTCTGGTTGTGCCGGGTGGAGATTATAACAGAACATGGCCAAGATGTTCAAATGTTCATAAATGACCAGCATCGTCAAATAATAGGTCTGGGACAGGTAGCACGTCCGGTGAACAGGTCAGGCAGGCAGAACAGTTGAAACTGGAGCAGCAGCACAGCCAGGTGGACTGGGGACAGCAAGGAGTCATCATGCCAGGTAGTCCTGAGGCATGGTCCTACGGCTCAGGTCCTCCGAGAGAGAGAAAGAAAGAGATAAAGAGAGAATTAGAGAGAGCATACTTAAATTCACACAGGACACCGGATAAGACAGGAGAAGTACTCCAGACATAACAAACTGACCCTAGCCCCCCGACACATAAACTACTGCAGCATAAATACTGGAGGCTGAGACAGGAGGGGTCAGGAGACACTGTGGCCCCATCCGATGATACCTCCGGACAGGGCCAAATAGGAAGGATATAACCCCACCCACTTTTCCAAAGCACAGGCCCCACACCATTAGAAGGATATCTTCAACCACCAACATACCATCCTGAGACAAGGCCGAGTATAGCCCACAAAGATCTCCGCCACGGCACAACCCAAGGGGGTGGCGCCAACCCAGACAGGAAGATCACATCAGTGACTCAACCCACTCAAGTGACACACCCCTCCTAGGGACGGCATGAAAGAGCACCAGTAAGACATTGGGTTAGAGGCAGAGAATCCCAGTGGAGAGTGGGGAACCGGCCAGGCAGAGACAGCAAGGGTGGTTCGTTGCTCCAGAGCCTTTCCGTTCACCTTCACACTCCTGGGCCAGACTACACTCAATCATATGACCCACTGAAGAGATGAGTCTTCAGTAAAGACTTAAAGGTTTGAGACCGAGTTTGCGTCTCTCACATGGGTAGGCAGACCATTCCATAAAAATGGAGCTCTATAGGAGAAAGTCAGAGAGATAGGTAGGAGCAAGCCCATGTAATGCTTTGTAGGTTAGCAGTAAAACCTTGAAATCAGCCCTTGCCTTGACAGGAAGCCAGTGTAGGGAGGCTAGCACTGGAGTAATATGATCACATTTTTTGGTTCTAGTCAGGATTCTAGCAGCTGTATTTAGCACTAACTGAAGTTTATTTAGTGCTTTATCTGGGTAGCCGGAAAGTAGAGCATTGCAGTAGTATTTTTCTGCATCATTTTTGGACAGAAAGTTTCTGATTTTTGCAATGTTACATAGATGGATAAAAGCTGTCCTTGAAACAGTCTTGATATGTTCGTCAAAAGAGAGATCAGGGTCCAGAGTAACGCCGAAGTTCTTCACAGTTTTATTTGAGACGACTGTACAACCATAAGAGTAATTGTCAGATTCAACAGAAGATCTCTTTGTTTCTTGGGACCTAGAACAAGCATCTCTGTTTTGTCCGAGTTTAAAAGTAGAAAGTTTGCAGCCATCCACTTCCTTATGTCTGAAACACAGGCTTCTAGCGAGGGCAATTTTGGGGCTTCACCATATTTCATTGAAATGTACAGCTGTGTGTCATCCGCATAGCAGTGAAAGTTAACATTATGTTTTCGGCACCCTAACACATTGTTTATGGTCATGTACCAAAATACAAAGATACTGGTCTGGTGTTGATCTAGAATTGGACCCAGTTTCTTTACTGTTAGGTCTCCCTAGTAGGCATGTTACTTCTGTGGGTAAAAGGAGGCTTTACAACATCCTTACCTTCGCAGCGAGGAAAAACATCCTTTTACAGTGGATTAGTGATAAGGTTCCTTCTATTAAAGATTGGCATAAGATACTATTTGAATGGGTGCCTCTGGAATATCTGACATGTACATTGCATTCTAAAACAGACCAGTTCTACAAAGTATGGGAACCTTATCTAAATTACCTAGAACCTGAGGTATCAGCTATTATGCTGCAAGGATTCTCTTAGAATGGCGGGGATCTAGGTATTTCAGAACTACACTGTACATTCCATGTGTGGAACCTAACCTCTTGGTTTAAAGTGAGCTTTTTTGTTTAATTTATGTTTGTAAGTTTGTTTAAAATGTATGTATTGAGAGACGCAATGATGGTGATGGGGTGAGAGAAGCACCGAGCGGGAAGAGGAAAATGGTGTACATATGTATGGGTGTGTATGTGTGTGTGTGTGCGTGCGCGTATGTATGCGTATGTGTGTGTATATGCATGGGTATATGTATGTGTGTGTATGTATGTGTATGTATGTATGTGCATATATATGCGCGTTGATGTGTAAATGGGTGCTGTTTTTCTTGTTTTTGTTCTGTGTGCTTTGTCTCTGTTGTTGTATCTCTTAATATGGGTGAAAATTGTGAAATTCCAATAAAAATACTGTTACAAAAAAAAAACATTATGTTTTCGAATGACATCCCCAAGAGGTAAAATATACAGTGAAAACAATAGTGGTGGTAAAACGGAACCTTGAGGAACACCAACATTTACAGTTGATTTGTCAGAGGACAAACCATTCACAGAGATAAACTGATATCTTTCCAACATATAATATCTAAACCAGCCCAGAACTTGTCCGTGTAGACCAATTTGGGTTTCCAAACTCTCCAAAAGAATGTGGTGAATGTGGTGATCGATGGTATCAACAGCAGCACTAAGGTCTAGGAGCATCCTTTATGATCCTGGCCCACGTGTGTTGGTTGCAGTCATTTCAAAAAACCTGTTTTTCTCTCACTCAGCATTTAAACATGCATTATTTAAGCAGGTGCCCCAATGTATTTTTAATCATTAGACACATTTAACATTGAACAGGGCTCATTTCATTAATAACTGTCAGCAGGGAGAATATTTCCTTTACTCCTGTGTACATTTGAGTCCAAGCTGTAATTACTCATTATTGCAGCCAATGATTAGAGGCCCTTGCTCCCAGTACACTACAGGAACAGGAGGAATGTGGAGAAAAGAAAATGATTCGTACTGCATTGCAAATCTAATTTGGGGAGCAACACAGAGAGTGTTCTCAAAACCAGGGAAGGAACAGAACACTGCATATGTTTCTGTTTCTGTTGATTAAGTCAGGTTTTTCAGGTCTTTAACATTCTATGAACTGACTCTGGTTTGCAGCGTACCAAGAGCTCATACATGGCAAGAGAAGCTGACCACATCACCTCAGCCCTTAAATTGGAAACAGACAGAACCCTAATGGTAAAACTAGCTAAATGTGATATTGTTCTATGCCTTTAAATCAGAGGAAAATAGGGAAAAAAGCCTGTCAGTTTTTTTTACGATAACAACATGTACACAAAGGCAAGCATTATTCTACTGGGAGTTAGAAACAGCTGTGATGTGTCTGTTGTTGGAAATGCTAGTTTTGGACAGTGTGTTTGGACGGTGTGTGTTCGTTTTGGATGAGGTGTGTGTGAGCAAGATATTTATTCTCAGATGGGCTGCCAAACACTTTTCTGCCCTCCCTCTCCCACCTCCCACCTTCCTCTCCCTCTATCCGTTCATAAATAATGCACCGGGTGCTCTGCTCATCTCCATCCAAGACAGCACCAATGTTATGAAGTGCAAGTTAATGGATGAACTCATTTCAATAAACAGGAGTGGTGTTTAATGCGCACGGGCACTCTAATAGTGAAAACAACACTAATTAGGCAGTATTAGTGGTGTGACAGGGGGTGAGGGTGAGAGGGAGATGAGGGGTACTCCAATCATCAGAGGAAGGGGGTGTCAGTGGAGAGAGGGGAGACATGGTACCCTCTCTGATAATCTTCTTCACCAACAGACAGAACTGGGTACATCTCTCAAAGGGCTCTCATTTTCTCTTTCCCATTGATTGGCTCGTAGTGTACCCAACACCCGACAGGGACAAGACAGATAGGTACAGCCCGCCATTGTCATAAAAGTACTTTGACCTCTCTGTCACTCCCGCAACACACACAGAAGCACTCATACGATACACACACACACACACAGTGCCAGTGCAAGTACTAATGATATTGACCTCTCCATAAACTCTCATTGCTTTTTGATGAGGGGTTTGTTCAGAAAGCTAGATTCTGTGATGTGGTCTCACTACGCTGGTCCTTATTTGCATTAGGACCATCCAGGTACTGTAGCCTGAGTAATGGCTTTGTGGTTCAGGAGCAACACACGTCTTTGATGTAGGAGATTCAATGAGCCTCTTCACAACATCATACCCTCACAGAGAAGACTTCAGGATGGATCCAAATGGATCCTGAACTTGCTGACGGGCCGACCCCAGTTGGTGAGGGTAGGCACGTTGACCCTCAACATGTGGGCTCCACAGGGATGTGAACTTAGTCCCCTCCTGTACTCCCGGTGTGGCCATGCATGACTCCAACAACATCATCAAGTATGCTGACGACGGTGGTAGTCCTGATCACCAGCGACAATGAGACAGCTAACAGGGAGGAGGTCAGTGACACATCAGTGTGATGCCGGGAAGACAACCTCTCCCTCAACGTCAGTTATACCAAGCTTTTCATTTGGGAGAGGTTGTTCATGTTCAACTGTGGCTAAAGGGACAATTTGTATAAAAGCACTGAGCCCCCCAGCACATCCCCAGCCGCCCAGGACTAGCCCTAACCTCATCACCCCGTGCTGCTACACCTGCATTGCTTGCTGTTTGGGGTTTTAGGCTGGGTTTCTGTACAGCACTTTGTGACATCAGCTGATGTAAGAAGGGCTTTATAAATACATTTGATTTATGGATTGATCACTTGGTCCAGCCCAGACTCAGACGAAGAGCCAGTCTTGTCTGTATCCTAATGCTATAGTGTCTTGACTTTGTGATCAGTTCATTGCAAACCCCGAATGTCTTTAGATTAGGAGGTTAGGTTTTGTAGCATTTCAAAGCTGGGAGAGAGTTAAGGCAGGTTTTGTTGCATTTCAAAGCTGGGAGAGAGTTAAGGCAGGTTATGTAGCATTTCAAAGCTGGGAGAGAGTTAAGGCAGGTTTTGTAGCATTTCAAAGCTGGGAGAGAGTTAAGGCAGGTTATGTAGCATTTCAAAGCTGGGAGAGAGTTAAGGCAGGTTTTGTAGCATTTCAAAGCTGGGAGAGAGTTAAGGCAGGTTATGTAGCATTTCAAAGCTGGGAGAGAGTTAAGGCAGGTTATGTAGCATTTCAAAGCTGGGAGAGAGTTAAGGCAGGTTATGTAGCATTTCAAAGCTGGGAGAGAGTTAAGGCAGGTTATGTAGCATTTCAAAGCTGGGAGAGAGTTAAGGCAGGTTTTGTAGCATTTCAAAGCTGGGAGAGAGTTAAGGCAGGTTATGTAGCATTTCAAAGCTGGGAGAGAGTTAAGGCAGGTTTTGTAGCATTTCAAAGCTGGGAGAGAGTTAAGGCAGGTTATGTAGCATTTCAAAGCTGGGAGAGAGTTAAGGCAGGTTATGTAGCATTTCAAAGCTGGGAGAGAGTTAAGGCAGGTTATGTAGCATTTCAAAGCTGGGAGAGAGTTAAGGCAGGTTATGTAGCATTTCAAAGCTGGGAGAGAGTTAAGGCAGGCCCCATTGGATGTGTTGGTGTCAGAGCACCCTGCACTAGATTAACATAACTGGGATGACACGCCGACACCAAGCCAACCTCAGGCTCTGTTCCTAGGGAGGCTAATTACACATCCACACACGCTCACGCACACACACAGTTTAGATCAATACCTCTGAGAGAACTCTGCTGCGCCACTACAAAAATCCACCCAAATTACACAAGGCTCTTTTCTCTTCCAAAAGCCTCATTAGGGAGAGTGAGGAATTGTTATCATTGTTGTCGTCGGTGCCTCTCTCTCTCTCTCTCTCTCTATCTCTCCTTATTCTCTCTTTCCGCTGTTTCTAATCCCACCCAATTCACCCGTTGTCTTAGCCGTGGCCCTCCTCTCCTTCCTAATACGCTGCTTTAAATTTTAATGCTTTGGAGTTGACACTGGAGGGTTGGGGAGTTGGGACGGGCCCCATAAAGGCAGAGAGCAGGAGCCAGATGCCCATCATCAGTGCCCCCAGAAGGATGTGGAAGTATTACATTAGATGGTAAATCAACACCGGCCTTGTTAATTATTTAGGGAAACAAAGTGCTGCAGTCCTAGACACTCTGCTGTGAGCCTGGCAATGTTTAATCCACATAATGTATCTGGAGGAAGAAGAAAAATAAGGTACTGTAGGGAAGGAGGGATAGCAGGAAAGAGGGAGAGAGAAGAGGGAGGGAAGAGCCAGAGGGATATAGGGGCAAAAGAGTGGTAAGAGAGAGGAGTAAACATGGGGTAAAAGGATGAACTGAAAGAGGGAGATGATCAATGAAATGGTAAAGAGGGAGAATATAATAGTGTGAGTGAGATGACAGGGAGGTACATGTAGGAGCTAAAGACAGGGAAAGGAGAGAGTTGAGAGATGGGCAAAAGAATGGTAGAAAAACAGTGGCAAGAGAAAGGATGGAAGGGATAGATACAATTTATGGAGGAGATGCATAAGAGAGCTTTGAAGGAGGGAAGAGAGAGACAAGATACGGTTGTTTTATGAGGGAGAGGGCGCATGCAAAGTGCAGTTAAACCTCTTCATAAAGCCACAAACCACAGAAGCCTTTCTTGTCTTTAATCCTACTATTGTGTTAAAAGCCCTCTATGTCTTGCTTCACTGAACACAGAAATGTAATTGGTAATATGTTTAACAGTCACTTTCATAACAGAGAAAACAAAGAAAACTATCATAATCAGACATTTTTGGATTTGCCATTCTTTACTGCTTTCTGTAGCGAAGCTACTTTATGTCTTAAAACAAGTTGGTTCGAGTTAGGTCAATTCTCTCAATCAGTTCTATGTCTCTGTGTGCTGTAAGAGGAATGCATAACTTACAAATACAGATATTGCTTCTCATTTCTGCAATATATAGAAGGAATCATATTTTGCGAAACCACACTACCGCATAGACAGTACACCCAGAATGAAAATACGGGTGCTGTGGAATAGATGACCACCATCATGCGTATCTCAATATGCAGAATCTCGTGTGTGTTAAATTAGGGCGAGAGAGAGAGAGAGAGGTGGAAAGACAATTTGGCTCACGGTCTAGAACATGACTAAATATAGGAAAGGACAAAGAGAGGTGTGTGGCGTAGAAGCCATATGCCTAATTATTGAAATCATTGCTCTCACTTTCTCTTTCTCATTCACTCCCTTTCTCTCTCACTCTCTTTCTTTCTCTCTCCCGATATCTCCCTAGCCCTGTGTGTCTGGTTACATGTAGCTACTATCTGCCTTCTGTTGCCTGCATTCGTCTCGTCAACTCACTGTGACCCCTCCGTCTGTCTGCCACATCAAATACGCCACACGCTAAAGTTTGGAGAAGAAAAATAAAACCATAGGGAAAAATGGTCTGCTGGGATAACTATTTACCATGTTGCATATCTATTGTGCCAGTCAATGGTTTTTCTTTGTCTTTCAGAACTAGTTCACTGGTTTTGTTGTGATTTTGAATGGTGAGCTGCAATTTCAGTTATGGTTCATTTCTTTTTCTGTTATTTTCTTTTCGACATGCTTTTTCCAACCTGAACAATTCATTCTATAACCAATTTGACTGTCTACCTGATGCACTTCACGTGTAGGATAATTCTAAATAATTCCACATGGTGAGTGCTGCACTCTGGTGCATGTTATGCTTTCTGTTATCTATCCAGTTCAGCCCTCAATCATTGCATTTGCTATTTTAATTTATCTTATTTCTGCCTGACTGATTAGTAATGCTGTTTTTGTTTGTTTCTTCGGGAGCCTTAATTAGATTTCACAGGTTAAAGGTCTAAGTACTGAAAGTTCAAGATAATTATTTTTATTTTAATTGGGGGGGCTGTCGTTGTTTTTATTTCATTTTCAAAACTGAACAGATCAGAGCCTTTCATTGGTGTGTGTCCCTGCTATCTGTGTGTGTGATGGAGGGAGCCGAGGTGGTAGGTGTATGTGTGTGTGTGTGTTTTAGTCCCGCACTATGAATGGCCAAAACAATGTTTGAAAAGTTCCATGAAAGGCAGACACCATTCTATTCACCTTTGACACAGGTCACGAGGGAAAGAACAGAAGAATGGGAAGCCTTAATTAGACTATTGGAATACATCCACAGTCAGAATCCTAGTGAAACTAGTGGAATGAGAGTAGTGCACTGTGACTGATCATTTACATGACATAAGTATAAGCTAGACATGTTCATAATGACAATGATAATCGTGACACACTTACTGCACTGGACATCTGGCAGGAATATAGGAATTTAGATGTCTTCCCATTTAAAACACATTTAGGTCCTCAATCGCCTGTAATGGTCCTCTGAATTCTGTCCACCATACAATAATGTAACCAGGTAAACAATGGGTGGAGAATGTGATAATCAGAATAAACAGAAACACAGATATAAAACAATGCTTGGAACAACAGTGTGCCCTCAGAAACAGAGCAGTCCCAATGGCTCCAATGAGGCTTCAATTGGAAAGCAAAGCTTTTTAAGCCGGAAATAGATTTTTTTATTGTTCACTTCCCGCATTTGTCCATTTTTATATATATATATATATCTCTCTTCTCCCCCCCCCCTCTCTCTGTATTGTTTTCTCTTTATTTCCCCCTCGATTTAATGCAACATGTTTGTAGCTGAGACAGAAGCAGAGTAATATATTTAACATTGGCAGGAGGTTAGGGGAAAAGAAAGAAGAGATAGCAGAAAAATAAGAGTTTGGGCCTAATTCTCTGTAATGCTTTTTGCGGTACCCATTTTAGGACAACACAGAGAAAACAGCCAAGCAGATTTTTTTCTAAAGACACTGGTCGGAAACACTAATGGCCCTGACAGGGCGTAAATGCAATTTAAAAAAGCTGATCTATGTAAACCATTGTTGAGGAGGAGGAGGAGGAGGAGGAGGAGGAGTTGTGCGTGCGTGTTTGTGCCAGTGTGTGTGTGTGTGTGTGCCAAGGTTATTATAGTAAACGAAAACTGAAATGAAAATGGAAACTAAAACTGAAAAAAACTATTTAGAAAACTGAAATAAAAATGAAAACAAAACAAAAAACATTTAAAAAACTAAAATGATACAGAAACTACTATCGTTGACTGCAAAAAAAAGCTTGAAAATGTTTTGTTAAAATAAATAATAATTATTTTAAGTTTTAGTTATTTTTCAAGATATTTTTAAATGGGTTTTATGAGCTTATAAATCTGGCTGATTAAATGCTGCCAGTAGATGCCGATGTTTCAAATAGGCCTGTGGAGCCGTTCGCAATTCACACACCGACCAACTTGCTGACCAGTGACTGGGCCAAGCTTTAGCAGCTTGTGAAGTTGCCACACCGACGAACTTCAAACTGACAGCTAGTTGCTGTCGGATGTGGTGCTGTGCCTTCTCAACCTTGATTCACACTTGAAGTCTCTCGCACTTCGCTCAACAGAGATGGAGCCACTGAGTACGGTTACATGCACACAATAATGCTATTATTGTGGATACTCATATTCATATAATAGTTTGATTAAAACATTGACATGCTTTACAAGAAGAACGATTTCCTTAATAATCCTGTTTACATGGACACATCTGAAATCAGGCTACCTGATGGCCCTTTGATAAATGAAAATAATCAGCAATCAAAATAAACATGCGACCACAGTGACCATATTCTTTTGGGAAGTTTGTATGTGAAAACTACATTTTAAAAAGAATACACATATATATATATATATATATATATATATATATATATATATATATATATATATATATATTTATATACAGTGTATTTCTGAAAGTATTGAGAGCCCTTCACTTTTTCCTCATTTTGTTATGTTACAGCCTTCTTCTAAAAATGAATCCTCGTCAATCTACACACAATACCCCATAAACACAAAGTAAAAACAGGTTTTTTGAAAATAGAAATACTTTATTTACATAAGTATTCAGACCCTTTGCTGTGAGACTCGAAATTGAGCTCAGGTGCATTCCATCCCATTCCATCCTTGAGATGTTTCTACAACTTGATTGGAGTCCACCTGTGGTAAATTCAATTGATTGGACATGATTTGGAAAGGCACACACCTGTCCCAGAGTTGACAGTGAATGTCAGAGCAAAAACCAAGGCATGAGGTTGAAGGAATTGTTTGTAGAGCTCCGAGACAGGATTGTGTCGAGGCACATTTTTGTAACATTGAAGATCCACAAGAAAACAGTGGCCTCCATCATTCTTAAATGGAAGAAGTTTGGAACCACCAAGTCTCTTCCTAGAGCTGGCTGCCGAGCCAAACTGAGGAATCAGGGAGAAGGGCCTTGGTCAGGCAGGTGACCAAGAACCCAATGTTCACTCTGACAGAGATCCAGAGTTCCTCTGTGGAGATGGGAGAACATTTCAGAAGGACAACCATCTCTGCAGCACTCAATGAATCAGGACTTTATGATAAACTGGCCAGACGGAAGTCACTCCTCAGTCAATGACAGCCTGCATATGACAGCCTGCTTGGAGTTTGCCAAAAGGCCCCTAAAGGACTCTCAGCCCATGACAAAGAAGATTCTCTGGTCTGATGAAACTATTATTTAACTCTTTGGCCTGAATGTCAAGCGTCACGTTTAGAGGAAACCAGGCACCGCTCATCACCTGGCCAACACCATCCCAATGGATAAGCGTGGTGGCAGCATCATGCTGTGGGGATGTTTTTCAGCAGGACTGGGAGACTAGTCAGGATTAAGGGAAAGATGAACGGAGCAAAGAACAGAGAGATCCTTGATGAAAATCTGCTCCAGAGAGCCCAGGACCTCAGACTGGGGCAAAGGTTTATCTCCCAACAGGACAATGACCCTAAGCACACAGCCAAGACAATTGAGGAGTGTCTTTGGGACAAGTCTCTGAATGTCCTTGAGTGGCCCAGCCAGAGCCCGGACTTGAACCCGATCGACATCTCTGGAGAGACCTGAAAAAAACTGTGAAGCGAAGCCCCCATCCAACCTGACAGAGCAGAATGGGAGAAACTCCCAAATACATGTGTGCCAAGCTTGTAGCGTCACACCCAAGAAGACTCAATGTTGTAATCGCTGCCAAAAGTGCTTCAACAAAGTACTGAGTAAAGAGTCTGAATGCTGATGTAAATATGATATTTCTTAGTTTTTTTGCAAACATTTCTAAAAACCTGTTTTTGCTTGGTTGCTATGGGGTATTGTGTGTAGGTTGATGAAGCAAAAAAAAAACAGTTTAATATATTTTAGAATAAGGCTGTAACGTACATAAACGTGGAAAAAGTGAAGGGGTCTGATTACTTTCTGAGTGCGCTGTATATACAGTACCAGTCAAAAGTTGAGAGACAGCTACTCATTCCATGTTTTTTCTTTATTTCTACTATTTTCTACATTGTAGAATAATTGTGGAGACATTCAAACTATGAAATAAAAATATGGAATCAAGAAGTAAACAAAAAATGGTTAAACAAATATACATGTATTTTAGATACTAGAGTCTTCAAAGTTGCCACCCTTTGTCTTGATGACAGCTTTGCACACTCTTGGCATTTTCTCAACCAGCATCATGAGGAAGGCTTTTCCAACAGTCTTAAAGGAGTTCCCACATACAGTGGGGCAAAAAAGTATTTAGTCAGCCACCAATTTTAACTTGTTATCAGTATAAAAGACACCTGTACACAACCTCAAACAGTCACACTCCAAACTCCACTATGGCCAAGACCAAAGAGCTGTCAAAGGACACCAGAAACAAAATTGTAGACCTGCACCAGGCTGGGAAGACTGAATCTGCAATAGGTAAGCAGCTTGGTTTGAAGAAATCAACTGTGGGAGCAATTATTAGTAATGGAAGACATACAAGACCACTGATAATCTCCCTCGATCTGGGGCTCCACGCAAGATCTCACCCCGTGGGGTCAAAATGATCACAAGAACTGTGAGCAAAAATCCCAGAATAGAACTTATTGGTAAAAACTCAACTCGTCGTGTTTGGAGGACAAAGAATGCTGAGTTGCATCCAAAAAACACCATACCTACTGTGAAGCATGGGGGTGGAAACATCATGCTTTGGGGCTGTTTTTCTGCAAAGGGACCAGGACGACTGATCCGTGTAAAGGAAAGAATGAATCGTGAGATTTGAGTGAAAACCTCCTTCCATCAGCAAGGGCATTGAAGATGAAACGTGGCTGGGTCTTTCAGCATGACAATGATCCTAAACACACTGCCCAGGCAACGAAGGAGTGGCTTCGTAAGAAGCATTTCAAGGTCCTGGAGTGGCCTAGCCAGTCTCCAGATCTCAACCCCATAGAAAATCTTTTGAGGGAGTTGAAAGTCCATGTTGCCCAGCAACAGTGCCAAAACATCACTGCTCTAGAGGAGATCTGCATGGAGGAATGGGCCAAAATACCAGCAACAGTGTGTGAAAACCTTGTGAAGACTTACATAAAACGTTTGACCTCTGTCATTGCCAACAAAGGGTATATAACAAAGTATTGAGATAAACTTTTGTTATTGACCAAATACTTATTTTCCACCATAATTTGCAAATAAATTCATAAAAAATCCTACAATGTGATATTCAGGATTTTTTTTCTCATTTTGTCTGTCATAGTTTAAGTGTACCTATGATGACAATTACAGGCCTCTCTCATCTTTTTAAGTGGGAGAACTTGCACAATTGGTGGCTGACTAAATACTTTTTTGCCCCACTGTGTACTGAACACTTGTTGGTTGTATTTCCTTCACTCTGTGGCCCAACTCATCTCAATTGGGTTGAGGTCGGGTGATTGTGGAGGCCAGGTCATCTGATGCAGCACTCCATCAACTCAAATTGTATTTGTCACAAGTGCCAAATACAACAGGTGTAGGAGACCTTACAGTGAAATGCTTACTTACAAACCCAACTTCTTATGGCTGCAGGGGCAGTATTGAGTAGCTTGAATGAATAAGGTGCCCAGAGTAAAGGGGATGCTCCTCAATCCCAGTTGCTAATATATGCATATTATTAGTACATTTGGATAGAAAACACTCTGAAGTTTCTAAAACTGTTTGAATGATGTCTGTGAGTATAACAGAACTCATTTGGCAGGCATAAACCTGAGAGAAAATCCAAACAGGAAGTGGGAAATCTGAGGTGTGTAGTTTTTGAACTCAGCCCTATCGAATACACAGTGGGATATTAGTTATGTTGCACTTCCGAGGGCTTCCACTAGATGTCAACCGTCTTTAGAAACTTGAATAAGGCTTCTACTGTGATGTGGGGCCGGATGAGAGCTCTTTGAGTCAGTGGTCTGGCAGAGAGCCAGGTCCTGGTCACGCGCATTTCACATGAGAGCGACCTGCGTTCCATGGCTTTTCTACAGACAATGGAATTCTCCATTGAATTCTCCTAAAGATTGATTCTATACTTAGTTTGAAATGTTTCTACGACCTGTAATATAACTTTTTGAACTTTTCGTCCGACGTTCGGCTGGACCAGCACGAGCGTTTGGATTTGTGTACTAAACGCCCTAACAAAATTAGCTACTTGGACATAAATAATGGACATTATCGAACAAATCAAACATTTATTGTGGAACTAGGATTCCTGGGAGTGCATTCTGATGAAGATCATCAAAGGTAAGTGAATAAGTTTATAATGTTGTTTCTGATTTCTGTCGACTCCAACATGGCAGATAATGTTTTTTTTCTTTCTGAGCGCCGTTCTCAGATTATTGCATGGTTTGCTTTTCCGTAAAGTTTTTTTGAAATCTGACCCAGCGGTTGCATTAAGAAGAGGTATATCTATAATTCCATGTGTAACACTTGTATTTTCATCAACATTTATGATGAGTATTTCTGTAAAATTGATATGGCTATGCAAAATCACTGGATGTTTTTGGAACTAGTGAAAGTAACGAGCCAATGTAAACTCAGATGTTTTGATATAAATATGAACTTAATCAAACAAAACAAACATGTATTGTGTAACATGAAGTCCTATGAGTGTCATCTGATGAAGATCATCAAAGGTTAGTGATTAATTCTATCTCTATTTGTGCTTTTTGTGACTCCTATCTTTGGCTGGAAAAATGGCTGTGTTTTTCTGTGGCTTGGTGGTGACCTAACATAATCGTGTGTGGTGCTTTCGCTGTGAAGCCTATTTGCAATCGGACACTGTGGTGGGATTAACAACAAGATTACTTTTAAAACGGTATAAGATACATGTATGTTTGAGGAATTTTAATTATGAGATTTCTGTTGTTTTGATTTTGGCGCCCTGCACTTTCACTGAGCTGTTGTCATATCGATCCCGTTAACAGGATTGCAGCACTAAGAAGTTTTAACCAACAATGCCTAAAGAAGTTAAGAAAAACAAGTGTTAAGTAAAAGTATGAATAAATATTTTAAAAAATAAGTATCCTTGGTCAAATAACCCTTACACACCCTGGAGGTGTATTTTGGGTCATTGTCCTGTTGAAAAACAAATGATAGTCCCACTAAGCGCAAACCAGATGGAATGTGTATCGTCGCAGAATGTTATGGTAGCCAGGCTGGTTAAGTGTGCCTTGAATTCTAAATAAATCACCAAGTGTCACCATTGAAGCACCCCCACACCATCACACACACCTCCTCCTCCATGTTTCACAGTGGGAACCACATATGCGGAGATCATCTGTTCGTCAATACTGTGTCTAGCAAAGACATGGCAGTTGGAAGCAAAAATCTCAAATTTGGACTCATCAGACCAGGCTAGCTTTTTCAATCAGAAATTTGCCTCCTGTAGCACAAACTCAAAAAAGTTCTGGGACACTGTAAAGTCCATGGAGAATAAGAGCACCTCCTCCCAGCTGCCCACTGCACTGAGGATAGTAAACATTGTTACCACCGATAAATCCACCATAATTGAGGATTTCAATGAGCATTTTTCTACGGCTGGCCATGCTTTCCACCTGGCTACCCCTACCCCGGTCAACAGCCCTGCGCTCCCCACAGCAACTCGCCCAAACCTCCCCCACTTCTCCTTCACCCAAATCAAGAAAGCTGAGGTTCTGAAAGAGCTGCAAAATCTGGATCAAATCAGCCGGGCTAGACAATCTGGACCCTCTCTTTCTAAAAATGATCTGCCGAAATGGTTGCAACCCCTATTACTAGCCTGTTCAACCTCTCTTTGGTATTGTCTGAGATCCCCAAAGATTGGAAAGCTGCCGCGGTCATCCCCCTCTTCAAAAGGGGAGACACTCTAGACCCAAACTGCTACAGACCTATATCTATCCTACCCTGCCCTTCTAAGGTCTTCGACGGCCAAGTTAACAAACAGATTACCGACCATATCGAATCCTACCGTACCTTCTCCGCTTTGCAATCTAGTTTCAGAGCTGGTCATGGGTGCACCTCAGCCACGCTCAAGGTCCTAAACTATATCATAACCGCCATCGATAAGAGACAATACTGTGCAGCCGTATTCTTTGACCTGGCTAAGGCTTTCGACTCTGTCAATCACAACATTCTTATTTGCATACTCAACAGCCTTGGTTTCTCAAATGATTGCCTCGTCTGGTTCACCAACTACTTCTCTGATAGAGTTCAGTGTGTCAAATCGGAGGGCCTGTTGTCCGGACCGCTGGCAGTCTCTATGGGGGTGACACAGGGTTCAATTCTCGGGCCGACTCTCTTCTCTGTATACATCTATGATGTTGCGCTTGCTGCAGGTGATTATTTGATACACCTCTATGCAGACGACACCATTCTGTATACTTCTGGCCCTTCTTTGGACACTGTTTTAACTAACGTCCAGATGATCTTCAATGCCATACAACTCTCCTTCCGTGGTCTCCAACTGCTCTTAAATGCAAGTAAAACTAAATGCATGCTCTTCAATTGATCACTGCCCGCACTTGCCCACCCATATTGCATCACTACTCTGGACGATTCTGACTTAGAATATGTGGACAACTACAAATACCTAGGTGTCTGGTTAGACTGTAAACTCTCCTTCCAGACTCACATTAAACATCTCCAATCCAAAATTAAATCTAGAATCAGCTTCCTATTCTGCAACAAAGCATCCTTCACTCATGCTGCCAAACATACCCTCGTAAAACTGACTATCCTACCGATCCTTGACTTCGGCGATGTCATTTACAAAATAGCCTTCAACACTCTACTCAACAAATTGGATGCAGTCTATCACAGTGCCATCCATTTTGTCACCAAAGCCCCATACACTACTCACCACTGCGACTTGTGCGCTCTCGTTGGCTGGACCTCGCTTCATACTTGTCGCCAAACCCACTGGCTCCAGGTCATCTACAAGTCTCTGCTTGGTAAAGCCCCGCCTTATCTCAGCTCACTGGTCACCATAGCAGCACCCACCCGTAGCACGCACTCCATCAGGTATATCTCACTGGTCACCCCCAAAGCCAATTCTTCCTGTTATCTGCTGCCAATGACTGGAACGAACTGCAAAAATCACTAAAGCTGTAGACTTTTACCTCCCTCACTAGCTTTAAGCACCAGCTGTCAGAGCAGCTCACAGATCACTGCACCTGTACATAGCTCATCTGTAAATAGCCAATCCAATCTACCTCATCCCCATACTGTATTTATTTATTTATCTTGCTCCTTTGCATCCCAGTATCTCTACTTGCACATTCATCTTCTGCACATTCTACCATTCCAGTGTTTAATTGCTATATTGTAATTACTTCGCCACCACGGCCTATTTATTGCCTTACCTCTCTTATCCTACCTCACTTGCACATGCTGTATATAGATTTTTCTATTGTATTATTGATTGTATGTTTGTTTATTCCATGTGTAACTCTGCGTTGTATGTTTCGAACTGCTTTGCTTTATCTTTTCCAGTGTCACTCCCTGACCTTAGAGATCCTTTAATTTCTCTATTTGGTTAGGTCAGGGTGTGATTAGGGTGGGCATTCTAGTTTTTCGTTTTCTATGTTGGCCTGGTATGGTTCCCAATCAGAGGCAGCTGTCTATCGTTGTCTCTGATTGGGGATCATATTTAGGCAGCCTTTTCCCACCTGTTGTTTGTGGGATCTTGTTTTTGCGTAGTGCCTGTGAGCACTCCATTACATTTTGTTTGTGGCTGTATTGAGTTTCATTTATTAAAACATGTGAAACTCTACACACACTGCGCCTTGGTCCATTTATTCCAATGATCGTGACAGCCAGGTGGCAGTTGCAAATGAGAATTTGTTCTCAACTAACCTACCTGGTTAAATAAAGGTCAAATAAAAAAAGACCAAAGGACAGATTTCCACTGGTCTAATGTGCATTGCTTGTGTTTCTTGGCCTAAGCAAGTCTCTTCTTATTATTGGTGTCTTTTAGCAGTGGTTTCTTTGCAGCAATTCAACCATGAAGGCCTATTTACGCAGTCTCTGAACAATTGATGTTGAGATGTGTCTGTTACTTGAACTCTAAAGCATTTATTTGGGCTGCAAATTCTGAGGCTGGTAACTCTAATGAACTTATCCTTTGCATCAGAGGTAACTCTGGGTCTTCCTTTCCTGTAGCAGTCCTCATGAGAGCCAGTTTCATCATAGTGCTTGATGGTTTTTGTGACTGCACTTGAAGAAACTTTAAAAGTTGTTGACATTTTCCAGATTGGCTGACCTTCATGTCTTAAATGAATTATGAAATGTCTTTTCTTTTTACTTATTTGAGCTGTTCTTGCCATAATATGGACTTATAGGGCTATCTTCTGTAGACCACCTTTACCTTGTCACAACACAACTGATTGGCTCAAACGCATTAAGAAGGAACGAAATTCCACAAATTAACATTTAACAAGGCACACCTGTTAATTGAAATGCATTCCAGTTGACTACCTCATGAAGCTGGTTGAGAGAATGCAAAGACTGTGCAAAACTGTCATCAAGGAAAAGGGTGGCTACTTTCACAGACCTGTAACTTCTTCTTTAAGAGGCTCCTCTGTCCTCCACTCGTTACCTGTATTAATGGCACCTGTTTGAACTCAAACAGTCACAACCTCAAACAGTCACACTCCAAACTCCACTATGGCCAAGACCAAAGAGCTGTCAAAGGACACCAGAAACAAAATTGTAGACCTGCACCAGGCTGGGAAGACTGAATCTGCAATAGGTAAGCAGCTTGGTTTGAAGAAAACAACTGTGGGAGCAATTATTAGGAAATGGAAGACATACAAGACAACTGATAATCTCCCTCGATCTGGGGCTCCACGCAAGATCTCACCCCGTGGGGTCAAAATGATCACAAGAACTGTGAGCAAAAATCCCAGAACCACACGGGGGGACCTAGTGAATGACCTGCAGAGAGCTGGGACCAAAGTAACAAAGCCTACCATAAGTAACACACTATGCCGCCAGGGGCTCAAATCCTGCAGTGCCAGACGTGTCCCCCTGCTTAAGCCAGTATATGTCCAGGCCCGTCTGAAGTTTGCTAGAGAACATTTGGATGATCCAGAAGAATATTGGTAGAATGTTATATGGTCAGATGAAACCAGAATATAACTTTTTGGTAAAAACTCAACTCGTCGTGTTTGGAGGACAAAGAATGCTGAGTTGCATCCAAAGAACACCATACCTACTGTGAAGCATGGGGGTGGAAACATCATGCTTTGGGGCTGTTTTTCTGCAAAGGGACCAGGACGACTGATCCGTATAAAGGAAAGAATGAATGGGGCCATGTATCGTGAGATTTTGAGTGAAGAAATATTGAGATAAACTTTTGTTATTGACCAAATACTTATTTTCCACCATAATTTGCAAATAAATTCATTAAAAACCCTACAATGTGATTTTCTGGATTTTTTTCTCATTTTGTCTGTCATAGTTGAAGTGTACCTATGATGAAAATTACAGGCCTCTCTCATCTTTTTAAGTGGGAGAACTTGCACAATTGGTGGTTGACTAAATACTTTTTTGCCCCACTGTGTATATATATATATATATATATATATATATATATACACTACTGTTCAAATGTTTGGGGTCACTTAGAAATGTCCTTGTTTTTAAAGAAAAGCACATTTGTTGTCATTAAAATAACATCGAATTGATCAGAAATAGTGTAGACTTTGTTAATGTTGTAAGTGACTATTGTAGATGGAAACAACAGATTTTTTTATGGAATATCTACAGAGGCCAATTATCAGCAAACTATCTCTAACCAGAATAGAAAGAGGAGTTGGAGGCCCCGGTGCACAACTGAGCAAGAGGACAAATACATTAGAGTGTCTGGTTTGAGAAACAGAAGTTTCAAAACACCAGTCCTCAACTGGCAGCTTCATAAAATAGTACCTGCAAAGCACCAGTCTCAACGTCAACAATGAAGAGGTGACTCCGGGATGCTGGCCTTCTAGGCGAAGTTCCTCTAGCCGGTGTCTGTGTTCTTTTGCCCATCTTAATATTTTCTTTTTATTGGCAAGTCTGATATATGGCTTTTTATTTGCAACTCTGCCTAGAAGGCCAGCATCCCGGAGTCGCCTCTTCACTGTAGACGTTGAGACTGGTGTTTTGCAGGTACTGATAAAGCTGCCAGTTGAGGACTTCTGAGGCATCTGTTTCTCAAACTAGACACTCTAATGTACTTGTCCTCTTGCTCAGTTGTGCACTCCCACTCCTCTTTCTATTCTTTCTATTCTGGTCAGAGACAGTTTGCGCTGAAGGGAGTAGTACAATGTCTCCACTGTATCAATTTGATGTTATGTTAATGGACAAAATGTTTTGCTTTTCTTTCAAAAACAAGGACACTTCTAATTGTAAACTTTTGAACGGTATTGTATATATGTATATATGTATATATATATATATATATATACTGTATACTATATATATATACTGTATATATACAGTTGAAGTCAGAAGTTGACATACACCTTAGCCAAATACATTAAAACTCAGTTTCTCACAATTCCTGACATTTAAATATTCCATTTAAAAACATTTAAAAATTCCCTGTTTTAGGTCAGTTAGGATCACAACTTTATTTTAAGAATGTGAAATGTCAGAATAATAGTAGAGAGTGACTCATTTCAGCTTGTATTTCTTTCACCACATTCCCAGTGGGTCAGACGTTTACATAGACTCAATTAGTATTTGGTAGCATTGCCTTTAAATTGTTTAACTTGGGTCAAACATTCCAGGTAGCCTTCCACAAGCTTCCCACAATAAGTTGGGTGAATTTTGGCCCATTCCTCATGACAGAGCTAGTGTAATTGAGTCCGGTTTGTAGGCCTCCTTGCTCGCACACACTTTTTCAGTTCTGCCCACAAATGTTCTATAGGTTTGAGGTCAGTGCTTTGTGATGGCCACTCCAATACATTGACTTTGTTGTCCTTAAGCCATTTTTCCACAAATTTGGATGTATGCTTGGGGTCATCGTCCATTTAGAAATCCCATTTGCGACCAAGCTTTAACTTCCTGACTGATGTCTTGAGATGTTGCTTCAATATATCCACGTAATTTTCCTGCCTCATGATGCCATCTATTTTGTGAAGTGCACCAATCTCTCCTGTAGCAAAGCACCCCCACAACATGATGCTGCCAACCCCGTGCTTCACGGTTGGGATGGTGTCTTCAGCTTGCAAGCATCCCCCTTTTTCCTCAAACATAACGATGGTCATTACACTCAACAGTTATATTTTTGTTTCATCAGACCAGAGGACATTTCTCCAAAAAGTATGATCTTTGTCCCCATGTGCAGCTGCAAACCGTAGCCGGTCTTTTATTTGGCGGTTTTTGAGCAGTGGCTTCTTCCTTGCTGAGCGGCCTTTCAGGTTATGTCGATATAGGACTCGTTTTACTGTGGATATAGATACCTTTGTACCTGTTTCCTCCAGCATCTTCACAAGGTCTTTCGCTGCTGTTCTGGGATTGATTTGCACTTTTCACACCAAAGTACGTTAATCTCTAAGAGATAGAACATATACCCTTCCTGAGTGGCATGACGGCTGCGTGGTCCCATAGTATTTATACTTGCATACTATTTTTCTGTACAGACGAACGTGGTACCTTCAGGCGTTTGGAAATTGCTCCCAAGGATGAACCAGACTTGTGGAGATTTACAAATTTTTTTCTGAGGTCTTTGCTGATTTCTTTTGTTTTTCCCATGATGTCAAGCAAAGAGGCAATGAGTTTGACGGTAGGCCTTGAAATAAATCCACAGGTACACCTCCAATTGACAAAAATTACGTAAATTTTCCCATCAGAAGCTTCTAAAGCCATGACATAATTTTCTGTAATTTTCCAAGCTGTTTAAAGGCACAGTCAATTTAGAGTATGTAAACTTCTGACCCACTGGAATTGTGATACAGTGAAATAATCTGTCTGTAAACAATTGTTGGAAAAATGACTTGTGCATAAAATAGATGTCTTAACCAACTTGCCAAAACTATAGTTTGTTAACAAGAAATGTGTGTAGTGGTTGAAAAACAAGTTTTAATGACTCCAACCTAAGTGTATGTAAACTTCCAACTTCTAAAATATCTAGCTCAATTACCTCGTACCCCTGCACATCGGTACTGGTACGCCGTGTATATAGCCAAGTGATCTTTACTCATTGTGTATTTATTCCTCATGATATTATTTTTCTATATTTTCCTCTCTCGTAAGTAAGCATTTCACCTGTTGTCATTTGTGGTGCAGCCAGAATGTATTTGTTTGACCGTCTCGTACTGTACAGTCACAGTGCCATGGAATGTTACTGGCATGATGGCATCTCTAGTCTTAAGCACTCTGTTAAATGTTGATGGATGAAAATGGTGCACTTTCGCCATGTAATTTTATTAAGGTGCTTTTTATTCTGTGTCTGCATTAGATAAGAGCCCAAGCATTCAATGTTATATTTTACTAAAATGTCACCATATTTTGCAAAGATATTGAATCAACACAGCATTATATTCATCCATTTCGGGCAACTTTACTCTGGAAAAATAGTAACATACTATAACGCAGCCTATTTCAAAAGCTCCGACACTTTTTGTCATCACGCCTCAAAAATACACATTCTTCACATGCATCTGGAAATCAATCAGCGATAAACAGACAAATGATATGAAATATAAAATGGCAGCCGCCAGTCAGATAATATGAATGTGCTGCCAGTATGTGCTCTAGATTCCACCCAACAAAACCCTGACCTTTGTAGAATCATTATAATACCTTCTAATCTGAATAGTTGCTGTGGATATGGCCTTCCTTTTCCTGCTTGGTGTAAAGGGTATGCAGGATGATAATGGAACCATTTCAAGGGCTTCCTGCCTCTCTCTCTGCCTGCATGTGGGAATTTATGCCCGTCGGGAATGAAATTGACACAATATTTGAGTGTCACCCAGCATCATTATCATGTACATTTCAAAATGTACAGATAAGAGAGAGCATTTGAATATGCCTTTTTTTCTCACTAGACCAATAGTAGGGTGTTGGTGTCATCATGCGTTCAGCATGCAAACATTATGTTTTAAAGCTAAAGAGGCTGATGTATGGAGTGATTACAGTCATGGCTATAGTCCAGGCAGTCATTGTAAATAAGAATTTGTTCTTAATTAACCTGCCTAGTAAAATAAAGGTAAAATAAATAAAAATAAAATAAATTGTGTGTTGTTAAGCAAAGGGTGGAGAAGCTGTGATATGTTTTGCTGCATAAACCTACTATGAATTATTAACTTTCAAATGATCCATTCATTTGTATTGATCGACACAAGTATTTGGGGATAGGAACGTAGCCTACATCTTGTGGCCATTGAAAACGATCATTGACACATTTCTTAAAATGTTTTATCCCTGTGAAACGGACAACATTTCAGGAGCCAGATCCAATTTCGTAATTATAATAATGTCCTGACACCTTGGAATCAGATAGCCAATGCCCCTCTCTCTCTCTGTTGCTTTCAGTTTTGACACATAGCCTACCCCAGAGAAAAATAAAGAACATCCTTTGTGCAACAGTGACATCTTTTGGTAAAAAAATATCCCTGCTTGGAGTTATAGAGGATGTGTGAGGTCCAGGTCAACAAATCATCAATAATAATCTGTATTAGGCTACTACTGTATGCTTTTATTTAAAAACAAATATCTGATTTAAAGATAAATAACTTACCTTCAAGAAACAATAAACACCAACGCATCCAGTAACCTAAGACTTTAAAATAAAATAAATAACGCAGGACTCAAATGTCACGTGATTTTTCAACTGCTTTTTATGTTTAAGTAATTGGGCCCACGGTTTCCACTAGCTACCACAGCCACAAAGTCAAAATGGCCCATATCGTAAAAATGTATGAAAACAAAAATGAGTTTTAGGGTTATAATTTTAAGTTAGGGTTAGGTATAAGGTTAGCAGTGGGGTTAAGGTTAGGGTTAAAGTCACATTTTAAGAAAATACATTATAGAAATAGGCGGGGTTCATGACTTTGTGGCTGTGGTAACTCTAGTCTCTGCCCACGAAAAAACCTGCCATAAAAGACTATAGAAGTACACCCATGGCTATTCAAATGTTCATCCTTCACATGGGTCACAGTCATCACATGTAGTCCTACTCTCCTACCATGGATATCAAAGGCTACATTTTGTTGCTTCTTCTACTCATAACAGTGACACATAGCTATGTCATTTCGCATATAACATTGATGTCACATACTTTTACAGATATAATTTGACATGTCAGATATCCATATCCTGACCTATCCAATTCAACTCATCCGTGGCCAACCCTCTCCTTTTCCAGTGGTACTTCCGTTTCTGCGCAGTAAATTGAATTCACTCAAATTCTGAAATTATACTGAGTTTCAGCAGCAGCGACTGCTGATGATGTCCCCGTAGTCTACATTGTCGGTGTAAATCTGGGCAGCTATGAGTAGAACTATCGACGCTGTTGTGTCCCCCACCCAAACAAATACAATACCTGCCGACATCTCCGGACAGATGTTAGATCTAGACGAGGACGACGATTTAGAAGTTTTCAGCAAGGTAAAAATAACACTACTTAGCCTACTAATGTGGAACGTACAGGGAAGTTTAGAAACGGAGTTAGCAAAGGGGGTTGAATGCGATATTTCTGTGCTACGTGGATAGCCTGCATTTGACACTCAGTGGTGAGTTAATCGTTCAGGGAAGTTTGCATTGCTTTTGTAAATCCAATGAAGTTCAGGCAGGAAAGTGCATTGTTAGGGTGCTTTCCACTTGGATAGTCTAAAATGTATATCTTACCAGTTTAAATCACTGTATTTTACGTAGTCTACATCAATGCACCCCGACTGCATCTTAAAAGTATATTTTATATCAGACATTTGTTCGAAACAGTCTGTGTATTACCCTTTTGAATTCTCTGCTGATGTTATGCTTTTGTCAGTTTCAAAGGTCACTCGATCAGACGATGTCATGCAAATATCATTAGAACTAATGCCGCGTTCAAAAAACTAAGAACTCGGAATAATACGAGGTCAAATCATGACGTGTGATCTTTAGCTCCGAAAGTCGGAGCTGTGGAAAGAGGCCCGAGTTCCCGAGTTGGATCACCGTTCAAAAAAAAAAAATCCCTGGCGGAACTTTTTTCCCCCAGTTCCCAGTTGTTTTCAACGCAATGAAGTCGGAAGTCAGAGTTTTCCAAGCTTCCAGTTGTTTTGAACACTGCATACTTTATCTTGTTGCCATACACAGAGGCGTCATGCACATAGGGGGAACGTGCCCCCTTAGAGTAGTCCTGCACGTTTTTATTTTATTTTTTACATATTTTGTTGTTTCTCTGATACTACTAGCCACCGAGCAATTTTATAAAGTTGGCTTTAGCTAGCCCAGTTAGGTTCACAATCTCCCAAAGTTGTAACTAGCTACCATTTCAGGCAATCATTGAAGTTAGAGTAGCTAGCTTTTCTTTCTTAGATGGCATGCCAATTACTAAATGTTAGTGCTGAACCATTAATTGAAATGTTGTTTTATTTATTTTTAAACAACTAATTGACCAAAGTTAAATTATTTGGAATTTCATTTACTTTTGTTTTTTTGTTAACTCAATTTGCACATTGGGCTGCAGTTTCTCTATAGCTAAATCAGATCAAGCCCAAACTGTCCAATCTTGAAGGATGTTGTAGTTTCCAACTGGCTGAAGTTCGATATAGTTTAGTGCAGAAAATCTGGTAATTAACTACAAAGACCATAATCCATGCGTGCCTATTTGTCCGGTCTATTTATTTTACACCTATGTAAAAGACTGAAGAATGCGTGACCAAGAAGTATAGGAAGTGGTTGCTTCGCAAGGTATCGCTACCTGAAAATACATGATCGAAGTGATTGATAAATTGTATTCAGCACTCCTAAAAGTATGCCTTATTTACTTTGAAGAACTAATAAAATAGTGATTTTTATCAGACAGCATAGGCAGCAGCTCTATAGAGATGAGATGATGACTTGGAATGAAATAATAGTCATTAAAAAATAGTAATATACACAACAACCTGAAATATTTTACTAAAGTAAAGTAATGTGAATAAGTTATGGTTTATAAGTGATACGCAGTAATGTGCAGTGACTACCATCATGGGACTTTTATTAATTGTTTTATTCTGTGTTACAGCATTCAACTTTCATAATGCATAGTGCATTTAATGTTTAAAAAAATGATAAGTTATTATTTTGTAATAATTGAACCGAAACCGAACCAACCTTTTGGACTCCCAAATGGCGCAGCAGTCTAAGGCACTGCATCGCTTTGCTAGAGGCGTCACTACAGACCCTGGTTCGATTCCAGGCTGTATCACAACCGGCCGTGATTGGGAGTCCCATAGGGCAGCGCACAATCGGCACAGCGTTCTCCGTGTTAGGGTTTGGCTGGTGTAGGCAGTCATCAATTTGTTCTTAACTGACTTAAGTGGTTAGGATTTGGCAGAACAAATTGATAAGGGAACATTAATTTGGGATGGCAGGTAGCCTAGTGGTAAGAGCGTTGGGCCAGTAACCGAAAGGTTGCTGGATCGAATCCCTGAGCTGACAAGGTAAAAATCTCTGGTTCTGCCCTGGAACAAGGCTGCCCACTGTTCCCCGGTAGGCTCTCATTGTAAATAAGAATTTGTTCATAACTTACTTGCCTAGTTAAATAAAGGTTAAACATTTTTTTAAAATTGCTCAGCACTACTAAGATTACCCAGATTTTAGTAAAAATGCAGAGAAGCATATTTTGTTTCTTAAAAAAAGAACCACCAGTCAGGAGGATACAGAGAGCTCAAGAGATATGCAGAGTTTTTTATTTTTTAATTGAATTCAGCATAATGATTGACTATATTGCAAGAAAAGGGTGTTTCAGGTGTTTGAAAAAAGCCAAATTCTCCAATTTACAGACGAGGTGAGAGGTCGACCGATATGATTTTTCGATACCGATTATTGGAGGACCAAAAAAAGCTGATACTGATTAATCGGCCAAATGTTTATATATATATATATATATATATATGTGAGTAGTGTAACGACCCTGGGTTTATAAGGGTGACGCACAATTGGCCTAGCGTCGTCCGGGTTACGGAGGATTTGGCCAGTAGGAAAATCCTTGTCTCATCGCGCACCAGCGACTCCTGTGGTGGGCCAGGCGCAGTGCGCGCTAACCAAGCTTGCCAGGTGCACGGTGTTTCCTCCGACACATTGGTGTGGCTGGCTTCCGGGTTGGATGGCGCTGTGTTAAGAAGCAGTGCGGCTTGATTGGGTTGTGTATCGGAGGACGCATGACTTTCAACCTTCGTCTCTCCCGAGCCCGTACAGGAGTTGTAGCGATGAGACAAGATAGTAGCTACTAAAACGATTGGATACCATGAAATTGTTGAGAAAAAGGGGTCAAATTCTAACAAACAAAAAAATAACTAAAAAAGAAATTCATGTTAGCAGTCAATATTAACTAAATATGCAGGTGTAAAAATGTATACTTGTGTATTGATTTTATGAAAGGCATTGATGTTTATGGTTAGGTACACATTGGTGCAACGACAGTGCTTTTTTCGCAAATGTGTTTGTTAAATCACCCGTTTGGCAAAGTAGGCTGTGATTCAATGACAAATTAACAGGCACCGCATCGATTATATGCAACGCAGGACAAGCTAGATAAACTAGTAATATCATCAACCATGTGTAGTTAACTAGTGATTGTTAAGATTGATTGTTTTTTATAAGATAAGTTTAATGCTAGCTAGCACCTTACCGTGGCTCCTTGCTGCACTCGCAAAGCAGGTAGTCAGCCTGCCACGCAGTCTCCTCGTGGAGCGCAATGTAATCGGTGTCCAAAAATGCTGATTACGGATTGTTATGAAAACTTGAAATTGGCCCTAATTAATTGGCCTTTCCGATTGATCGGTCGACCTCTATCCTAGACCCCCTGAGGCTCACCCCCCCCTAGCTATCCTCACTTTTGTGCCCCCTCAGATTGTTGGGGTGCATGATGCCCCTGTTGCCTAATGTAGCAATATTTTTGATACTCTTGTCACATTTTGTTGCCAAATCTGATTGTTGCATGATCATTGCTGGATGAAAGTTGTGGCCGCCAAGATCACACAACTAAGTTAACAGGGTTTTTGAAGTTCATCTGTCAGACTAGCAGAAGAATCAGACAGCAAGAAAGCCACTTGTGGTACCAACTAAGAAATTCCATGAGGCGACAGGGAATCAAATCAAGTGCATATTTGATCTAAATCAAATTAATGTTTATTTGTAGCTTATTCTTTTTGCAACATCACAGAGAAATCAGTTAAGAATTACATCGTTGTTATTTCAGCTTGTGCTGTCCCCATTGTTTTGCAGTGCGCATCGCAGCCAGGGGAGTAGCCTAGGCAGCAGGCTATGCATTCTGCTGACTACATTAGCCTCTCAGTTCAGTGTTATTACAGGAAGCGTCATGAAAGGACAATGACAAAAGCGTGTCGTGCTGCTGCCTGTGAACAATGGCACATCAGTTCAAGTCCGCTGAAACGTTTGCATGATGTACATGGCCTGGCCATGATCTGAATATGACAGTGACGTGACCACTGGTTGTTGACCTCGGATTGTGGAACGTCAAATCATTTGCAAATGGTGCCATATTTCATGACAAAGGTCAGGGACCATTAAATAAAACTGACAGTTGAAAGTTCCTTATCAGACATCACAAACAAACTCGGTAGGATAGTCTACAGGTAGGTAGGTAGGACTGTTAGCCATTTTATAGGATCTGAGGACATCAGATGATAAATGCATTAAACTTACCTGACCCATGAAATGTGATGAATGCACAAATTGTCACAAATGATGTGCTACTTTGTCCTGGACCTGCTATTTTGACCCCCCTCTCTCTTCCACTCTCTGACCTGCTGTCTCGACCTGTGAATTGTCGGCTATGAAAAGCCAACTAACGTTTACTCCTGAGGTGCTGACCTGTTGCACCCTGTATAAACACCATGACTATTATTTGACCCTGCTGGTCATCTATGAATGTTTGAACATGTTGAAGAACGATCTGGCCTAAATGGCCATGTACTCCAATCTCCACCCGCCACTGCCAGAAGAGGACTGGCCACCCCTCAGAGACTAGCTCCTGTCTAGGTTTGTCTCTAGGTTCCTGCCTTTCTAGGGAGTTTTTCCCGGCCACCATGCTTCTACCTCTGCATTGCTTACTCTTTGGTGTTTTAGGCTGGGTATCTGTATAAGTACTTTGTGACAACTGTTGACGTGAAAAGGGCTTTTATAAAATACTTTGAGAATGTTTGACCAAGCAGGTAATGAGAGAACTGAGTAGGGTGATATGGGTTTTATTTTCTACTGAGTAAGAGGGGGAAAAAAAACAGTGCATAAAAAGGGTACTTAAAGGTCTATAAATGAATTAAAGTAAAACTGTTCAAACACCTCAAACCAAAGTTTATTTGTCACGTGCGCCGAATACAACAGGTGTAGGTAGACCTTACAGTGAAATGCTTACTTACAGGCTCTAACCAATAGTGCAAAAAAGGTATTAGGTGAACAAGTAAAAAGACAGTGAAAAATAATAGTAGCGAGGCTATATACAGTAGCGAGGCGACATACAGACACCGGTTAGTCAGGCTGATTGAGGTAGTATGTAGATATGGTTAAAGTGACTGCATATATGATGAACAGATAGTAGCGGTAGTGTAAAGAGGGGTTGGTGGGTGGCGGGACACAATGCAGATAGCCCAGTTAGCCAATGTGTGGGACCACTGGTTGGTCGGGCCAATGGAGGTAGTCTGTACATATGTACATGATGTATAGTTAAAGTGACTATGCATATATGATAAACAGAGTAGCAGCTGCATAAGAGGGGTTGGGAGGGACACACACACAATGCGAATAGTCCGGGTAGCCATTTGATTACCTGTTCAGGAGTCTTATGGCTTAGGGGTAAAAACTGTTGAGAAGCCTTTGTCCTAGACTTGGCACTCCGGTACCGCTTGCTATGCGGTAGTAGAGAGAACAGTCTATGACTGGGCTGGCTTGGGGTCTTTGACACATTTTAGGGCCTTCCTCTGACACCGCCTGGTATAGAGGTCCTGGATGGCAGGCAGCTTAGCCCCAGTGATGTACTGGGCCGTGCGCACTACCCTCTGTCGGAGGCCGAGCAATTGCCGTACCAGGCAGTGATGCAAAAAGTCAGGATGCTCTCAATGTTGCAGCTGTAGAACCTTTTGAGGATCTCAGGACCCAAGATAAATTTTTTTAGTTTCCTGAGATTAATAGGCTTTGTTGTTCCCTCTTTGGACCATTCTAGTTTGTTGGTGATGTGGACACCAAGGAACTTGACGCTCTCAACCTGCTCCACTACAGCCCCGTCGATGAGAATGGGGGCGTGCTCGGTTCTCCTTTTCCTGTAGTCCACAATCATCTCCTTAGTCTTGGTTACGTTGAGGGATAGGTTGTTATTCTGGCACCACCCAGCCAGGTCTCTGACCTCCCACCTATAGGCTGTCTCGTCGTTGTCGGTGATCAGGCCTACCACTGTTGTGTCATCTGCAAACTGAATGATGGTGTTGGAGTCATGCCTGGCCATGCATTCGTGGGTGAACAGGGATTACAGGAGGGGACTGAGCACGCACCAGGCTCCAGTGTTGAGGATCAACGCAGCGGATGTGTTGCTCACCACCTGGGGGCGGCCTGTCATGAAGTCCAGGATCCAGTTGCAGAGGGAGGTGTTAAGTCCCAGGATCTTTAGCTTAGTGATGAGCTTTGAGGGTACTATGGTGTTGAACGCTGAGCTGTAGTCAATGAACAGCATTCTCACAAGTGTTCCTTTTGTCCAGGTGGGAAAGGGCAGTGTGGAGTGCAATAGAGATTGCATCATCTGTGGATCTGTTTGGGCAGTATGCAAATTGGAATGGGTCTAGGGTTTCTGGGATAATGGTGTTGATGTGAGCCATTACCAGCCTTTCAAAGCACGTCATGGCTACGGACATGAGTGCTACGGGTCTGTAGTCATTTAGGCAGGTTGCCTTGATGGTATTACAGTTGGCATTACAGACTCAATCAGGGACATGTTGAAAATGTCAGTGAAGACACCTGCCAGTTGGTCAGCACATGCCCGCCGTCTTTCTTAGGTCTTACTTACGTCGGCTATGGAGAGCGTGATCACACAGTCGTCTTAACAGCTGATGCTGTCATGCATGCCTCAGTGTTGCTTTCCTCGAAGCGAGCATAGAAGTGATTTAGCTCGTCTGGTAGGCTCGTGTCACTGGGCAGCTCACGGCTGTGCTCCCCCTTGGAGTCTGTAATAGTTTGCAAGCCCTGCCACATAAGATGAGCGTCGGAGCCGGTGTAGTATGATTCAATCTTAGCCCTGTATTGATGCTTTGCCTGTTTGATGGTTCGTCACAGGGTATAGCAGGATTTCTTGTAAACTTCCGGGTTAGAGTCCCGCACCTTGAATGCGGCAGCTCTAACCTTTAGCTCAGTGCAAATGTTGCCTGTAATCCATGGCTTCTGGCTGGGGTATGTACGCACAGTCACTGTGGGGACGACGTCCTCGATGCATTTATTGATAAAGCCAGTGACTGATATCACTGGGGCGGCAGGGTAGCCTAGTGGTTAGAGCGTTGGACTGGTAACCAGAAGGTTGCAAGTTCAAACCCCCGAGCTGACAAGGTACAAATCTGGCGTTCTGCCCCTGAACAGGCAGTTAACCCACTGCTCCTAGGCCGTCATTGAAAATAATAATTTGTTCTTAACTGACTTGCCTATATATATATATTTTTTTAAATGTGGTGTACTCCTCAATTCCATTGGAAGAATCCCGGAATATGTCTGTGATAGCAAAACAGTCCTATAGTTTAGCATCTGCTTCAACTGACCACTTTTTTTTATAGACCGAGTCACTGGTGCTTCCTGCTTAAATTTTTCTTGTGAGCAGGAATCAGGAGGACAGAGTTGTGGTCGGATTAACCAAATGGAGGGCGAGGTTAGAGCTTTGTACACATCTCTGTGTGTGGAGTACAGGTGATCTAGAAATCTTTTCCCTCTAGTTGCACATTTAACATGTTGATAGAAATTTGGTAGAACTGATTTAAGTTTCCCTGCATTAAAGTCCCCAGCCACTAGGAGCGCCGCCTCTGGGTGAGTGGTTTCCTGTTTGCTTATTTCCTTATACAGCTGACTGAGTGCGGTCTTAGTGCCAGCATCTGTCTGTGGTGGTAAATAAACAGCCACGAAAAGTATAGCTGAAAACTCTCTAGGCAAGTAGTGTGCCCTGCAATTTATCACAATATACTCTACTTCAGGCGAGCAAAATCTAGAGACTTCCTTAGATTTCGTGCACCAGCTGTTTACAAATATGCACAGACCACCCCTCTCGTCTTACCGGAGTGTGCTGTTCTATCTTGCCGGTGCAGCGTATATCCCGCTAGCTGAATATCCATGTTGTCATTCAGCCACGATTCTGTGAAACATAGGACATTACAGTTGATGTCCCCGTTGGTAGGATATTCGTGATCGTACCTCGTCTAATTTTATTGTCCAATGATTGCACGTTGGCAAGTAATATTGACGTAACAGCAGCTTTTCCACTCGCCTTCTGCGGGTCCTCACGAGGCATCCCGCTTTGTGTCCTCTGTACCTGCGTCTCTTCCTCTTGCAAATAATGGGGATGTTGGCCCTGTCGGGTGTTTGGAGAATGTCCTGTGCATCTTGCTTGTTGAAGAAAGAAATCTTTGTCTAATCCGAGGTGAGTGATCGCTGTCCTGATATCCAGAAGCTCTTTTTTTTTTGCCGTAAGATACGGTTGCAGAAACATTTTGTGCAAAATAAGTTACAAAGAACACACACAAAAAAACACATAATAGCACAATTGGTTGGGCGCCTGTAAAACTGCTGCCATTTCTTCCGGCGCCATTTTATCTGAAACATGGATACATGTGTAAGTGAGGTCTGCGTGGCAGAATAGGCGCAACTCACAGGGTTAACTTAGAGCACAGAATATAAAGGGATGGCCAGTTCCAAATATCTGAGGCAGGTCAGCTACAAAGATGCAAATAAATGATCAAGGATCTGTTCTTAAATGTTTTAGCATAAACATGATTTTAAGCATACTTATTATTATTTATTATTATGATGTGTTTTAAATGTATTCATTTTGAATAGACAATTCTAGCATAATGTTTTAAACTGGGGAACTCCATTTCCCCTATGCTGGACGGAGGTGGTATCACCGAACACACCCCTCCATTTCAGGATAATAGGACGTGCCAATTAGCTGCATGCTCTCTAACAAGTGCACCTGGCCTCTGCTGCAGACAAGGCACCAGAGAAGAGCTGCAAAAACTGAAACGGTAAAACTTAGAAATAATTGTTAGAATTAATATTTGCAGCAATTCAATAAAGGTGTGTCTTTGATATTTGAAATGGAAACCACATGTTGGGTCATTATTTGATTGGACACTAAATGTTTGGTGCAAGTTAATGTTAAAGTGCAAAGGAAAGGGCTTTTTAGCTGAGAAGCTACATGTGGTCGTCGCATCACAAGATGGTGTTGTGTAACACTCTTACACGATGTACTGTATGGTATTTACTGTTGTGACAAAGTAACTGGCCAGCGCACATGCATTTTGGTTTTGGGTTTCTCTTCCAGATGATTTAAATCAGTTCTGCCTTTCATGATTTGTTTTTCTAGGATTTGACTCTTGCAGACGGGAATATGTTCAACGCCTCAATGCCGACATCCCCAGGCTCCATGGTCAACCAGTGTAAGTTTGAGGAGGACGAGGAGAGTGACTCTAAAGACATCTTCATTACAGTGGACAACCCAGAGAGTCATGTGACTGCCATTGAGACCTTTATCACCTACAGAGTTCTGACCAAGGTGAGGGGGGGTGTGTAATGTACTGTATGTCCTCTAGAAATGGAATTGCATCGATTGTACAGTATATACTAGACTGTGTATTTGCCAATAGAATTGAGTTAATCTGGTCTTTACTGTGTTTCTCTCTCTGCCTGCCTCAGACCACACGGAGTGAGTTTGACAACTCTGAGTACGAAGTCCGCAGGCGCTACCAAGACTTCCTCTGGCTCAAAGGGAAACTGGAGGATGCCCACTCAACTCTCATTGTTCATGTATGTGGTGTCTGACCTGTAAAGGAATTGAGAATTTGGTTAAACTCCATACTATCGATCCACTACATATTTCTGAGCTCTGTTTTAATCCTCTTTCCTGTCCTCAGCCTCTGCCAGAGAAGTTTGTGGTGAAGGGGATGGTGGAGAGGTTCAATGGTGATTTCATCGAGACGCGGAGGAAAGCTCTCCACAAGTTCCTTAATCGCATTGCTGATCACCCCATTCTGTCCTGCAGCGAAGACTTCAAAGTCTTCCTTAGTGCTCAGGCCTGGGTAAGCAAGCATATACCAAATGCATACATAAACGCGCACCAAACACATAATCCATAAAAGCTTTGAGAGCACACAAAAGACTGATGTTACGCAGTCAGACTACACACACACACACACCTGCTATGTCAAGCTAGTCTAATTCCACATGGTATAGTCCTGCTGTCCTACCACTAAACCTGATTAGTCTAGTAGTTTAATGCCTAGACTTTAACTCTGTGAATGAATGCCTCCCTTGTGTCCCAGTGTCTTTAGCATGTTATCAGTTTATGGTTTAGTTGATACATTTTGTTGTACCATTTAAAAAAACAACAACAAGCACACAACTTGAAAATGACATACGCACATGAGTAAAATCATGGAGGATAAAACACAAGTTTGGGACTTATTCCCATTGTTAAATCATGGTGGATAACACACAATAACGTCTGGGACTCCCATTGTGGTCTTGTAACAAGATTGCTAGGCAAGATCCAACACGGTTGAACACAGTGACCGCGAGATAATAAACCAAAAATATCTATCTCATTGCAGTAACATCATAGGGGTCATTCATATGGGCACAGAAGACATCAAACAGTTTTTAAAAAAAACTTTATTTTCAAAGCTGCCCCGAGATGATGTTTTTTATGGGCAGAGGCAACTCAATCCACTCTAAGGCTCCAGTATACAAGAAAGTAGCTTTCTAAGCACACCTGAACTGATGCTGTGATTGTGTGTATCCCTGACACGGGGAAAGTAATCAGTTAGATGTCTGGGCGCTGTTCTTAAGACGATCAAGTTTAGCCAACGCATATTATACTCTTGTGTCAGGACATAACGTTAGGCCTTGGCCTCAATGAGAACAGGGAGACCACCACTGGATTGTATTTTAGGTTGAAGGGGATTTTTCTCATCTGATCAGGCACTTGGTGTGCTGTTCAAGGTCAATGTGACATGAAAGCCATTTCTGTAACTTGGTGACAGTGGAATGTTCTAGTCTAGAGCACATGTTATTGTTACAATGGAAAGGATAGGATACAGTGTGTCTCTGACATAATCTATCTCTATCAATATTATGTCAATCTGACATAATATTGATAGAGATAGATTATGTCAATCTCATTCCTTCCAATGTAAAGTAAATGTAAGCTTAAGGAATATAATTCGCTGCAATCTGCCATATTACAGGATGGGACTTTGTCATTGAACATTGTTTGTTCTAAAGCCTTTTATTTGACCCCAGTTTGTGTTGGTGTGTGCATGCGTGCGCGTCTCTCCATCCCGTCTGTCCCTGTAGGAGCTGACAACTTATAAGAAGCAAGGACCGGGGTTCCTGAGCAGGATGGGGGAAACTGTGCGAGCAGTGGCTAACTCAGTCAGAGGGGTGAAGAACCGGCCAGAGGAGTTCACCGCCATCCAGGAGTACGTGGAGGATTTCAGCAACAAGATCGGCTCTCTGGACAAAGTCACCCAGAGGATCGTCAAAGAACAGAAAGGTAAGACCACAGAGTTAAATATTACTCTATAAACATACCAACTAACTAGTTAATACTATTATGGGTACGCACACGGAGTTACATGAATGTCGTGTTTTCAATCAGACTTGTAAATCGCTCCGTTTCAAAAATAGAGAATGATAGAGGGTTCTTGTTCTTTGTATCCGTCCCATTATGGTGTCTGTGACTGCACGTGCAGTGACATTGAGGCAATCTCTATTTTGAAGTTGTACATTTTCTTCTACTTCTCTGAGTTGGTAAAAAACTGAAATGGTGCATACTGCCACCTGGAGTGTGTATGAACAGGTATAAAGTCAAGCGTGGCTATTTACAGCCACCTCCAGTTATGGAATATTTTCTCATGCGGATAATTAATTGACTGATGACCCCGATCTAACCCATAGGAAGTTCCACCCAGTTGACTACTTCAAAATGGTGAAAGTCCTCAATGCCACTGCCTATGCTAAAACAGAGTCCTGAAGGGTAGTGCGTTGTGGGTAGGGTAGTTGACAGTACATATCCCTGTGTCTCAGAGTACCTGGAGGAGCTAAAGGAGTACGGGCCCACCTACACCCTGTGGTCGGGCTCGGAGGAGGAGCTGGCAGAGCAGTTGAAAGGTGTAGCCGGCTGTATAGAGAGGTGCTGTAAAGAGACAGAGGAACAGGTCGGCCATCTCTCAGACACCCTGGTGCCTGTTTTACACGAGTATGTCCTGTGTGCTGAGACACTCAAGGTAAGTCAACTCCTCTGGCGTAAGACAGTAATGGAAGTCGTTTAACCGGCTGTTAAGTGGCGTTTAGATGTCGTTAGTAGACCAAATGACAGCCCAGCACTGTGCAGTACTTGCTAAACCTGTAATGTTGATGAAACATGAAAGGCTTTGACTTAACTTGCCCCCAACACCCGCACATATTTACATAGTCTATGTACACAAACATACCTACTGTGTACATAATATCAAGCCTAATGCATCTTTTTGTTGGATTTTCAGGACTAAGCAATGATCACCCCTAGATCATTTTATTTTCCTTTTTTCTAGGCAGTATTGAGACGGAGGGATAACATTCAGGCGGAATTTGAGGCCAAGAATGAAGCTCTGGCCACCAAGAAAGTTGACCGCGATGCAGTAAGTGCAAAATTGGCTTTTTATAAATGTAAGTAATTTAGCAGACGCTCTTATCCAGAGCAACTTTGTTAGTTATCTTAAGATGTATACACTAAGTGGGACAACCACATCTCAGTCATAGTAAGTCTTTTTTTTTTCCCTTACAGTAGCTATTAGCAAAATCAGTGCTGGGGGGGGATCCGAGTGTTAGTTTAGGAAAGGTATGTTTTTATTCTATAATATCTTATATGTACCTTCTATAAGCCATCAGTCGGCCTACCTGATGCTTCAGTGCAATTTCCCAGAGATTAGGAGCAATAAAGCTGTGCTGCATGAACTGCCTCCTCGTCACCTCTCATTTTAAATCAAGCTGTCTTAAGCCAGAGGAGGAGCTTTGGCGATATTGGAAAAGGCCTCCTCTGAGGATTATCTAAATATCTCCGGATAGTTCAGGATGTCCCTCTTGAGCTCCTGGCACACTTCAGGAAACTGGGTGGTAAATATTGTCTAATAAGGCCTTGATAATCGTTGCGTAATGAAAACGCCCACATCTATCGACGTCTTTCATCGAAATGCCACTGACTGGTGGTAAGATCTGAGATGGATGGAGAATAAAGAAGAGAAAGGGGTAGAGTGGACAGAACTGTTCCAATCCTGTGGGTGTCCCTGGTTCCCTCCTAGCTTAGCAGTGACCTTTTTACCCTGAGATTTTAATTAGAGCGCTGGCTAAGAAAATCACCTATGGATTTCCAACAAAGCACTGTAATAGTGTGTGTGAAACAATGGGATCTAGAGTTCTAGAACAATGTGAGGATAAGGTTTACAGTACTTTGTGAATGAGTCAGAATGTCAAACTTACTGTATGCTTTTGTTGCAGGTCCCAGTGTTTCACCTAATAAACACAATAACTGAGTAAGAGCTCTATCATGTAGTTTCACCTGAAAAGGCTATATGCAAAATAAGATTAGGCTACATTCATATGACTGTCTGACGTAGTATGCCACCCATAGTATGTCATCTAAACAACTAGGCATATACAACATATGTTGACAACTTGAACATTTTCTTTCATTATGTATAAGATAGTCTTAAGTTTTCTGTCAAAATGAGACAGGGTCTATTTGTACAGTCATCACCTTGTACTTTACTGTTCTTATGCCATTGCTTACTAGCAGATCTGGGATCAGCTTCCCCAATCCTAACCTTAACATTTTAGCTGAGAAAATGACAAAACTGATCCAAGATCCGCATTTAAGGGCAACTTCACCATGCGGACATGAGCATTCATTCCTGTTCCTGTTGTTGTGGCTTTTGCCCTCTGACCTCTGACATCCTGACCTTCCTGTGATGTGACTGGAGGAGTCTAGTGATCTAGGTTTTGTGTGGGGGAGCCTGCTGGGTAAAAACCCTGAAGAAGCCAGACATCAGAGGCAGGAGAGACTTGATGGGGAGATTGAAGAGGTACAGCAGACTGTAGGGCATGCCAACATGCAACTGTACTACACATTATGGGCTCACCAGCTTCTGCTTAACTTGGCTTTATGTGGAGCTTTAAGCTTTCCCTTTGCTGAATGGATATGGTTGATGTTAGCTATTTCAAAATGAGTAAAAATATGACACTAGAAAGTCAAATAAGCTAATTATTAACACAATTTAATTATTAACACGCCTTAAAATGCTATCAACTATCGACTTGTCCATTCAAGCAAGCAGTGGTTGAGCAAGTCTCACCTTTTTCTAACAGCTTGTTTGTGCTGTACATAGTTCCCTGGACAGTAGTTCTAGGTTATCCTGACCCTAACCTCTAACACTTTGGCTGGGTTTGTTGGATGCTGTTTTTGGCCTAACTCATAGATAGTGCATTTAACACTGACTGGCTGTGGTTTGAAGCAGGATGCCATATTTCCATTTCCCAGCACAACAGGTCTGGAGAGAGGAAGTATCGTGCTCTTCTCAAAGCCTTGCCAAGGTGCATGAAACAGGGAAACGGCTGGACATAAAATTGTAATCCATTTGAACCAGTAGATGGCAGTGATGCTTCAGTCAAGAAACAAAGCACAGAAAAAAAAAAAAAATGTCTTCAGTCAATTGTTCACTTTCCACCCAACTTTTAATGATTTGAGAAGGGGAATCTGTTGGGTTGTAATTATGGAAAAGGTTAACGACCCTGTGCGTGTGCCCTGTGCGTGTGCGACCCTGTGCGTGTGCGACCCTGTGCGTGTGCGACCCTGTGCGTGTGCGACCCTGTGCGTGTGCGACCCTGTGCGTGTGCGACCCTGTGCGACCCTGTGCGACCCTGTGCGACCCTGCGACCCTGTGCGACCCTGTGCGACCCTGTGCGACCCTGTGCGACCCTGTGCGACCCTGTGCGCGTGCGACCCTGTGCGCGTGCGACCCCTGTGCGCGTGCGACCCCTGTGCGCGTGCGACCCCTGTGCGCGTGCGACCGAGTGACCCTTTTGTGTGTCCCTGTTCCTAATGATGTGTCCACATTGCCACCTGGGAGATGAATGCTGGTCCAGACAGACTGAGACCGGGGTTAAAGGCTTAGCTGCTATCTCCCTAACCTCTCTCGTTACACCTGACAAGCTCTCCTAATCAACATACACACACCCCGTCAAGTCTTGCATCGATCCCCTCTTAACAGGACCAGAGCAGGAGTGCCAACGCCGCACAACCCTTATCAGCTCCACCTGTCAATATCCACCTAGTCTCAAATGGAGCCATGCATATCTGAGCACTGCTAATTTGACACAGAGGTCTCCCTCAGGACCCTGTGTCTTCTACCTGTGTATCTGATTAATTATTCAATCATTTCCTCTGTATGTGTTTTCTGACAGACAGTCGTATGTTTCAGGGCTACGGACTGAGACTGTTGTACTCTAGAGAAAGTGCTTGTTTAGAGGAGAGACTGAGGCATTGGGCTTGTTAGGTAGGGCCATGAGATGGCTGATGAATCAATAACACTGCAGTAAACAGGACCATTGAGAGAAATGACTCTCCAGAGGGGTGTATTATCACCATGTAGCAGGAGCAGCAAAGTTGGCCATCTAACTTTGATAAACAAAGCATTATCAGCTAACGTGGGTCAACATTGATGTATAGTCTACCTTTTGATATGTTTTAATTGTCAACTGTCCAAACTGGATTAGCTAACTTTGATAAACATTCACAAGTTTTGATCATTAGGCTATATCACACGTGTGTGCGCACAACCATAGGATATGCCAAATAATAAACCACTAGCTTAAAGGTTTTTGTTTTTCCTGTCAATGAAATGACAAGACAAATGTATCATTGGAAAGCCTGATTTGGGAGCTATCTAAGGAGGAAATAATCTCAATTAGCCTTGCCTATGAATCAGATTATAACGCTATGTTACATTTACTACTACTGCCTCTGCGTGGTGAGACTATTTAATGCTTCCATCAGACCAGAAGCTATTCATCAGCAGTTTTCAGGGGCACGGTGGCTGTGTCCGAATACCCATGCTAGCGTACTACGTACTTAAACTGCATACTACACTGAAAAATATAAACGCAACATGGAACAATTTCAAAGACTTTACTGAGTAACAATTCATGTAAGGAAATCAGTTAATTGAAGTAAATTCATTAGGCCCTAATCTATGGATTTCACATGACTGGGAATACAGATATGAATCCCTTGGTCACAGATACCTTAAAGGTCGGGCCGGGGATCAGAAAACCACTCAGTATCTGGTGTGACCCACCATTTGCCTCATGCAGCGCGACACATCTCCTTCGCATAGAGTTGATCAGGTGTTTTTTTTTCTTTCCTGTGGCGTGTTGTCCCACTCCTCTTCAGTGGCTGTGGGAAGTTGCTGGATATTGGTGGGAACTGGAACATGCTGTAATACACGTCGATCCAGAGCATCCCAAACGTGCACCTGTGTAATGATCAAGCTGTTTATTCAGCTCCTTGATATTCCACACCTATCAGGTGGATGGATTATCTGGCAAAGGAGAAATGTTCATTAACGGGATGTAAAGAAACTTGTGCACAACATTTGAGAACAATAACCTTTTTGTTATTTTAAACTATACTGTTCAAAAATATAAACACAACATTTAAAGTGATGGTCCCATGTTTCATGAGCTGAAATAAAAAATCATACATTTTCCATACGCACAAAAGGCTTATTTCTCTCATTTGTTGCACAAATTTGTAGTGATCATTTCTCCTTTGCCAAGATAATCCATCCACCTGACAGGTGTGGGATTGTCTCAATGGGGGTGTTGTGTACTTCTGTCGGTAATAAAGCCATTTTGTGGGGGAAAACTTATTCCGATTGGCTGGGCCTGGCTTCCTCAAGGGTGGGCCTATTCCCTCCAAGGCCTACCCATGGCTGCACCCCTGCCCATTCATGTGAAATCCAAAGTTGAGTGCCTAATGAATTTATTTCAAGTGACTGATGTCCTTATGAACTGTTACTCAGTAAAAATCTTTGACATTGTTGCGTTTTTATTTTTGTTCAGTATATTTTGGACGCAAGTATGGGTATACGGACATGGCCACTGTCTTAAATAAAACTGTCCCTGTCACGTGAGGTCTTTGGGTGAAGGTCTTGCTTTAAGTGTTCTGTATGTCCAGGTTGTTGATTGTGAAGGGATATTGCACTGTAATGTTGGTAGGAGGATGGTGATGATTGTGTGTGTGTGTGTGTGTGTTAGCTGAAGGAGGAGATTGATAAACTGGAGGACCGTGTGGAATGGGCCAACAACGCTCTGAAGGGGGACTGGGGCCGATGGCAGAGGAGCATGAGAGGAGACCTTAAATCAGCCTTCCTCTCCACCGCAGAGAAGAACGTAGACTACTACGAGAAGGTGAGATACAAGATACTCTGACTGGTTAGTGGGAGGGATGGATGGATAGATAGATGGAGGGAGGGAAAGTTGGATTGAGACACTTGATATGGGAGAGAGTTGGATAGATGAGTCGAATAAGAAAGAAGCAGGGTTGGGGGTGTGACTGGTATAAGCAGAGTGGGAGGTGGAGGCGATGGAAGAGAATAAGAAAAAGGTAAATTGGAGAAATAGAAAAGCACTTGGAGAGAATGTGAGAGAGACTAAATCAATTTTATAGATATTTTTGGGATGGATTTTAACTGTAAATCATTCAATGCAATTTCAGCAGAAATATGGTTCAATGTGCTGTGCATTCCTTGTCACTGTCTGGACAACTGCCAGTAGAGGGCGGTAGTACTTCATTTTTATTCACACACAAATTACTGTCAGTTTATAGAGGTTGTCAATGCAGATAATTCCAGAATAAATTGATGCTTCATCTTATGGTTCTTGTAAATAGTACGTGGACATCAGTTGCGGTCAGTGACGTTTAAAATGAGGGAGGACGATCATTATATTTAATGAGCATGGCCTTATTTCTATTAAAGCATATTGGATAACTATTCATATTTCATTCACCAGCTCTGTAACATTGATAGGTTTAAGCTACTACGTGATACTCAAATTTTCCTTATACCCATCATGAGGTTGCTCCAACCTAGCCTATGAGTGAAAGTTTACGACGTAGGTGCACAGGTCGAGAGAAATTTGAGTAATCAAGTTGACGCATTCAATACCACCTTGCACAATCTTGCCTACATCTGGCTGATCTAAGGTGTAATAATTAGTCCTACAGTTGCAAACAAGGACAAATTCAGTTATGTTTATCCCTGTTTCGTTCCATTTGCTTCCGTTTAAAAAATGTTTTTCAACAGAATCGACAGAATGGATACACCCCTGATCACACACCAAAAAAACAGGTCACTTTCATAGCAGCCACATACAAACAGCATGATCCCTTTGATCGTTGGATAATTCCTTCTCGCATCTATGCGCTCTCCTCTCACCGTTTCCCTTCTGTTGTGGACTTCAGTGCACATTACAACCGCTGTCTGTGACAAGGCGAAAAAACCTTTCCAAACATATCATCACCGCTAACCACTACACACAGCATACGTCGTTGTCACCATATTAGCTAACGACAAGTCAACATAGTTGTAGTAGCTAACGCGTTAGTAAACCCGCTACAATCATGCAGTACAGTTGACAAGCAGTTTAACAGTTACGCAATGGCAGGCCCCGGTGGCAATACATTTATAAAACCAGAAGCTTACCTTGGCATGGAAGAGCTCTAGTGTTGGATAGCCATTACCAGCTGGCTAACATAACATCCCTCTCTGTTTGAGCCAGGTGTTTGAGTAGGTTAAACTAGCTAGCTCTCTTGCATCTCCTTAATTTTTCGGGAATGAATTTGTTAGACAATAGTTTTTCTCTTTGAGTCAACTACTCACCACATGTTATACACTGCAGTGCTAACTAGCTGTAGCATATGCTTTCAGTACTAGATTAATTCACTGATCCTTTGATTGGGTGGACAACATGTCAGTTCATGCTGCAAGAGCTCTGATAGGTTGGAGGACATCCTCCGGAAGTTGTCATAATTACTGTGTAAGTCTATGGAAACGGGTGAGAACCACGAGCCCACTAGGTTTTGTATTGAAGTCGATGTACCCAGAGGAGGATGGAAATTAGCTGTCATCCAGCTACACCATGGTGCTACCGTACAGAGTGCTGTTGTCATTGCAACAGTGTGGATGTGAATATATTTAGTGTCGTTTTATTTGAAAAGTATCACTTTTCTTTTAATGTTCCACTATAAAAAATGTTTTATAAAATTCACTGGGGAGGATGGTCCTCCACTGGTGGACTTCGGGGAGTCGGCAACCCAAGATTTGAACTATCTAAAACGAAGCTGAATGTCAATGATGGTAAGGTTTAGGAATGTTTATTTGATCTAGCTAAAAGCTGAATTGCTGTAAAAAGTCAAAATAAAATATTTATTTTGAGGAAAATAAAGAGTGATGGATGAAGAGTTGATTGAAGCAGTTCGGGATGGAGTGGAGGGTGGGACGTCAATATTATCAGTAGAGGGAGGGACGTCAATATTATCAGTGGAGGGAGGGACGTCAATATTATCAGTGGAGGGAGGGACGTCAATATTATCAGTGGAGGGAGGGACGTCAATATTATCAGTGGAGGGAGGGACGTCAATATTATCAGTGGAGGGAGCGTCACGGTAGCAGGCAGGGGATTCAGATCAGTCAGACACGGACAAGTCCAGGAGCCTCTGCTACTAATCTCGCAGTCACCGACGTAATGCCTTTCCATGTATAGCCACTTGGCTCAGTTGATATGTAGCTTTATCCTCCAATACCGCCGATGGGTATTCAGTACGGAGTAGCTGCCGTTTCACCACGACGAGACATCGCAGTCCTCTCATCTCCTCAACCTTGAGCCGCTTTCATGGCAATGTTCCAAACGGTACCATTCACAAACTGGTTTCGCCATAAAGATGATCGGATTGTAATCTAAATGTGGCGTTAAACGGTGGATGTTCAACATTTACACGAATGATCAGCTTCTGGCTGCCGTTACGGCACCATTGTGATTTTTTTTTTTAAAGAGGCGTGACACAAGTAAAATGTTTAACTATCCTTTTTTAAATCCCATTTTATATATGTATTTAATAAAGCAGAATGTACACAGGGTACATATACAACAGAATGGAAGCAAAAAAGAATGTTCTGTCATTTGAAGGTTAATTTTAAATATATCATTGTTACATGCATACAATAATGTGACATAGCTAGTTAGACCACAGTTGGAGCATATTCAACCACCACTCCACTCCCCTGGTCCTGGTGACCAGTGGACAAACTCCACATAGCCCTGGCCTCTTTAAAGAAATCAAATGGGAACAAAAACAGCTTAAACCTCTCATGGATAACCAATGCAACTCCATAAGATAGGGGCTTACAGTAGCTATTATAATTACTGTGTGAACACTTTTTCACAGACAGTTATTTTGACTACATTGACTAACTATCTCTTTAATGGGTCTGATGCTGCCTGTGAGATCTCCACACACTTGTCATTCATGTTATTTTGTTCCCCTTCCATCCAATTTGCAGTTCTAAATGGTGTGTTGTCAACACACACCCAGGTTCCCTTGTTTTAATGATACAAATCCAGACTTTCTTCTTAATTCCATCGTGGATGAATATCCGTCATCTCCGCTGTTTATGATTACGAAGTTAGCACCCATTGCTATGCATTCCCGCTTGACCAACCCCACCTGTGTTCTTCTTGGAGGACACATAACAGCTGGTGCTAATCTTCCACCATCTGTCCAGACAGAACCTAAGCCTGGTCTGTAGCTGGTCTCTCTCTGTAGTCGTGGCATTTAGACTATTCCTGGACTGATCTTTCTCAGTGGTCATCATTTTAAAACTATTCTGTAGCTGGTCTTTGTCTTTAGTCAGGTTGTTGTAACTGGTCTGTAGCTGGTCTCTCTGTAGAGTAATGACCAATGATGCCATAGTAGACACAGGCCTGTGATCCCAACCAGCAGCAGAACATACAGCAGCCCCAAACACACTGCAGCATCTCCAAAGGGTCTCTTCCACCACTGAAATTGTTCTGAATGTTGAGCAACAACTTATTTTCTTGGAATGGGCATGAAGGCTCTTACATTGTCATACATTTGGCCATCAATGTCTGTGTTCTTTATTGCAGTAGGTTCATAGTCTTTTCAATGATTCCCTCTGACATCTTTACAAACTTGTGCTCAACTACAGAAACTTGTACTGTTACTTCAGCTCTACTGTAGGTCTGTACATGCATGTCATCTCCCTGCCATGCTTCTGTGACTTTTTGGAAGTGACACTGTTTTAACTGTCAACCACAGGACTGCAAATGAACCTTTTTTATTGAATAAATATATACAGTATATATTTTGAATCACAACATAAAGATGATGAAACAACTAATTTCTTCAATACCATTTCAGCATAATGGCCGATGAATGGTATATTTCTTTATTTACTCATCAGCAGAGCAGGGAAAAATACTCCTCACCACCCCTAGCGATCTGAATTTGAGTGGTTACATTTCTCCAGACCATCCCTCAGCTTTTTACTGAAAAAGCAGCAGGGAGAACACTTATTTTTGTTCAAACTTCTGATTGCAGCTTTAAGCATTGAAGTGATATTTTAGCAGATAGAACAAAATGGAACCCAGTGAATTTGTACATGCTTCATATTGAAGTTTAGAAGCTTAGGTTACTGGGAGTTGCGTGGTGGCTAGAGTCCTAATGGATTGACACTCTCATCCACTGTGGTTGACACTTGCCATGTTTCGACACCCTCTGTCTTCAAACAGGAGTCGCATTTCAACCTCCCCTTTCTGACATGCTGCTGATGGCCATATAGGGGTATAACTCTTTGAAGAGTTATGTATAAGGGGGTGTGGCAATGTACAATACCAGTCAAAAGTTTGGACAAGCTACTCATTTAAGGGTTTTTCTTTATTTTTTATATTGTAGAATAATAGTGAAGACATCAACACTATGAAATAACTCATGGATTCATGTAGTAATCAAAAAGTGTTAAACAAATCAAAATATATTTTAGATTTTTCAAAGTAGCCTTGCCTTGATGACAGCTTTGCACGCTCTTGAATTAGGTGTCCAAACGTTTGACTGGTACTGTATGTCTGCATTTTTCTCAGGGGTTCTTCACACCATGTGAAACCATCTGGCAACTTTGATTAAAGGGGAACTTAAGGGGATTTGTTGTTGTTGTAAATGCTGGCATGACATGCTTTAGATGGATACGGACACTTTTTAGGTGAAATGGTTTGGTATTAAAAGAAGTACCGCAGCAGCCCATGTCACAATGTTTGATGCTCATATTCATTATGTTAACTATGTAGCACTATGTAGCCTACAATTTAACTTTAAATACATTTACAATTATGCAGTCTTGTCTGACACCAGCTATAAACGGAGAACTTGACTCCAAGTGAACAAGCCGACAACTCCCCTTAGTGTATTGGAGATGACATTCTTAGGCCGGTTCCTCTACGATCATCTAAAGGCCGTGGGTTTTTTATTTTGGGGTAAAATGGCTCTACATAACAGGCAAACGCTGCACGTTTTGTACCATGAATGAGCTATCCATTTTAATAAAAGAAAAGGAAGGTTTTGGGGAAGACCTTGTGTTTTAGTATGTCAGGTTATTTTCAGTGTTTTTGGGGGGGGGTTCTTCACCTCCCTGGGGGCTTCTGAAAATCAGAACGTGGCACACTCATACTGTTTGAGACGCCCCAAGGCTGAGCTCAACAAACACAACCCACTTAAACAGAGAGGGAGGGAGGCGGGGGAGAGGGCAGAGAGATTCGGAGAAAGTGAGCGAGGGACAGGTGGAGGACATAATTGTGTTCTGTCTTAATCAGGCCTGTGAGGTCAGCCCTCAGTGTACAGTCAGACTATCTGTTCCAGGTAATTCTGGTCGGTAGAGAACACATGTTCTAATACACCTCAATCTTATGGGGGGGAGTGTACTGTATCATGTGATTCACAATGTGGCATCATTTATGAAGGACAATTCGACACGTATTTTTGTTGTTGACACAACACAATTTGGTGAAACGAATACAGCCATTACCTTGCTCTCTGACCAAGGTGGATATATTGAGGCGAAACTGAAATGAAGAGGAGACGACGGTCATAAATTATCTCCAGATGACATGTTCAGTAGACTGTAAATATATCTACAAACCATCTACTTGCCACTATTCAAATGGTCTTTGAGATGACGATTTGAAAGTAGTTTTTTATTGGCGGCACATCAGAAGTTTGCTGGCGTTGTATTTAGTTTTGTGTACTTATAGGAATACAAGGCGCCATGCTAATTGATCTAGATCCTCTAGACATTATGAACATGGCTTCAAGTAGCTCCTCCATTAATACCAGGGGCTAAGGAGTGGGGTTTATTATTATTATTATTATTATTATTATTAGGAGTGGGGTTATTATAAAAACATATCTAATAATTATCCAGTTGGATGAACACTCCAAACAGCCTACCCGGCCGCTCGGAGATGTCCGCAAGGTCCGTTGCCTTGTTTTGTATCACATTCCAATTATAAAACTGGGGGGGGGGGACAAAAAATGCAATTTCAAAATGTGTAGGGTACATGTCCCCAGTGAAAATTGCACCCCTGATTATTACCCTTCAAAAAAGGAGTCTTTGTCTAGGCAAGATCCATATCCAATAAGCCCATCGCTCATATGTTTTCTTGTATGGCCTGAGGGTAGCATCATTCGTTTAATGCAATATAGTGTGGGAAAAACCTCTTCCGTTGTGGAATAGAGTCCTCAGCTGCAATGGGTTTGTTGTGTAGCAGAAACAGAGGTAATTTGTCTTGATTGGTTCTTCCTGGCGAATTGGTGCACTAAGTAAAGACTCTCTGCATCCCAAATTGCCCTCTATTATACTTATCGTGCACTACTTTTGACAAGGATCAATAGGACTCTGATTAAAAGTAATGCCAGTTGGGATACGTCCTTTGTCAGGGATTGAAGTGGTGGGACTTTGAATAAATTGGAAACGGCATATCCCGAGGCTGCATTCGTTGTAGCTGGGGATTTTAACAAAGGAAATGTAAGGAGAATTCTCCCGAAATTCCACCAACACATCTCTTGCCCAACTCATGGGAGAAATACATTGGGCTGTTGTTATTCTCCATTCTGAGACCGATACAAAGTGGACTGGTTGATTGAAGTAGGGTAATGAGTTCCAAAAACGAGTTGCAGTTTTTGAATGGTGGTGTCCATCTATTTGTTTTGTTGAATGTATGAATTACATGTAATTTCTGTGTCAAAGTGCCAATTAACAAACATTACAGTAATTCTCTGTGATAATTTAGTAATAATTATTCTGGTGTTCTGTGCATTGCACACCGCATAAATAGTAAGTAAGGTTATCCAAGCAATAATTATAACCCTAGAGCTGTAAAAATACATAAATACAACAACAAGTCTGACACACAGAGATGGTTCAAGTGTGAGACAGGCCTACACACAGTCTATAAACTGTGCATATGTGCTATCTGCATATTTTTTTATAATTTAATTAGTCTCCCATTTTCTTTTATTCCAGGCTTTATCGTAAAATTCCACAAATGGAAATACACAATGGATTAATTATTTCAGTTTCTCCTCATGGCTCAGCCACGTAATGCCAGGGTATATCTGTTGGGCTTTCTGGAATAAGAGCAACCGTATATCGTGGTAGAAAGGGCAATGGATATAACATTTATTTAATTTTCTATTTCTTCGAGGTCACAATATTTACATAGTCTTTACCATTATACCAACCTGTTTTGGAGGCCTAAACTCCCAACATCCATGCCTGACCTCACGAATGCTCTTGTAGCTGAATGGAAACAAGTCCCCGCAGCAATGTTCCAACTAGAGGGTGGCCGATTAATCGGCATGGCCGATTTTTAATTAGGGACTTTTCATAGCAATCAGTAATCGGCCTTTTTGGACGCTGATTATGGCCGATTACATTGCAATCCATGAGGAAACTGCATGGCAGGCTGTGACCACCTGTTACGTGAGTGCAGTGTCAAAAGGACCTTGTGGCTGCAATGAGTCATGGTAAGTTGCTAGCTAGCATTAAACTTACCTTATGAAAAACGCAATCAATCTTCACATAATCACTAGTTAACTACACATGGTTGACGATATTACTAGGTTAACTAGCTTGTCCTGCGTTGCATATAATCAATGCAGTGCCTGTTTATTTATCGAATCACAGCCTACTTAAACTACGCCAAACGGGTGACGATTTAACAAAAGCGCTTTTGCGAAAAAAGCACATTCGTTGCACAAATGTACCTAACCATAAACATCAATGTCTTTCTTAAAATCAATACACAATTATATATTTTTTAAACCTGCATATTTTGTTAAATAAAGGCATGTTAGCAGGCAATGTTAACTAGGGAAATTGTCACTTCCTTTGCGTTCAGTGCAAGTAGAGTCAGGGTATATGCAGCAGTTTGGGCCGCCTCGCTCGTTGCGGACTGTTTCTTCCTAACAAAGACCGCAATTAATTTGCCAGACTTTTACACAATTATGACTTGACATTGAAGGTTGTGCAATGTAACAGCAATATTTAGACTTGGGTTGCCACACGTTCGACAGAATACGGAATGGTTCCGGATTTAACTGAAAGAATGAACGTTTTGTTTTTCAGAAATGATAGTTTCTGGATTTGACCATTATTAATGACCAAAGGCTTGTTTTTCTGTGTGTTTATTATAATTAAGTCTGATTTGACAGAGCAGTCTGACTGAGTGGTGGTAGGCAGCTGCAGGCTCGTAAGCATTCATTCAAACAGCACTTTACTGCATTTGCAAACAGCTCTTAGGCTTAAACAGCGCTGTGCTTCAAGCTTTGCTATCAACTCCCGAGATTAGGCTGGCAATACTGAAGTGTCTATAAGAACATCCAATAGTCAAAGGTATATGAAATACAAATGGTATAGAGAGAAATAGTCTACATGTCATAATTCCTATAATAACTAGAACCTAAAACTTAACTGGGAATATTGAACCACCAGCTTTCATATGTTCTGAGCATGGAACTTAAACGTTAGCTTTTTTACATGGCACATATTGCACCGTTTACTTTCTTCTCCAACATCGTTTTTTCGTTATGTTTCATTATTTATTTGAGGCTAAATGCATTTTATTGATGTATTATATTAAGTTAAAATAAGTGTTCATTCAGTATTGTTGTAATTGTCATTATTACAAATATATATATATATATATAACAATTGGCCGATTTTAAATATTTTTTTTATCTGCTTTTTTTTGGACCACCAATAATCAGTATCGGTGTTGGAAAATCATAATCGGTCGACCTCTAGTTCTAACATCTAGTGGAACACCTTCCCAGGTGAGTATTTGCCCACTGAAGTCGGTTACGATTCCGAACTTCAGTCAGGTCAAGACCCTGGTGAGGATAACAAGCACGCAGATGAGCTTCCCTGAGACTGTTTGACAGATTGTGCAGAAATGTTTCAGTTGTCAGCTGTCTGGGTGGCTGCTCTCAGACGATCCCGCAGATGAAGAAGCAGGATGTGTGAGGTCAGTGGATGTACTGCCAAAAACTCTAAAATGACATTGGATGCGGTTTATGGTAGAGAAATTAACAGTCAATTATCTGGCAACAGCTTTGGTGGACGTTCCTGCAGTCGGCATGCCAATTTAGAGTGGCCTTTTATTGTTCCCAGCACAAGGTGCACCTGTTTAATGATCAAGCTGTTTAATGAGCTTCTTGATATGCCACACCTTTCAGGTGGCTAGATTATCTTGGGAAAGAAGAACTGCTCTCTAATGGGTATAAACAAATTTGAGAGAAATAAGCTTTTTGTGTATGGATTTTATATTTGGGGTCTCTGTGTGTGCAGTTGAAGTTGGAAGTTTACATACACCTTAGCCAAATACATTTAAACAGTTTTTTTTCTGAGGTCTTGGCTGATTTCTGTTGATTTTTTTTTCCCCCCATGATGTCAAACAAAAAGGCACTGAGTTTGAAGGTAGGCCTTGAAATACATCCACAAGTAAACCTCCAATTGACTCAAATGATGTCAATTAGCCTATCAGAAGCTTCTAAATCCATGCCATAATTTTCTGGATTTTTTTCCAATCTGTTTAAAGGCACAGTCAATTTAGTGTATGTAAACTTCTGACCCACTGGAATTGTGATACAGTTAAATAATCTGTCTGCAAACAATTGTTGGAAAAATGACTTGTCATGCACAAAGATGTCCTAACAGATTTGCAAAAACTATAGTAAGAAATTTGTGGAGTGGTTGAAAAACACGTTTTAATAACTCTGACCTTTTAGTGTAAACTTCCGAGTTCAACTGTGTGTGTGTGTATATATATATATATATATATATATATATGCGCACACTACATGGTCAAAAGAATGTGGGGACATGCTCGTCGACCATCTCATTCCAAAATCATGGGCATTAATATCGAGTTGGTCCCCCCTTTCCTGCTATGACAGCCTCCACTCCCCTGGGAAGGCTTTCCACTAGATGTTGGAGAGTTGCTTCCATTCAGCCACACGAGCATTAACTTGTCACTAAGCTCAGGGTCTTGGGTTAGAACCCCAGGTGGTGAGGGTAGGCAACAACACCTCTGCCAAGCTGATCCTCAAAACGGTGTTCCCCCTCCTGTACTCCCTGTTCATTCATGACTGCGCGGCTGCTATTGTGCCTCTTCAACCTCAGGCAGCTGAAGAAATTCATTAAGAACCTCAAAAACTTCTACACATACACCAGAACATTCTGTCAGACTGCATCACTGGCTGGTATGGAAACTGCACCTCCCTCAACTGCATGGCTCTCCAGAGAGTGGTGCGGTCAGCCCAACGTATCATCTGGAGCCCGCTGCTTGCCCTCCAGGACATTTACAGTGCTCTGTGTTCAAAGAAGGCCAAAAAGACCATTAAGGACCTCAGTCACCCGAGCCATGGACTGTTTACTTAGCTACCGTCTAGCAGACTGAGTCCAGCAGACATCAGTGCCAAGAACGAGACTAAGAAACCGCTTCTATTACCAGGCCATCAGACTGTTGAACAGCAATCACTAGCAGTCTACCAGGTGACGCACACTCACACAAAACACACGTACATGCTATCTTACACACACACACCAACATCGTTGCTATGGCACCGATAGACATTGCAGCTCTGCTTCTAGCTCCTAAACAATTTCAGTATTTTTAACGTGTTTTTCTTAGGTTATTAGCCCAGAATGGTTTTTTCTGTTATTACATACAGCCGGAAATGACTTTTTACAAGCATTTCGCTACACGCGCAGTAACATCAGCTAAATATATGTATGCGACCAATGCAATTAAATTTGATTTAACACAGTCGAATATACACACACACAAATACTGTATTCCTGATGTGGCTCATTGTAATATTTCTACAACTGTACTTTGTATTTAGTTACACTGTTTCTACACACCGCATATTTATCTACTTGATTCTTGACATAGCTCACTAATATAACTACTGCTGTACGGATCATTCTTAGTATGTCTTGTGGCAATAATTTTACTTTCAGAAAGTATTCCCACCCCTTGACTTTTTCTTACTGCCTGAATTGCAAATGGATTTAGTTGAGTTTTTGTCAATGGCTTGCATTCAATATCCCATAATGTCAAAATGTTCAAATGTGCTTAACAAGTCGCATCAGTTGCATGGACTCACTGTGTGCAATAACTGTGTTTAACAGGGATTTTCAAGCACAGATTCAACAATGCAGACCTGGCAGGTTTTCCAATTCCTTGCAAAGAAGGGCACCTATTGGTAGATGGGTGGGTGGGGGGGAAGCTTAATTACACCCATTCACTACAAAGATTCCACTCAGGGATTTCACCATGAGGCCAATGGTGGCTTTAAAACAGAGTTTGTCTGTGGTATAAGAACTGAGGATGGATCAACAACATTGTAGTTTTTCCAGAATACTAACCTAAATGACAGTGAGCAGAATGAAGCCTGAGAGGTATATGATATATATGCACAATTGGCCCAACATCGTCCGGGTTTGGCCAGACTAGGCCGTCATTGAAAATAAGAATTTGTTCTTAACTGAATTGCCTAGTTTAAATAAAGATAAAAATTTTAAAAAATAACCTGAACCAGGATTCTTTTCTTTACCAGTCAACCTATCAGGGTAGTTACAAACAGCACAGGAATGAAATCAACATGTATTGATCACATCTTTACTAATGCTGCAGATATTAGCTTGAAAGCAGTATCCATATCCATCGGCTGTAGTGATCACAATATAGTAGCCATATCTAGGAAAACCAAAGTTCCAAAGGCTGGGCCTACTATAGTGTATAAAAGGTCATACAATAAGTTTTGTAGTGACTCCTATGTTGTTGACGTAAATAATATTTGTTGGTCCGTGGTGTGTAATGAGGAGCAAACAGACACTGCACTTGACACATTTATGAAATGGCTTTTTCCAGTTGCTAATAAGTATGCAGCCATTAAGAAAATTATTTTAAAACTGTTAAATCCCAGTGATGATGATTGATGAGGAATTGAAAAAGTGTGGTTGAGAGGGATGAGACAAAAAGAATGGCAAATAAGTCTGGCTGCACAGCTGATTGGCAAACTTATTGCAAATTGAGAAATCATGTGACTAAACTGAATAAAAATAAGCAGAAACTACACTATGAAACTAAGATAAATATAGAATGATAGTAAAAAGCTTTGGAGCACCTTAAATTAAATTCTGAAACAGATGGCTCATTCATCACAAAACCAACTGATATTGCCACCTACTTTAATGATTTTTTTCATTGGCAAGATTAGCAAATTTAGGCATAACATGCCAGCAACAAATGCTGACACTACACATCCAAGTATATCTGACCAAATGATGAAAGACGAGCGTTGTAATTTTAAATTCCCGAAAACTTAGTGTGGAAGAGGTGAACAAAAATATTGTCTGTCAACAATGAGAAGCCACCAGGGTCTGACAACTTGGATGGAAAATTACTGAGGATAATAGCGGAAGATATTGCCACTCCTATTTGCCACCTCTTCAATTTAAGCCTACTAGAAAGTGTGTGCACTCAGGCTTGGAGGGAAGCAAGTCATTCCACTACCTAAGAATAGTAAAGCCCCCTATACTGGCTCAAATAGCCGACCAATCAGCCTGTTACCAAATTGTTTGACCAGATACAATGCTATTTTACAGTGAACAAATTGACGACAAACTTTCAGCATGCTTATAGAGAAGGACATTCAACAAGCACAGCACTTACACAAATGACTGATTGGCTGAGAAATTGATGATATAAAGATTGGGGGTGCTGTTTTGTTAGACTTCAGTGCGGCCTTTGACATTATCGATCATAGTCTGCTGCTGGCAAAACATATGTGTTATGGCTTTACACCCCCTGCCATATTGTGCATAAAGAGTTACCTGTCTAACAGAACACAGAGGGTGTTCTTTAATGGAAGCCTCTCCAACATTATCCAGGTAGAAATAGGAATTCCACAAGGCAGCTGTCTAGGCCCATTACCTTTTCCATCTTTACTAAAGCCACGGGCTTTGAGGAAAACCAGAGTGTCGATGTATGCGGATGACTCCACACATGTCAACTACTACAGTGACTGAAATGACTGCAAAAGTTAACAGATAGTTGCAGTTTTAGTGGGTGGCAAGGAATAAGGTAGTCCTAAATATTTCTAAAAGTAATTGTATTTGGGACAAATTATTCACTAAACCTGAAATCTGAACTAAATCTTATAATAAATAATGTGGAAATTGTGCAAGTTCAGGTGACTAAACTGCTTGGGGTTATGCTGTATTGTAAACTGTCATGGTCAAAACATATTCATACAACAGTAGCTAAGATGGGGAGAAGTATGTCCATGATAAGGTGCTGCTCTACCTTCTTCACAGCACTGTCAACAAGGCAGGTCCTACAGGCCCTAGTTTGGTTTCACCAAGACTATTGTTCAGTCATGTGGTCAAATGCCACAAAAAAGGCTTTGGGAACATTTTAAATTGGGGCAGCAAAGGTATCCCTTGGATGTACACAGAGAGCTAATAATAATAATAATAATAATAATATGCATGTCAATCTCTCCTGGCTCAAAGTGGAGGAGAGATTGACTTCATCATTGCTTGTATTTGTGAGAGGTATTGACATGTTGAATGCCCCGAGCTGTCTGTTTGAACTACTGGCACACAGCTCGGACACCCATGCATACCCCACAAGACATGCCACAAGAGGTCTCTTCACAGTCCAGAACAGACTATGGAAGGCACACAGTGCTAAATAGAGCCATGACTTCATGGAACTCTATTCCACAGCAAGTAACTCATGCAAACAGTAAAATTTAGATTTTAAAAATTAAAAAACATTATGGAACAGTGGGGACTGTGAAGCAACACAAACATAGGCACAGACACATGCATACACACACACACACGATAGCATACGCACTATACACACGTATACATGGATTTTGTACTGTCTGTGGTAGTTTTGGAGTAGGGGCCTGAAGGCACACAGTCTGTGAATGTATTGTAATGTTTTTAAAATTTTAGAAACTGCCTTAATTTTGCTGGACCCAGGAAGAGTATGGGGATTCATAAGAAATACAAACAAGGCACTAAAGTAAAACTGCAAAACATGTAACAAAGAAATGAACTTGGATGTCCTGAATACAAGTGATAGATTTGCCCTCAAACATAACACAACACATTACTGTGTACCACTCTTCATATTTTCAAGCATGGTAGTGGCTGCATCGTTATGGGTATGCTTGTCATCGGCTAGGACTAGGGAGGAGTTTGGGGATAAAAAGAAACAGAATAGAGCTAAGCACAGGCAATATCCTGGAGGAAAACCTGGTTGTCTGCTTTCTAACAGACACTGGGAGATATACACCTTTTCAGCAGGACAATAACCTAAAACACAAGGCCAAATATACATGAGATGCTTACCAAGAGGACATTGAATGTTCCTGAGTGGCCTAGTTAGTTTACTTAAATCTGCTTGAGAATCTATGGCAAGACTTGAAATTGTCCGTCCAGTAATAATCAACAACCAAATTGACAGAGTTTGAATAGTTTTTAGAAGAATATTGTACAATCTAGGTGTGCAAAGCTCTTAAAGACTTACCCAGAAAGATTCACAGCTGTAATCACTGCCAAAGGTGATTCTAAAATATATTGACTCAAGGGTGTGAATACTTATGTAAATTAGGCTTCTGTATTTAATTTTCAATACATTTGCTAACATTTGTAGAAACATTTTCTGTCATTATGGGGTGTTGTGTGTAGATCAATTACATTTTGAGTTTAGGCAAAAACATAAAATGTGGAAATTCAAGGAGTATGAATACTTTCCAAAGGCACTATGTTTAAGTTGCATTTTGATTACTGTTAGTGCCATTTGGGATGAATCCAATTTAACTACCCAACTTTCTTCATTTCAAAAAGAAAATTGTACTTGTTTTTACTTGTTAATTATTTGTGTACTTGTTTGACTTTTTACTGCATACTTAGGAGCTAGGAACATAAGCATTTTGCTGCACCTGCTATAACATCTGCTAAACTGTGTGCGCGACCAATAAACTTTTGAGTTGATTTTATTCAGGTGTTGAAGGAGGCTGGATGATGAGTGTGCCGTGGGCTTTGTGAATGATTCATGTAAGACCTTTAATAAGAGAAGAGTCTAGGAGGTCCGCACTCGACACTGAGAATCCAGGATGAGAGGTATGGGGGGGTGGCAGCAGTAAGCCTGGGAGGGAATGCTCTGTGCCCCTCATTTACCTCGCACCACCACCCTACTGCATTCTTCACCCTGTGGTACCACCAATGCAATAACCTGGCCCTAATGGCGAGACGGAAAAGGAGAGGAGGAGAGCGGGGATGGATGCGTGACACAGAGAGGGGTAGATAAAGGGAGGAGTTAGATGGAGGAACTGGGGGAAGGAAGGAGGGGATGAAAGGAGTAAGGTGAATGGAAGTTCGGACTGGGAAAGGGTGGAGAGACTGGGGAAAGGGCTGTACTCGGAGGACTCAGTGAGGTATTTGCTCTTCCTGAGATGGAATATTAACATCAATTATGGGCTTGGATAAATCTCAGGGTGCATGCTTGTCTGAATCATCAGTTTGCCTGGGGGTTATAGACCCATTTTCCATACTTTATTCCATACCTGTCACATTCAATCTTCTCATGACTGTAACCATACTGAGATACCCAGGGCTAGGTCACATAGAGGTCATAGTTCAGTTCTCTGACAATTACTGTACTGTAATATAGACATATTATTACTAGAATGTGAAAAGCCCCTCAGACCAGAGGTTATATTTCTGTGACTAACCACTGTACGTTTTTTTTATTTCCAAACCAATGCTTTCAAATAGTTTGTAAACAGGATTTATTATTTCCTACAGATATCGTGTCTGCATAAATGCTGACGGAGAGGAATATAGGGATATTTTAGATATGTATCTATTCTACTCTTAATGGTCCTTTGTTGGTGTACTATGAATTCTATTTGCATTAGATTTAGAATCTGCCTGTTCATCACTGTACCCACTCTGCATACAGCACAGCAACTGTGCGTCGTTCTGTCAGGTTGCAACATCAAAGGAGCGCCATGGTTACTCCATAGCAACTACGGTTTCTTCAATGATGTTTCTTCAACTGGACATGGTTTTACTTACAAGGTGTTCTAGATTTGCAACAATTATCTACCTTGTTCTTATCACCTCTACCATGGCATTGACAGTCAATTCAACTCTTCTGAGTATCCGAATATTGATGTGAAGGAAGTCTGTGCTGAGCTCAAGTCCATAACTTTCTTCTGGACTAGTGCAGCCGCTCTTGTGCTTAAAGATGTGTGTGTGACTACGATGTGTGTGTGTGTGCATGTTTGCTTGTGCATGCATTCTTGCATCCACTGGTGTTCATATGTAATGCTGTCTGATTTATTTCAGTTTACCTGTCTTCCGGCTAAACCACTGGAGCCTAGAGGGAGAAAAGGAGGATAGCTAATGATGTTAACGAGGCTAGCGGTCTCTTCCCCCCTTAACAATCTCCTTAATTAGCACGCTAGTCACACTGCTACACAGGACCCATTACCTCAGCTGGAGCTGTCACAGGCTGTATCAGGACCAGCACTGATGGAGCTCCTCTACCAGATAAACACACACACACACACACACAGGCACTCCCCTCTCGGCGGCAGAGTGTGTATTGACATTTGCCTCCTTGGTAATGCACCGATAGCCACCCCTGATTGGATGGCGACTTATCACCCCTGTGGAGCTCTGCGTCAGTGCACACGTCAGTCCAGACATGCTGGGACCAAGGACAGATTATACCCTTCAATTTTGGGTCCAATTATTCACTTCGTTATAGTTCGGGTACCTGTACATGTTGGTCATGTCATACTGAAGATGCACCGGGCATTATGTGTGAAGGCAGAAGTTATGAAACGAGACACCATAATGAACATCAGTCGTGCACAGGAGGATCACCTGCTGGGTGTCGACGAACAGTGGCGATTCAACATGATGGCCGATGTTCTGTGGTCAGAGGCGATGGGATGGCCAACCGCTCACTATGGTGTCTTGTCCTTTACAGTGCTCGGGTGTGAGGTTCCTCTCTCTGCCTCCCATTGTGCTGCCATAGGCTTTTAAGTGTTGCTTCAATCAGACAGTCATCCTCACAGCTCCACTGCAAGGTATGAACTTAAAGGGCTTTGGATCTCCGGGAAGAATGCTGCGTTGGCGGCAGGGTTGTACTTCTCTCCCAGTCGGGTCTTTAAATGGATTTAGCTGTCGCCTGATTTCCCCTGAATGTTTTATTCAACAGTCTGTTGTCTTATCTGTATTTGAGGGCTTAAACACTCCGTCCGGAAGGAAGGATAAGTTGCACTAACTATGTATCGCTTTCCTCAACCACAATAATCCTTACACACAGTCTTATCTTGATAGGTACTAGTCAAACCTGTTTATTTATTGCACAACATCATTAAGTATAAATGTTCAAGTTTGAATAAACTCAACTCCAAGGAGTTAGCTGTGGAAGTAAAAAAACATTTTTCTTTCGGTCAGCCAATGTTTCACCTCTTTCCTCTGTGACTTGGTCTTTCCTGTGATCAGCTCTGCATCTGCTCCCATTTAGTATTCTAGCCAGCTGCTGAGTCACAGAAATCTGCTATTCACCATTTTTTTCCCTCTGCTCGTGTGCTCTCTGTACCCCGTGTAGCTCACAGCAGCTCTGTCCCTGTGCTCTGTGAAGCTTGTGGCCCTTGGTCTAGTCTATGGTAACTCTTTCCGCCCCCTCGCTATTCGCCCCTCTGTACTTAACACAGCTCTGCTCTCTGTCCCTATCCTTGTATAACCCATGGTCCTTAGTGTACAGCAACTCTGTCCCGGTTCTCTAGTTAGCTCTGTCCCTGTATAACCTATTGTGTAAACCAGTTTTGTCCATACTCTGTTTAGCCCTGTGCTCTGTCCCTGTATAACCTGTTGTGTAAAGCAGCTATGTCCAAACTCTGGTTAGCTCTGCCTTCTCTGGGCCCTGTCAGTGAGGCTGATGGGTAAAGGTCAGACTGAGTCTGTGTCCCGTGGTGAAGGTGTCATCATGATTAAGCACTAGTGACATGGCAGTCAGCTGGCTACCCACGAGAGCCTCCTGCCACTGTCATGTCGGCTAAGTTTGGAAGAGGAGAGAAGGGTGGAGTGGAGTGAAGGGTTGGGTGGGTGTGGAAGATTGGGGTGAGAGGAGGCAGGGTGAGAGGAGAACGGGATGTTTAGATGGGGGGGGAGGATGGAGACGGAGGAAATAGGGCTGTTTGGGTGGGTGCTTGGCTCTGTTTGGGTCAGAACATTAATCACAACCTTGTCAAGTGAGAAATAGATGAGACCGAAGTCCAGGGAGCAGCCGGAGCCTGTGAACGAAATTGGCTGCTGAATTGAGGCATGCCATGTGTGTCTGACTTACGGCGGCCGTTAAACAGACAGCTATTACTTTGGAAGTTTAGATGACAGAGTGGAAGGTTTTATTGATGTGTGGAAACATACTGACTGGCTCGAAAGTTCACAGACCTGCCGTTTCAACTGAGTGATTGTGTGTGTGTGAGACTTACCAGTCTGTCATAACCTGATGATGTGGGTGTTCTCTCCTCCAGTGTCTGGCAGTGTGGGAGACCTTCCTTCTCTCCCAGAGAACAGAACCCAGCGAGGAGACTGACAGAGACAACACCCCCTAACCTCCACGATGCACTTCTCTATTACGCAACCCTCTGCCTACCACCCCCTACCCAGGGGGCACAGCCAAAGACATCTTCCAGCACAACCCGGAGGACTCCTGGAATTTAACCCTAATCATTCCAATGAAGCTTCACTTTAAAGTCACTTTAGCACAGACTGTGATAAATCTGAGAGATCTTTAAATATGCATGATCAGCCAGCCGCTGCCTTAGGGCTTCTGTGTGTACAGCCCTGGATCTGAGCGTAGATATACTGAGTACACTGATGGATCCCCCATGATTTTCACAGCAATACGATGACATACTTTACTTGTTTACCTGTTTTACAATGACTCACTATGGTATTTTGATAACAGAAAATAAACTAAAGAGTGCCACATTTTTTTTCATTTTATACTATACACATTTTTCTCTTTTTGTAAAACTTTAAATTGGGTTTTTAAGATGTTGGCATAATAAATGGATTGCTACATTGCATTTTCTCAGTACATGGTGTTTTATGGAGCCTAAGCTATTGGCTTGGAGTTAGTCTTAGCAGTGAGCAGTAGCAGCCTCTAGGACTTCTCTTTGGATGGCAATGTTCTTTTCATGTAGGTGTGTGAGAACGGACAGTTGAGTAGAGATGCATGTTCCCTGCTTAACTAGGTTACCCACTCTAAAGACCTAATCACATTCAACATTAAAGAACCCTCAAAATAACAGTCCCTGGAAATTAGGCCCTTTATCTGCACTTTATTGAATATAGAACGAGCAACGAGAGGAAAGGAAAGCACATGCTTGTTAAACCAAGAGCTATAACCAGAGGCACTTCCCAAATGGCACCCTATTCCCTATATCGTGCACTACTTCTGACAGGGCTCTGGTTAAAAGTCATGAACTATAAAGGAAATATGGTGCCGTTTGGGACACATCAGAACTGGCATCAATACAGTGTTCCAAAGCATCCCATTAGAATATAATATTAGATTGTGTGTGTTAATCAAGTTTAAACTATGGACCATGTTTGGTGGTTTCTCATGGACTCCTTTACCTCCACAGTTCCAACTGATTCCTTTTGATCAAGCCGTTCTGAATAACTAATAGTATACCCCTGAGGTGAGGACACATCATTTACCACCTCAATGGACAACCTGCACCTGAAATGGCAAACTATTCTGTATTTCGTGCAATACTTTTCACCAGGACACATAGGGCTCTGGTCAAAAGTATTGTGCTCCATAGGGGATCGGGTGCTATTTAGGACACACACAACCAGATTTCTTTCTCTGGCTATGCTGTAGTGAACGCTGGCCCTGCCATGTGGGTATGAATACTGCATGGCAGTATGGCAGGGCTTTCCAAGATGCCCGCCTGCCCCACTGTCGGGTCAAAGAGGAGGGGTGCAGGGGGAGTCTTCCTCCATTCGCTATCTGATTCAACATTAATCAAGACTGAGACACAGGAAGCTGATGAATGAATGAATGAATGGAGAGGTTTAGCTCTTTTAGTGTGCATCCGTAATGGCAACCTATTTCTTTTATAGTGCCCTACTTTTTTTATTATACCAGGGCCCGTAGGGATCTGGTTTAATGTAGGGAACTATAAAGAGAATCAGCTGCCATTTGGGACACAAATGTAGACTGCTAATGACTATCTGAGGGATGGATGTGTTCAAGTTTCTTTGCCAAGTTTAATGGACGCATTGAAAATCTTATTCAAAGCTCACATAACAACCGTACGAAATATAGGCTATAAATATACCAGTGCAACAACCAGCAATGAAATCAGTAATAAAACCAACTAGCAAAAGAATGAATCTGATATAAATCAAACAATGCATTGACTGGAGGGCTTTCTCACAGAGACGGTGTTCAATAAACAATACTTTATCTTTTTGACATATACGCCTCTCAGAAGACATCTTCTGTGTTTACGCAATACAAACATTGACATTTTTGCTTTGGGGAGAGCAGAGATGGGCACACGAACACACTGTTTTAGACAGTTGGTGCCCAAAACAGTCACGTACTTACTCCTAGTGAAAACATTTGCATTTGATTTATACAAGAGGGCTATAATGGCAACAGGAGTGCCTATCATCACCAGTATCAGGTGTGCTACAGTGTAGGCTGCTGAGGAGAGGATGGCTCATACAGTAATAATGCCTGCAATGGAGAGAATGGAATCGCATCAAATCATGTGTTTGATGTATTTGATACCATTCCACTAATTCCGCTCCAGCCATTACCACAAGCCCTTCCTCCCAAATGAAGGTGCCACCTACCTGTGTGTGTGCACAGTTCCAGAGATGGATAGTTAACACAATAAGAGTGATACAGCACAGTTGGCGCAGTGTCACTCACACAGTCATTAGAATGTGCAGGAGGGATGCTCTACATCTAGCACTTCAAACAGCGTAGAGCTTTCACTGGTGGTGAGGTGAAAAGAGAGAGGGAGGTATAGCTTTACCATACACTACTGAATGGATTTTGAAGCTCTCTATTGCGGTGTTCGTGAAAAAAAGAGTCTTAGGGGAGTGGGGAAGGCGGTGGGAGGAAAAGAGAGAGAGAGAGAAAATAGAGAGAAAACAGAGGGAAAAAATAGACAGAAGGAACTTGTATTGGTCCATTTCATTTGGTTGTCTTATTAATATACCTGCACCAGTTCCTCTCCTCTCTCTCTCTCTCTCTCTCTGATCCCTCTGGCTCGGAGCGTCAAGCCAACTGTAACTGTGGCTTACTTCCTGGTTTCTGTTGTGTGTTGCGGTAATTAGAGTGGTGGGTGTGAAATTGATGCGTGGCGGTGGCAGGCGCTGGCAGGCATCGTGGTCATGTCAAATCCCTGGAACGCTCCAATGTGCAGACAGCAGGAGAATGTTATGACAGAAAGACAGAGATGGGCTCTGGCAAAGGACAGCCTAAAGGGGGGGAAAGGTAGAAGCTTCTATTCTCTTATTATTTATTTGTCTATTTTGGTCTCTGGGTGTGATTTTTTCCAATATGTCAAAATATGCCTGTATACAACATGATGAAGCAATGGAACATTTCCCTTCGAGGAACTAAACAGTCAGTAATTTATCTCATCTAGTCATGCTATCGAAATAAATCATAAAATACATTTTGTGTGCTTTTCATTCAGTGCTGACGTGGAAAAGTATAGCAGAAGTTCCAATGTGATCCAAATATTAAATCTTGGTCAGTGTACAGAGTTTGTCCTAAAGGCAGAAGACCAGACTCCGACTGACGTAATGGGACATAATCAACTGGACCCGCTAGGCACATGATGAAGTCCTGCTGTATTTCCACTGTGATTGGTGTCGCTCTGATCTTCTTCAATGAGCTTCTATTAGACAGTGGTTGCGTCCCAAATGGAGCCCTATTCTCTATAGTGCCATTTGGGACAAGCCCACTGAGTCTGGGTAACCCTGCCTTCTAGAATCTGATATCATCGCAGATTGCCGGTCTTCTCTAACCATTTAGTACAAATAACAACCCCAGGAGAAAATATTGGTAGGCTGTTTAGCATTATAAACAGCTTTTTGCTGTTTGTAACTAACTTCCTTAGAATGGCAGTCAGCCAGTTAGACAAGGTTTAGACCAGAGAAGCTGTTACCAACACAACAATAAAACCCTACACCCATGGCCATTGTGAGGACAATGGAGAAAGTTTGACATACCTGCTATACATGTACTGTTGACATTCAAGTTTAAATTCATACAGCCTGTTGAGGAGCTGTATACAAGGACTTACAAGGGATAAAGATAGTATTTTCTCACATTCTGAAAATAAGCATCTGAGTGTTCTATTCTGGAGGTGTTTCCTGATAGGCATTAGAATGTTTTCATAGCACTATTTACAACAGCATCATCTTGTGTAAAACCCTATATTGTTCACGTGACATACTTAAAAGACTTAACTGCTGGGATGTTTTGAAGCCTAATTGACAGGGATTTTCAGAATGCATTTTGATTGTGGCTCCTGCTTATCTTTCTCCATATCCCTCTTCTCAGAAAAGATGAAAAGACAGAAGGAGAATCCTCTGTGCAGCGCTTGGGAGGGTTCCGAACCAGATAATGGACCCAGCGGCAAGTAATCAGACCTTTTCACTCAGTCACCATCAATCAGTCTCAGATCATAACAAACATCAAAATCTTGATTCCAGCCTTTGCCTTTCCTGGAAGCGAAGCTGAACACTGGGTAATGGCAAAGCTCCATAAAACCAGAATAAAAGGAAAACACATCATCGTGTTCAGTAAATGTAACATGAATGGCTCATGAAGGTAGTCAACAGATGCCGACAGATGTCCCCATGTTTTTTTTTTGTATCTTGTTTGTGTGTGTGCCCGCGGATGTATGCGCATGCTCGTGCGTGTTTGCGTGCTTGTTTTTTGACTGACTGACGTCCCTATGGCACTCTTATTTAATGGCTCTGTAGTGGCTCTGTGTATGAACAGCGGGAGAGAGTGCAATAGCCAGTACAGTGTGTGTGTGTGTGTCTGTGTGTGCGTGTGCGTGTATGTATGTGTGTGGGTGTGTGTGTGTGTGTGTGTGTGTGTGTGTGTGTGTGTGTGTGTGTGTGTGTGTGTGTGTGTGTGTGTGTGTGTGTGTGTGTGTGTGCGAGCGTGTGTATGTGCGCGTGTGCGGGTGGGGGTGACACTGTAACTACAATGTGGGTTGGTTCACCTGCTGGGATAAATGATACTGTGGAACCAGTAAGCAGCTATCATGAACAGAAACATCCATATTGCTGTGCCTGTACATGTAGCAACATTCAGAAATACCAATATTAGGGATGCTGCTTCAGCCACCCTGCAAAACTCATCTTGACCTTCCAGAATACAACAAACAAGTGTTCTACTGCCAAGGAGGTTCAAGACTTCTTCTATAAGCACATCAAGCCCAACAGACAAAGGGATGAGCCGACACATCTAGGCTAACCCCAATTTGGCTGGCTCAATATGTAGGTATGCTATCCACGCACAATCACGCAGCCTAGCTTATGTCTGTGATGCAGCCCTCAGCATCAGACAATGATGAGGACACCCCCTCAATGGGGTTAAAGGAACACTGTTATTATTGTTGTTGCTGAAGATTGGACTTAGTTATTATTATATTGCCTATGTTCCATGGCATTTAGACAATGATGACTCCACGCTAAATGAATGAACAATGGTCAACATATTGAAGTGCCATACAGACTGGGGTTGCTTCCTTATAGAGCTACAGCATATTGCATCCTTATGGGCTAAACTGTTTAGGAGAGATTGTTAGTCCCCTATGGGCTTCCGCACAATTCCTTTATTACATTTTTATGTTTAACTTAATTTAGACCACATTGCTAATAACAATGAGGATATTTGACCCACCACATGGATTCAGTCCTATGAAGCAACATTTGAAATTGTGTTTTTTACATTGGATAAAAGTAGAGACACGGAGCTAGAAAATGGTATATCATACACTGTAGTTGAGGAACAATGGGAAAGTTATTCTGCTTTGAAAGTTGATAAAACTTGTAACCCCACTTTTGAGAAAATGGTCCATGAATGTTCTGGTACACCTACTGGAGAGCTCTTTGCCTACACACATTCAGCATCGATCACATCTTCTTAAGCCTTAGCCCCCCCCATCTCTTTAAAAATTCACATGTGAGGCCATGTGCTAAACAGAGTGAATACGGTAGTGTAGCAAACAACCAAAGATTTCAAGACTAAAAATTGTTAAAGTAGTAGCAAAAAGTAGTAGCAAAAATAACTTAATCTAGTCCTTGGTCTATATCCTAATCTGACTTTGGTGCAGATCATGTTGTTCTTCACATTACTGTCTCTGGTAAACACACACTACATAAAATACAATCTGTGTTTATTGGTCACATGCACAGGATGCAGAAGGTAGAAGGTATAAATGGTATAGTGAAATAGTTACTTGCATAGTGGAGTCTTTAGCTAGCAACAACTCATACTACCATGCACTGTGCATGAATCTGCAGGTAGCTAAAGCTAACCAACTATACTGAACAAAAGTATAAATGCAATGTCCAACAATTTCAAATAGTTTACTGAGTTACAGTTCATATAAAGAAATCAGTCAATTTAAATAAATTTCTTAGGCCCTATTCTTTGGTCACAGATACCTTAAAAAAGGTAGGGGTGTGGATCAGAAAACCAGTCAGTATGTGGTGTGACCACGATTTGCCTCATGCAGTGCGATATATCTCCTTAAAACCTTTTAAGGATAGGGGGCAGCATTTCCACTTTTGGATAAATAGCGTGCACAATTTCAACTTCCTGCTACTCAGGCCAGGAATATATTATATGCATATGATTAGTAGGTGTGGATAGAAAACACTCTGAAGTTTCTAAAACTGGTTCAATCATGTCTGTGACTATAACAGAACTTATGTAGGAGGCAAAACCCAGTGGAAAAACTGTTCAGAATTATTTCTTTTTTTGCCTCTGACCGTTCCCTCAGTTGTCTTTACCAAGGGATATTTGATAGTGACCATTTTACAGTTCCTACGACTTCCACAGGATGTCACCAGTCTTTGGAATTGGGTTGAAGTTAATCATTGGTCAAGAAGAGGCACATCCTGGAACAACGTTACACTGTTGAAAGTTACGCAAGAGGGAAAAAGGTGGTGCATGTTTTGTTTACTTGCTCTATTGAATACAGATTGCCCCGTCTACAATTTGCTCGATTATTAACGTTTAAAAATACCTAAAGTTGTATTACAAAAGTAGTTTGAAATATTTTGGCAAAGTTTATAGGCATCGTTTGAAATGTTTTGTAGTGACATTGTGTTTTGGCAAGCTGTTTTTTTTCCGGATCAAACCTGCTTTATAAATGGACATTTTGGGTATACATGGACGGAATTAATCGGAAAAAAAGGACCAATTGTGATGTTTATGGGACATATTGGAGTGCCAACAAAGAAGCTCGTCAAAGGTAATGCATGTTTTATATTTTATTTCAGCGTTTTGATGTAGCGCCTGCTACGCTAGTTATTTTGTTTACAACTGGTTCAGGTGGGTGCATGCTATTAGATAATAGCTTCTCATGCTTTCGCTGAAAAGCATTTTTAAATCCAACGAGTGTAGCTTTAATTGAGTATCCTGCATGTATGATTTAATGAAAGTTTGAGTTTTATAGCGTTTTATTTGAATTTGGCGCTCTGCATTTCCCGAGGCTATTGGCCACTTGAGACGCTAGCGTCTCACTATCCAAAAGAGGAGATAGAGTTGATCAGGCTGTTGATTTTGACCTGTGTAATGTTGTCCCAATCCTCTTCAATGGCTGTGTGAAGTTGCTGGATATTGGCTGAAACTGGAGCATGCTGTCGTACACGTCAATCCAGAGCATCCCAAACATGCTCAATTGGTGACATGTCTGGTGAGTATGCAGGCCATGGAAGAACTGTGAGATTTTCAGCTCTCTAGGGTTGGCTAACATCCAGTGAGATTGCAGAGCGCCAAATTCAAATACAGAAATACTCATTACAAAACTTAACTTCTTGTGAATCCAACCACGGTGTCAGATTTCAAAAATGCTTTACGGTGAAAGCATACCTTACGATTATTTGAGAACATAGCCCAGCAGACAAATCATTATAAACAGTAACCAGCCAAGTAGAAGAGTTACACAAGTCAGAAATAGAGATAAAATTAATCCCTTACCTTTGATGATCTTCATATGGTGGCACTCAGAAGACATTCATTTATTCAATAAATGTTCCTTTTGTTTGATAAAGTCTCTCCTTATATCCCCGCATTTATATATGTTTGCGCATTTTCTTCAGTAATCCACAGGCTCAAACGCAGTCACAACAGGCAGACAAAAAATCCAAATTGTATCCGTAAAGTTCATAGAAACATATCAAACGATGTTTATATTCAATCCTCAGGTTGTTTTTAGCCTAAATAATCTATAATATTTCAACCGGACAATAACGTCATCAATATAAAAGGTAAACAAGAAAGGCACTCTCTCTGGTCGCGCGCATGAAAAAGCTCTGTGACACGGCAGGGTCCACTCATTCAGACTGCTCTTACTCCCTCATTTTTCAGAATACAAGCCTGAAACAATTTCTAAAGACTGATGACATCTAGTGGGAGGAACTGCAAATTGAGTCCTAAGTCAATGGATACTGTAATGGCATTGAATAGAAAACTACAAACAAACAAAAAAATCCTACTTCCTGAATGGATTTTTCTCAGGTTTTCACCTGCCATATCAGTTATGTTATACTCACAGACATTATTTTAACAGTTTTGGAAACTTTAGAGTGTTTTCTATCCACATCTACTAATTATGTGCATATCCTATCTTCTGGGCCTGAGTAGAAATTGTTTAAACTGTTTAATTTGGGCATGCTTTTCATCCAAAATTCCAAATGCTGCCCCCTACCCTAGAGAAGTTAAAGGAATTATGTACAGATCCTTGCATGCTGAAACATGAGGTGATGGCGATGATGAATGGCACGACAATGGGCCTCGGGATCTCGTCACGGTATCGCTGTACATTCAAATTGCAATCGATAAAATGCAATTTTGTTTGTTGTCGGTAGTTTATGCCTGCCCATACCAAAATGCCGACCTCCACCATGGGGCACTCTGTTAACAAAATGACATCAGCATCATTCTGCCATCTGCCCGCTACAGTTGAATCCGGGATTAATCCGTGAAGAGCACACTTCTCCAGTGTGACAGTGCCCACTGATATCAGTTACGATGCCAAACTGCAGTCACGTGAAGACCATGGTGAGGATGACAAGCACACAGATGAGCTTCCCTGAGACGGTTTCTGACAGTTTTGCAGAAATTCTTTGGTTGTGCAAACCCACAGTTTCATCAGCTGTCTGAGTGGTTGGTGTTATACGATTCCACAGGTGAAGAAGCCGGATGTGGAGGTCCTGAGTTGGCGTGGTTATACGTTGTCTGCGGTTGTGATGGCGATTGGACGTAAACCAATTTATGATGTAGAGAAATGCTAGTGCCTGGGAATACAATTTAACGTTTGGTACAGATGGTCCTCCTACATCTTTCCCAGAAGGGAGAAACATGGGAAACATTGAACTATATGAAATTCAGCCGTGGCAATATATTAATTTTGACAATAGATATTCTGCTGGTTAAAGCAACTGGGATATTATTCCATCTACTGAGGACGGATTGAATTGATTTGAGTGTTCTGTTAAAGTTGCTGTCAGTGGTTTTATCTCAAAAGGGAATTATATCTACTTACAAATATTTAAAATGGGAAACAATTGGGAACCCATAAGTAGAGATGGAGTCCTCCATCGGGGTATTGAGAGGCAGTAGGGCTGATTTGGTTAGATTCATTTTATAACTTGAGATGAAGCTAAATATATCTCTGAGCTTCAATGTGTTTGGGAGCGATTGAGATACATTGTCTAGATATATAAAAAATATCGCTCTGCGTATAATGAGATGAAGTCATCAGTATATTTTTAAGGAAATTTGTGTTTTTTTCATCGATTGACGAATTGCATGAGCCAGGGGTTCCATGGATAATAAGAATAGCAGAGGCAAAATTGGATCGCCTTGTCTACTGCTAGTGATTCTGAACGGAGCAGATATTGACTGTTGGCTGAGGGATTAGCATATAGTATTTTAATTATATTAATGAAATTGGAGCAATTACCATATGTTTCAAGAAAGACCAGACATATGACCAATTTAGGTTTATCAAAAGCTTCTTCTGCATCGAGAGAGCCGTTGTTTCTAATTAACCTTCTATTGGAGGTTATCCGAGGATAAATGCTTTTTAACAAATCTACTTTGGCCAGTGTTGCATTTATATTTTTGTTCAGAATATGTAACTGATAATCAAAAGGACATGCCCATACTCCAATATGTCACAATAATGCCTTGTTATCTGAAGGCTGGCCATTTGCACCCCCCCCCCCAATAGTCCAAATGTGGAATCTGTACCTTTGCCGATATCATATACAGTAATGGCTTTAGAACATTCCAAGATGGGAGTCCCTTGGGAAACCCAACTACCGAAACATCCAAGGATGGGATTTATCAATAAATTATCCGGGCTCCCGAAAGGAGCTCTATAATATATAAACAACTTGTGGAAAGTTCATATTCAGAGCTAGCCATGCAAAAAGTATGGTCCACAGATCTAATCGATTCTGAACCACCCTTTAACTGGAACCGAATATGAACCACAAATGTATACATTTTACGTTTGTTCACAGACTGTATTTAACACCAAGGCCCCAACTCCCAACTGTTCACTGTGTCCCCTAATTAGGTAGGCACATTCCTTCATATGATGTGGATAAATGCATGTCATATGCAGTTAAATGCTTCAGAGGCAAAGTTACAAAATTTATTTAGAATTGAATACATTTTAAAGTGGAACAGACAGTGTTTTAACTACTTTGCAGATTTGAAACAAACAGACAATCATAATATCAGTCAAAAAAATATGCACCAAAAAACAACTTTATAAGAGGTTTTATAAATAGGTTCTATTCGGCACAAAATTTCATGAAGTCAGAATTGTTGGCAGAATATATGGACGCAGTTCAATGCATGATTAATATAATTCACTAATATATTTATTGGTACATTAGTTCAAAAAATGTTCCTATCAGATTGTAAATCACAGTTGGCCTGGTACATTGTTTGCTGCCTCCACCCATTAGGAATGCACTGTTTCAGTGTCAATTACTCAATATTTTGGACATACATGGACAAATGTAACTAATGATGGGAATGACAATACAATCACACTAACAAGGGCAATGATCCTAAGTCAATCATAATGTGGCTAATAGGCTAGCATATATATTTATGTAGCTATTTAGTTAGCAAGCTAACATCACAGAGCCTGACGTTAGCTAGCTAGCCAGCTAGCTGCTGAGAAGATGTCATGTTATCTTTTCCCCTCATATAATTTTTTGGTGGCTACAGCTAGAGATGCAGGTGCCATTTGTTTAGCTAGCAAGAAATGTGAATCGCTCTGCTAGCTATGCTGAACTTAAATGACTGTTATCCATTTTGCATATCTCTTGTGTTCATAAATTCACTCGGACTTACTCCGATTTCAGAGCACACATCTGAGTGTGCCAGAGTGCAATATAACTGAGGCATTTACAAACACGCAACACCCGCTGAATATGACTGTCAAAAAAAGTTATTAAATTGTTGCCAGCAGCACAGTTAGTCAACCACGCTCTAGATAACATCAAAACAGCCTAACCAGTTCTGCTATGCCGAGTAAAATGGTCAGAGTGAGGTGTTCTCTCATTTGAGAGTGAGGTGTTCTCTCACTGGAAATAGCTAGCAAGCTAGCCAACTTCAGCCAGTTAGCTTGCGTGCTTGACTGCCAACATTGTGAGGAACGCTTGGATCAACCCTACTCCTCGGCCAGAGTCCAGTGTCAATAGTGCAGTGTGCACCTGAACGCTCAGAGAGCGGAACGCTCTGAATTTAAGAACAGACATCTGACAATTCTCTGAATTAGTAATGACCTATTGCGCACTCTGACACACTTGAACAACTTAGTTGTCAAACAAATGTATTTGGCATCGATCAAATGAGTCGGCAGGCAAGTTCTCATTCAGTTGTCAAAATGTGGTTTTGGACAAGTTGTAAAGTTTTCCAAATCTAAGAGGAGTCCTGTAGTATTTACATATTTGCAGAAATCCATTCAGGTGTATTTTGTGGCTTTTGGTGAATGCGTTCTGATGATCTAAAGTTACGCTGTTGCTGCTGCCTGTAAACACACAGTCCAGTTCAAAGTGAATGATGGCAGGTCCTACTGCCTGTAAACACCTAGTCCAGTTCAAAGTGAATGATGGCAGGTCCTACTGCCTGTAAACACACAGTCCAGTTCAAAGTGAATGATGGCAGGTCCTACTGCCTGTAAACACACAGTCCAGTTCAAAGTGAATGATGGCAGGTCCTACTGCCTGTAAACACCTAGTCAAATCAAATCAAATTTATTTATTTAGCCCTTCGTACATCAGCTGATATCTCAAAGTGCTGATGGCAGAAACCTAGCCTAAACCCCAAACAGCAAGTTCAATGCAGGTGAATGATGGCTAGTAAAAACTCCTAGAAAGGCCAAAACCTAGGAAGAAACCTAGAGAGGAACCAGGCTATGTGGGGTCAAATCCTCTTTATTGTGCCCTGGAGATTATAACAGAACATGGCCAAGATGTTCAAATGTTCATAAATGACCAGCATGGTCTAAAAATAAGGCAGAACAGTTGAAACTGGAAGCAATGCAGATGGACTGTGGACAGCACGGTCATCATGTCAAAAGTCCTGGGGCATGGTCCTAGGGCTCAAAACCTCCGAGAGAAGAAACCTAGAGAATTAACCAGGCATATGTGGGGTGGCCAGTCCTCTTCTGGCTGTGCCGGGTGGAGATTATAACAGAACATGGCCAAGATGTTCAAATGTTCATAAATGACCAGCATGGTCGTATAATAATAAGGCAGAACAGTTGAAACTGGAGCAGCAGCACGGCCAGGTGGACTGGGGACAGCAAGGAGTCATCATGTCAGGTAGTTCTGGGGCATGGTCCTAGGGCTCAGGTCCTCCGAGAGAAAGAAAGAGAGAAGGAGAGAATTAGAGAACGCACACTTAGATTCACACAGGACACCGAATAGGACAGGAGAAGTACTCCAGATATAACAAACTGACCCTAGCCCCCCGACACATAAACTACTGCAGCATAAATACTGGAGGCTGAGACAGGAGGGGTCAGGAGACACTGTGGCCCCATCCGAGGACACCCCCGGACAGGGCCAAACAGGAAGGATATAACCCACTTTGCCAAAGCACAGCCCCCACACCACTAGAGGGATATCTTCAACCACCAACTTACCATCCTGAGACAAGGCTGAGTATAGCCCACAAAGATCTCTGCCATGGCACAACCCAAGGGGGGGGCGCCAACCCAGACAGGATGACCACATCAGTGAATCAACCCACTCAGGTGACGCACCCCTTCCAGGGATGGCATGAGAGAGCCCCAGTAAGCCAGTGACTCAGCCCCTGTAATAGGGTTAGAGGCAGAGATTCCCAGTGGAAAGAGGGGAACCGGCCAGGCAGAGACAGCAAGGGCGGTTCATTGCTCCAGAGCCTTTCCGTTCACCTTCCCACTCCTGGGCCAGACTACACTCAATCATATGACCCACTGAAGAGATGAGTCTTCAGTAAAGACTTAAAGGTTGAGACCGAGTTTGCGTCTCTGACATGGGTAGGCAGACCGTTCCATAAAAATGGAGCTCTATAGGAGAAAGCCCTGCCTCCAGCTGTTTGCTTAGAAATTCTAGGGACAATTAGGAGGCCTGCGTCTTGTGACCGTAGCGTACGTGTAGGTATGTACGGCAGGACCAAATCAGAGAGATAGGTAGGAGCAAGCCCATGTAATGCTTTGTAGTTTAGCAGTAAAACCTTGAAATCAGTCCTTGCTTTGACAGAAAGCCAGTGTAGAGAGGCTAGCACTGGAGTAATATGATCACATTTTTTTGGTTCTAGTCAGGATTCTAGCAGACGTATTTAGCACCAACTGAAGTTTATTTAGTGCTTTATCCGGGTAGCCAGAAAGTAGAGCATTGCAGTAGTCTAACCTAGAAGTGACAAAAGCATGGATTAATTTTTCTGCATCATTTTTGGACAGAAAGTTTCTGATTTTTGCAATGTTATGTAGATGGAAAAAAGCTGTCCTTGAAATGGTCTTGATATGTTCTTCAAAAGAGAGATCAGGGTCCAGAGTAACGCCGAGGTCCTTTACAGTTTTATTTGAGATGACTGTACAACCATTAAGATTAATTGTCAGATTCAACAGAAGATATCTTTGTTTCTTGGGACCTAGAACAAGCATCTCTGTTTTGTCTGAGTTTAAAAGTAGAAAGTTTGCAGCCATCCACTTCCTTATGTCTGAAAACACATGCTTCTAGCAAGGGCAATTTTGGGGCTTCACCATGTTTCATTGAAATGTACAGCTGTGTGTCATCCGCATAGAAGTGAAAGTTAACATTATGTTTTCAAATAACATCCCCAAGAGGTAAAATATATAGTGAAAACAATAGTGGTCCTAAAACGGAACCTTGAGGAACACCGACATTTACAGTTGATTTGTCAGAGGACAAACCATTCACAGAGACAAACTGATATCTTTCCGACAGATAAGATCTAAACCAGGCCAGAACTTGTCCGTGTAGACCAATTTGGGTTTCCAATCTCTCCAAAAGAATGTGGTGATCGATGGTATCAAAAGCAGCACTAAGGTCTAGGAGCACGAGGACAGATGCAGAGCCTCGGTCCGATGCCATTAAAATGTCATTTACCACCTTCACAAGTGCCGTCTCAGTGCTATGATGGGGTCTAAAACCAGACTGAAGCATTTCGTATACATTGTTTGTCTTCAGGAAGGCAGTAAGTTGCTGCGCAACAGCCTTTTCTAAAAATTTTGAGAGGAATGGAAGATTCGATATAGGCCGATAGTTTTTATATTTTCTGGGTCAAGGTTTGGCTTTTTCAAGAGAGGCTTTATTACTGCCACTTTTAGTGAGTTTGGTACACATCTGGTGGATAGAGAGCCGTTTATTATGTTCAACATAGGAGGGCCAAGCACAGGAAGCAGCTCTTTCAGTAGTTTAGTTGGAATAGGGTCCAGTATGCAGCTTGAAGGTTTAGAGGCCATGATTATTTTCATCATTGTGTCAAGAGATATAGTACTAAAACACTTGAGCGTCTCTCTTGATCCTAGGTCCTGGGAGAGTTGTGCAGACTCAGGACAACTGAGCTTTGAAGGAATACGCAGATTTAAAGAGGAGTCTGTAATTTGCTTTCTAATAATCATAATCATTTCCTCAAAGAAGTTCATGAATTTATCACTGCTAAAGTGAAAGTCATCCTCTCTTGGGGAAAGTCCAGTTCAAAGTGAATGATGGCAGGTCCTACTGCCTGTAAACACACAGTCCAGTTCAAAGTGAATGATGGCAGGTCCTACTGCCTGTAAACACACAGTCCAGTTCAAAGTGAATGATGGCAGGTCCTACTGCCTGTAAACACACAGTCCAGTTCAAAGTGAATGATGGCAGGTCCTACTGCCTGTAAACACACAGTCCAGTTCAAAGTGAACGATGGCAGGTCCTACTGCCTGTAAACACACAGTCCAGTTCAAAGTGAATGATGGCAGGTCCTACTGCCTGTAAACACACAGTCCAGTTCAAAGTGAACGATGGAAGGCCCGTGTGGCAAATGGTTTATTTGCATAAAGACCTACTGTAGCTCTGATTGGCTATGGCGAACCGGTCTGCATAAACTCTGGTCCTGGACAAGACAGATGTTTTTATTAGGTTTTATTTAGTACAGTGTCTATCAATTTTCTGATCGCACGGCCACTATATTGCCATAGAATTTTCACAAATGCCTTACTCTACGTGATTCCCAAACATTCTATGAATTTATGAGTGCCAGAAAATGGCCATATCTAAGTGCTCACTTGTAAAAAAAAAAAAAATAAATAAATAAAAAGATGTCATATTCTTCCTGGGGATGTATATGAACAGATTTTAATAAGATTTCACGTTGCTGAAACACTGTCAGTTCCACTTTAAATATTCAATGCTTTCCATCTATTTTGTTACTTAAAGATGATAGCCCCATGAATCTCTTAATCAATCAGAGAAGATTACTGCTGGCAGGGAGCACTGCTGCGATAAAAAGCATGGTTTCCGGGTGGGGAGGGAGGATGCGGGTGGGTGGATGGGGACTGAGGGGGGGGATGGGTTTGGGTTAACTTTGAGTGTATTTATTTGATTGGTTCTGTACATGTAACCCCCCTCTAAAAACGAAAAATGACAAAACTGAATAAAAAGTTGGCCACAAAAAAAAGATACACCAATATCACTGGGGCTGGGCCTCCTGGGTGGCACAGTGGCCTAAGGCCTTAGATTTGCGCCGGGTGGCACAGTGGTCTTAGACCACTGCATCGCAGTGCTAGCTGTGCCACCAGCGATTCCGGGTTCGAGCCCAGGCTCTGTCGCAGCCGGCCGCGATGGGGAGGCCCATGGGGCGGCGCACAATTGGCCCAGCGTCGTCCGGGTTAGGGAGGGTTTGGCCGGCAGGGATATCCTTGTCTCGTCGCACACTAGCGACTCCTGTGTCGGGCCGGGTGCAGCAGGCCGCAACGGGGAGGCCCTTGGGGCGGCGCACAATTGGCCCAGCGTCGTCCGGGTTAGGGAGGGTTTGGCTGGCAGGGATATCCTTGTCTCATCGTGCACTAGTGACTCCTGTGTCGGGCCGGGTGCAGCAGGCCGCAACGGGGAGGCCCTTGGGGCGGCGCACAATTGGCCCAGCGTCGTCCGGGTTAGGGAGGGTTTGGCTGGCAGGGATATCCTTGTCTCATCGTGCACTAGTGACTCCTGTGTCGGGCCGGGCGCAGTGCATGCTGACCAGGTCGCCAGGTGTTTCCTCCGACACATTGGTGCGGCTGGCTTATGGGTTGGATGTGCATTGTGTCAAGAAGCAGTGCGGCTTGGTTAGGTTGTATTTCGTAGGACGCATGGCTCTCGACCTTCGCCTCTCCCGAGTCCGTACGGGAGTTGCAGCGATGAGACAAGACTGTAACTACTACCAATTGGATACCACAAAGTTAGGGAGAAAAAACATACAAAAATATTACTGGGCCTGTACATCTTCAGAAACACCGTACCTTAAATTACTGCCCCAATATTACACCTTTGTACCTTAAATTACTGTCCCAATATTACACCTTTGTACCTTAAATTACTGTCCCAATATTACACCTTTGTACCTAAAGGTACTGTCCCTATATTACACCTTTGTACCTAAAAGTACTGTCCCATATTACACCTTTGTACCTAAAAGTACTGTCCCCATATTACGCCGTTGTACCAAAAAGTACTGTCCCAATAGTATCCTAACAGTAACAGTGCACTGCAGCAGGTGAGGGGTTAAATAGAGTGCGCCCTTGTCTATAAAACACTCCTAATTTATTATCCTGTGGTGGGATGGGAGCTTTAAGAGATGTCTTGTCCAGAGCCTTCTGTGGTGGACCAACCAAGCTACTGTTCCGGAAGATAGCCTTTGGCTTGAGTAAGTCATCGATCAGTGTTTGGGCCTGTGTGGACAGAGCACTGTAATTATAGTCAGGCTCAGTGATTCATCATGACTGAAACAGGACCAGGTTGTGTCAGCCATTCAAATATGGCTCTCTCAATCTGTAACTGGATCCAGTCAGGGGGGGGGGATATGGTTATGGGAAAAGACCCACTGCTCTCTACTGATGAGGATTATAATGGAATATAATTTTAAAAAATGAAGAGAGCAATAATTAGGGGAAGTTATTTAGATCAAAGTTGCAAGCCCTTATGGAAAATACACATGATTTCACAGGTGAAATGTTCATGTTATGAGATTTTCTTGTGATCAAATAACCTTTCACATGTGAAACCATGTGGTTTTGTAACACTTCACATGCGATGATATTTCACATGAAGTTTCACATGTGGATTCTTTCACATGAGATTTTTCACAGGTGATGCCCGGCAAACATTTGTCGTTAAGATGTCCCCAGAGCATCAAGCATACACTATACAGTGCCATTGGAAAGTATTCAAACCCCTTGACTTTTTCCACATTTTGTTACGTTACAGCCTTCTTCTAAAATTGATTAAATAAAAACAATCCTCAGCAATCTAAACACAATACCCCATAATGACAAAGTGAAAAATGTTTTTTAGAAATTTTTGCAAATGTATGAAATGTTTCCATTGATCTTCCTTGAGATGTTTCTACAACTTGATTGGAGTCCACCTGTGGTCAATTCAATTGATTGGACATGATTTGGAAAGGCACACACCTATCTATATAAAGTCCCACAGTTGACAGTGCATGTCAGAGCAAAAACAAAGCCATGGGGTCAAAGGAATTGTCCGTAGAGCTCCGAGACAGGATTGTGCCAAGGCACAGATCTGGGGAAGGTACCAAAACATTTCTGAAGTTCCCTCAAGAACACAGTGGCCTCCATCCATCATTCTTAAATAGAAGACGTTTGGGACCACCAAGACTCTTCCTAGAGCTGGCTGCCCGGCCAACCTGAGCAATCGGGGGAGAAGGGCCTTGGTCAGGGAAGTGACCAAGAACCCGATCACTCTGACAGAGCTCTAGAGTTCCTCTGTGGAGATGGGAGAAACTTACAGAAGGAAAACCATCTCTGCAGCACTCCACCAATCAGGCCTTTATAGTAGAGTGGCCAGACGGAAGCCACTCCTCAGTAAAAGGCACAAGACAGCCCGCTTGGAGTTTGCCAAAAGGCACTTAAAGACTCTCAGACCGTGAGAAACAAGATTATCTTTGGCCTGAATGCCAAGCATCACGTCTGGAGGAAACCTGGCACCATCCCTACGGTGAAGCATGGTGGTGGCAGCATCATGCTGTGGGGATGTATTTCAGTGGCAGGGACTGGGAGACTAGTCAGGTTCGAGGCAAATACTGTATGAATGGAGCAAAGTACAGAGATCCTTGATGAAAACCTGCTTAGGACCTCAGACTGTGGTGAAGGTTTACCTTCCAACAGGACAACGACACTGAGCACACAGCCAAGACAACACATGAGAGGCTCCGGGATAAGTCTCTGAATGTCCTTGAGTGGCCCAGCCAGAGCCCGGACTTGAACCCGATCGAACATCTCAGGAGACCTGAAAAAGCTGTGCAGCAACGCCATCCATCCAACCTGACAGAGCTTGAGTGGATCTGCAGGGAAGAATAGGAGAAACTCCCCAAATACAGGTGTGCCAAGCTTGTAGCGTCATACCCAAGAAGACTCAATGCTGTTTTTTATCATAGTGATAGACAACTATACAGAAAACGCTCAAATTGCTGAAATAAGTACATGAAATCAATGATGAGAGAATAGTGAGATTAACTGATTAGTAAAATAGCAGTGGAGATGGCACTCTTTTGCTTAGAGATGTAGTACAGGTAATGAATCTGTAGATGACTCCTGAGAATGCTACAGAGTTTGTGGTGCAGGAAAAAGATACTCCGAATCCAGAGATTGTGAGTCCCAGGTGGGGTCATATTGAAAAGTCAGCACTAAGTGATCATGTCAAGTGTAATCGTTTTGATTAAAGATGTTTACGCTATTTTAGCTGAACAGCGTACCATTTACCTTGAAACACCCATACCATTTTATTATATTTTCATGTTTTCACCTCGCATGTAAATCTCACATGTGAATTGCAGATTTACATGTGACATTGCAGTTTCACATTTGAAAAACTTTCATCTGCGAAAATGTTAAAATGTTGGTGAAATTTTGCATCCATCCCCATGTCACATTTATTTCACAAGATCTTGTTTCCACATGTAGCTTAATGTTATCACATTAACTTCACATGAGATCACGTGAAATTCATGTGGTTTTTCCGTAAGGGTGGTAACACTCATGGCTTTTGGGTCTGTTTGCTTGAAGGAATTTTTCTTCCTATGCTATTTTTACGTTATTTTTTTCCTAAAGAATGTGTGTGATCTAAACACAGCGAAAATGCTGAGGGTAAACATCACTGACATTGGTGTCAAGGCTTTGTATTATGGCTGAGAACAAACATATCTATCCTGTTTTATCATTAAATCCGTAACGATGGCATTTTCTCCATGTAAATGATTCACTTTGTCTTCTATCACTTTTGCATTTGTAATGAGCTGATTTCAATGCGTTGGTTTGAGGGCTCGTGCTGTAGCCTAAACACACTCCCACAGCTGAGTAGTGTGACAAGATTAGAGCTGTAAACATGAACATTCTCCCGTAATTTTTTTCTCCCCCAGATGAGAATGAATTTCACGGACGCCAGAGGGTTAGAAGAGAGTTAAACCTGAACTGCAGATGTTTGGATGTGAGGAATATCGTAGTGTCGCCCCATTTGATAACTGGGCCACGGTCCTATGCAGTAGAAGAAGTGGGGGATGGGATGGAGATAGAGGAGAAGCTCACTGCCAATCTCGTTCCTCTCCCAGTGAAATCTCCTAGACAGCTCCAGAATAACCCCTGCTGGGAGAGATTTAACACGTCCAATTCCAACTGTGCTCAGACGCATTCCGAAACGGGCGTCGACGATCCTCCACCTCAGAAGAATAGAAAAGTTGCTCAAAGCAAAAAATATTCCTCACCGCAATCTGAACAAACAAACATCAAACAACAGAGACTGAAGCAGCGACTGCTGCCACTGACCAGGTCCCATTGGGGCCCAGCCTCTTCATGTGTTTTGTGTGTAGAGCAGTCTGCAGAGGAACTAGCAGTGCCATGGCGGTGTAGGGCGATGGTGGCACAGAACCCTGAACCATCTCGGCTCCCTTCCAGAATCCTGCCAAACCTCCAAAACACAATTAGAGCATCTGGCTGTGAGATACTGGAGCTGTGCCGACGTATGTCCTCTAGGATGAACTATGTGAACCATGTGAGCCCGACCACATCTGGAACTGGAACAAGACCGGTGGGTTGGAGGTTGCTTGGGAAGCCCGTCGGTGACAGCGGAGCACAGGTGCGGGTCAGTCAACCAGAACACCACTCCTGGAAAGTGAGAAAGTTCTCTGGGGCATCAGTTGACAGCCACAGTCTCACCAGCCTTCTGCATAATAGTGATTGTGGTTCTGGTGTATCCAGGGAAAGCCAGACCCAGACACATCTTCCAGATACTGGGCTCTCTGGCTGTGCTAAAGACAGCAAAGGAGACAGCCAACAGCATGGACGGAAGGTCAGCGGATCCAGGAGGGACCAGAGAGGTGGAGGTGGGGTTGGAAAAGTGAGACAGATGCCCAGAGAAGAATCCTTGCGGTGGGGTGAAGGATCAACATGGCCTTGGGTGAGTATTTCCACAGCTCCATGGTGACTCTCTGTCACTCCACTCAGAGTGTACACATCCTGACAGACTGGCAGGTCAGCTCAGTACTGCCAGTTAAGTGCTGCCACCATCATTTACTAGTTGCATGTGCATAACAGAAGCTGCCCATCTGTCAACCACTCCTGTATTCTTCACCTCCAAATAAAATTGGAACGTAAGTATCGTTGGAAAATCTCAATTCTAAATTAAGACCACATTGGTACCTTTTTAATTTCTCTCGTCTATGTAAATGACTGTGAATGGAAACATAATGACATCCTGCTTTACTGTAATAATACTACTATTCTTCCGGCTTTCTCGTCAAACATTAAGTATTATCAGCAGCACCCTTTACAAAACGTTTCAGTCTCAATTGAAACAGGTGTTTTCAGCTTGCAACAAAGATCACAAGGACATTGTTATATTTAGAATTGCTTCAAGTGAACACGATTCAAGACCAGAATATGAATGTCTTTCTTTATGTAGTACGTTCTAATAGGTTTGTAATAACTCTATAGGTTCTTTAGAAACCCCAGGATCCATTTGGTCCAATACATAATTAATTTCCATGGCAACACAAAGTGGATCAAACGGCACATATGCTTGGAAAGTCTTTGAAGATTTGAAGTTCACATATGGATGAATGTTCGCATAGAGATTGAATGGGTGCGATTTTGTCAATTGAAGACATTGTATTCAGGACGACAGAGACACTTCAAAGTCATGCAGAGAAGTCCTTCAAACTCATCATTCCTCATTTAGAGTGGATATTGTATGGTGACAGTAATAGTAAGTCTGAGAGACTGTTTTCTCTTCTCTATGAAATGGACTGTATTTGTCACATCATCACATATCATATATATTTTTTCTGGTATGTTCCTTCGAATAAGCGCTACTATAGCACTTTAAGTATTTCCGACAGAACTAAGTTAACAAACCAATTCCTTTCCCATGTGTTTTTTTTAACCAGAGGTGGGAATGCTGTTGTAAATCACAGAGAGAAACCCCCTCAGAAGTGGCCTCTGTGCACCTGTAGATGTCTGTATGTATCATATGTCTCAGAGTAGGAGTGCTGATCTAGGATCAGATCTCCACGTCTATGTAGTGTTATTAAAAGATGAACTAACAGGCTAAACTGATCATAAATCAGCACTCCTCTGAGACACTTTATACATCCCACATGGGACAGATAAGACAGATCAGTGTGCCAGGAGATTCTATAGAATGAAGGAAAGCTGTGTCACAAATGGCACCCTATATCCTATATAGTGCACTACTTTTGACCAGATCCCCTAAGGGTTTTGGTGTCGTTTGGGAGGCAGACAACAGCTTCAGAAATGCTCTGTTCTACAGCATGTATCTCTACTCTGGTGACTGACTGTTATAAATGGCTCTCTGCCGCTTGTTCCTTCTTGTGATGGATGGTTGTTTGTTTGTTTTCTTGTCTGTCTTCCGTAGGACTCCGAGAGTCAGTCAAGGAACCAGCGGCAGAACGAGTCCCCAACAGACTGTGATGTCACCCTACTGCACATTGTGCATCTTTTACAGTGTAGGTCAGTCAATCTGTCTCATGTCAGGGAAGAAGGACAATTTGGAGATGATTTTCAACATATCCTTCACAACAGACAAACTTGACTCAAGCAAATAGCAAGATATTTAGTATTCAGAGTAGGTTAGTGAATGGACAGGAGGAGCGAGCAATCTTGATATAATTATTTTTTATTCCAAGACTGTAAATTGAATTTTGTCTACAGTGTAAAAGGTCATGATAAAAAGACAAAGGAATGAAATAGAAGTTTGGTAAAACAACTGGGTGACCAGAATATCAACAACATCCATACAAAATGATTCACTATGCTAAATAATGACAATGTAACAGTCTGACTTCAAACCAGGGAAGAACAAGAAGAAAAACCTGTCATTTAAAAAAAGATCAGTAGCTAGGTTGCATGAAAGTCTTGTCTATGGACCAAAAGTTTAACAAAAAGGTATGAATGTGTAGATTAGCAAAAAGGTATGAATGTGTAGTTTAACAAAAAGGTATGAATGTGTAGTTTAACAAAAAGGTATGAATGTGTAATTTAACAAAAAGGTATGAATGTGTAGTTTAACAAAAAGGTATGAATGTGTAGTTTAACAAAAAGGTATGAATGTGTAGTTTAACAAAAAGGTATGAATGTGTAGTTTAACAAAAAGGTATGAATGTGTAGTTTAACAAAAGGGTATGAATGTGTAGTTTAACAAAAAGGTATGAATGTGTAGTTTAACAAAAAGGTATGAATGTCTAGTTTAACCAAATGTATGAGTATGTAGTTTAATCAAATGTATGAGTATCTAGTGTAACCAAATGTATGAGTATCTAGTGCAACCAAGCGTATGAGTATGTAGTGTAACCAAATGTATGAGTATGTAGTGTAACCAAGTGTATGAGTATGTAGTTTAACTAAATGTATGAGTATGTAGTGTAACAAAAAGTATGCAGTAGAGGCTGTAATACAACATAAATAGAGGAAATAATAAAGTCAGAGTATAAAAAAATCAGTACATAGTCATGTGCACTTGTACAACATGGTATAGCTATGTTAAAGTAATACTAGTCCATTAACACATGTACTGTACTTTTTGTGAACAAACACACACATACATACAGTGCACAACCATAAGAAAATAGACAGCCATAATGTCTGACAGAAGGATATTGACCTACAGTATGTATACATTTTATACAGTTCACTTTTTCCATCATTTGAATATAATAACACTAACTGTTAGGTCTTGCAATGCACATGTTAGCAGATTTTACAAATCCTGAATGTTCTAGACATAATTACGTATATTTTCCAAGCAGCAGCGGTATGGGCGGCCATCTTGCCTGCGTTTCTGAGTCAAGCTTGATTTTAAAGTGCTGCTGTTATCATGTTCCTGTGTTGTTGTGTCCTTTATGATAGTTCAGTGCTTTAGTGATCATTACAAAAATATAGATTTCAGGGGCAACATAATGGGGACATCAATATTATGCTCTGCTCTTCTCTACTCATGGGCAAAACAGTCAGAAAATGAATGTTATTGCTCCTCTTAAAACTATTTTCGCATTGACTGGGGTTGGTCGATCGAATCGCAGCTTGCATCGCAAAGTGCAGGTTTTTTTTCTGCATACTCTGAGGTGTCTTAGGACGAAAGACCCTTTTCAAATTTCACCAGTGACAGATGTGGTATTGTTGAACCTCAGTTACATACATTAATATCTGAGAGAATCATAGTAAGACAATGACGTTTCACCATAACACAACAAATCTCAATATTGGCCTGTGAGACAGTGACACAGTTCCCTGTCACATGCGTTCATATGTATCAACAATAGACTTAAAGTAATTACTAAACGATTAGCGACATTGTGCTCCATTCAATGTATCCCTTCCACACCAGAGAGAGAGAGAGAGAGAGAGAGAGAGCTGAATAAAGAGAGAGAGAGAGAGAGAGAGAGAGAGAGAGAGAGAGAGAGAGAGAGAGAGAGAGAGAGAGAGGAGGCACACGCTGACACACAGATGACAACCAACCCCTCTACGAGCTCCAAGTGATGGCGTATCAGCTTTAGGAACTGCCACATGAAGCAACATGAATAAAAGTGAAGCAACATGAATAAAAATGAAGCAACATGAATCAAAGTCTAACCAACATCATTGGTTTGCATTTCTCATAATCTGGGGTTGAAATATATGTCCCTGCATGTGGCAACAGGGACATTTTTGAATCCTCAAATCTACAAATTCAACACAACATACAGTAGGCTACATTTGAGAAACATAATGCTCCCTAGCTTCCCATTATTTAGGATACTGATAATGTAACAATGCTTATTGTACACAAAATAGAGTCCAATGATGAAATATAATTTACATGAAGCGATGGCAGAATGAATAAGAACATATCCAACCAACATTGTGGAAAAAATGGATCAGTCACTTCCAAGATGAAGTCCTCTCTTCTACAGTATAAAGTGGCATCTGGATCACAGCGTGTCAGCATTTCTGCTTATAATGACAAGTCAAGTTAATTCAAGTTGAATCAGGTCAATTTTCCTCATTTAGGGATTAAGTCCAAAAATAGATTAAATAAATGCAGTAAACACATGGAGAAACACAGCAAAGAGCTTCCCATCAAGCTATTGAGGAGTTTTTTTACATGATTGTGGCATAGGATATGATACAGGGACTGACAAGACAACAACACAGACAGACCTTATACAGTAGCCGTACATAATGAGTTAGCGTTGCACCCCGACTATTACATTTTTGATTGGACGGTGAAGAGCGTTGATGTCCAATGGGTTTGCAAAACGGACGATTCAACGTCATGTGACTTCAGCGAAGGTGATGTGATTCTAAAAGGAGGAAAGAAAGAAAACAATTACGTGAGACAAGTTACACAAAAAGTATTAATTTTTTTATCTCAAGAAATGAAAGCTTTTGAAATGAGGCAGGGTTAAGTAAGTCGTTAAGAAGCTGAACGACATTTGCTCTATTCTAGTTGCTCTATTCTAGTTGCTCTATTCTAGTTGCTCTAGATTCTAGTTGCTCTTGTTCTATTCTAGTTGCTCCAGATTCTAGTTGCTCTATTCTAGTTGCTCTATTCCAGTTGCTTTAGATTCTAGTTGCTCTATTCTAGTTGCTCTAGATTCTAGTTGCTCTATTCTATTTGCTCTATTCTAGTTCCTCTTTTCTAGTTGCTCTAGATTCTATTTGCTCTATTATTCTAGTTGCTCTAAATTCTAGTTGCTATATTCTAGTTGCTCTAGATTCTAGTTGCTCTATTCTAGTTGCTCTAGATTCTAGTTGCTCTAGATTCTAGTTGCTCTATTCTAGTTGCTCTAGATTCTAGTTGCTCTAGATTCTAGTTGCTCTAGATTCTAGTTGCTCTATTCTAGTTGCTCTAGATTCTAGTTGCTCTAGATTCTAGTTGCTCTAGATTCTAGTTGCTCTATTCTAGTTGCTCTAGATTCTAGTTGCTCTATTCTAGTTGCTCTAGATTCTAGTATCTCTATTCTATTTGCTCTATTCTAGTTCCTCTTTTCTAGTTGCTCTAGATTCTATTTGCTCTATTATTCTAGTTGCACTAGATTCTAGTTGCTCTATTCTAGTTGCTCTAGATTCTAGTTGCTCTAGATTCTAGTTTCTCTATTCTAGTTGCTCTTTTCTAGTTGCTCTAGATTATAGTTGCTCTATTCTAGTTGCTCTAGATTCTAGTTGCTCTATTCTAGTTGTGCTCTGTTCTAGTTGCTCAAGATTCTAGTTGCTCTATCCTAGTTGTTCTAGATTCTAGTTTCTCTATACTATTTGCTCGATTCTAGTTGCTCTAGATTCTAGTTGCTCTAGATTCTAGTTGCTCTATTCTAGTTGCTCTAGATTATAGTTGCTCTATTCTAGTTGCTCTTTTCTAGTTGCTCTAGATTCTAGTTTCTCTATTCTAGTTGCTCTATTCTAGTTGTGCTCTGTTCTAGTTGCTCAAGATTCTAGTTGCTCTATCCTAGTTGTTCTAGATTCTAGTTTCTCTATACTATTTGCTCGATTCTAGTTGCTCTAGATTCTAGTTGCTCTAGATTCTAGTTGCTCTATTCTAGTTGCTCTTTTCTAGTTGCTCTAGATTCTAGTTTCTCTATTCTAGTTGCTATATTCTAGTTGCTCTAGATTCTAGTTGCTCTATTCTAGTTGCTCTAGATTCTAGTTGCTCTATTCTAGTTGCTCTAGATTCTAGTTGCTCTAGATTCTAGTTGCTCTATTCTAGTTTCTAGTTGCTCTAGATTCTAGTATTATCAAGCCCATGTTTTCCCCCATGCGGATATGGGAAACAACATGTCAGTTTATTTCCTGGTTCTTTCATAAAACTTTAATGCATTATGATAGATACTGCGTCTGCTGCCTTCATCAATGAAGACTAGGGATGCTGTACTGTATGCCTATGAGCAGCTCTGTCAGTAAAGCAAGGGAGAGGGGGAATCAGAGTGTATTTTAGTGGTCATACAGTATGCTTTCAAAAGTAGCCAAAAGTGGCACTTCAAGATTAATGTGAGAGCCTTAGAACGACCCATACTAACGCAAGAGGGTGGGATGGCGGGGAGTGGGCATGCAGAAACAGGGGGGGCAGCTGTGGGTGAATAGGGGGGTGCAGGGATGTACTGTAGCTATGTGCTACCTTGATAATGTGGTTCAACTGCCATATAACCCCTGTCCGCTCCTGCCCAGATCTGAAACCAACCAAACGAGCCCGTGTCAGATGCAGTGGTCTCATTTTAAGCAAACTACAACTGGTAAAGGCGTCATATGCTATTCATAAAGTCTTCATAAGCACCTTATAGAGGTTTTTTGAAGGCTTCATTGAGCCTTAAAAGTTGTGGTTTGTTTAAAATGGGACTGATGCAGTTATTTGTCAGTGTTGCTGGGTAAAGAGATGGTGGGAGAGTTACCCCACCACAGTCTGACTGCTGTAGTTGAACAGGCTGCTAATACGTCACATCACATTATCCATAGCGCTACTCAATAGCTAGTCACTAGAATTTGCAGATGTTATTTTCTTTAGCATACATTTGTGCATGCTGAGTTTGATGTCAGATGTCTTGGGGCTATGTTTAGAACAGGTTATTTTCCGGCTGAGGGTGTAATTGGCAATGATGAAACATTGCTAGCCTTTTTTTATGGCATAACAAATTGAAGATGCGGATTCAATCAACACCCATAAACAGTGTTAATGTTGACTTCTGTGTGTTAATTCTTCAAGTGCAATAACCTGTCATAGCAGCTGATTGAATATACACTACATGGCCAAAGGTATGTAGACAAAACTTCAAATGAGTGGATTCAACTATTTCAGCCACACCCGTTACTAACAGGTGTTTAAAATTGAGCACACAGCCATGCAATCTCCATAGAAAAACATTGGCAGTAGAATGGCCCATACTTTCAACGTGGCAACGTCATAAGATGCCACCTTTCCAACAAGTCAGTTTGTCAAATTTCTGCCCTGCTAGAGCTGCCTTGGTCAACTGTAAGTGCTGTTATTGTGAAGTGGAAACATCTATGAGAACAACGGCTCCGATGGACGAATTTGGGTTTGGCGGAAGCCAAGAGAACGCAACTTGCCCGAATGAATAGTGCCAACTGTAAAGTTTTGTGGAGGAGAAATCTGGGTCTGTGTTTCATGGTTCCGCCTAGGATCCTTAGTTTCAGTGCAGGGAAATCGTAACAGCATACAATAACAAAGCTACAGCAATGACATTCTAGACTATTCTGTGCTTCCAACTTTGTGGCAACAGATTGGGGAAGGCACAAAGCAAGGTCCATACAGAAATTATTTGTCGAGATCGGTGTAGGAGAACTTGACTGGCCTATACAGAGCCCTGACCTCAACCCCATCGAACAACTTTGAGATTAATTGGAAAGCCGACTGCGAGCCAGGCCTGATCACCCATCAATAGTGCCCGACCTCACTAATGCTCTTGTGGCTGAATGGAAGCAAGTCCCCGCAGCAATGTTCCAACATCTAGTGGAAAGCCTTCCCAGAAGAGTGGAAGATGATGTAGCAGCATTATTTTGGAATGAGATATTAAATGAGCAGGTGTCCACATACTTTTGGCCATGTAGTTTATATCAACAGAAACTCATCAGAAAGGAAAAGAGAAAGAAGGAAAAGAAAGCACTTCAACCAGGAGTTGCCAAATACTATGGACACTGAATAGTCAAATTCATCTTGGCCTGATTGGAATCTCCTTTGGCCCATTGGCTGCCTGTCTAACAGGCCCAGTTGGTCAGATGGTCAGCCAGTCTGTCTGTGTAGTGTCTGCGTCCCAAATGACCCCTATTTTCTACATAGAGCACTACTTTTGAACAGACCAAGTAGTGCACTAGAAAGAGAATAGGGTGCCGTTTGGGATGCAGCCAGTGTGTTCCAGAGAGTTGGCAGGCAGGCTCGGAGCCCTCACACAAACGGGTGCATACGTTTATTGCCTTGTGTTCTGCAGGTGCTCGAAGTGCCCAAAGCGGCCTCTGATCCAGCGAAAGAACCCCAGAATGCGCTCTTTGAACGATTGAGGAGGATCATCCTCATTGTCTGTCTCCTACAGGAGTTTTGTGGTATGGATATGCATAGAATGTTTAAGTTACACTGAGTGTACAAAACATTAAGAACACCGCTTTTTCCATGACAGACTGATCAGGTGAAAGCTATGATTCCTTATTAAATCCACTTCAATCAGTGTAGATGAAGGGGAGGAGACAGGTTAAAGAAGGATTTGTAAGCCTTGAGACAATTGAGACATGGATTGTGCATGTGTGCCATGGACAAGACAAAATATTTAAGTGCCTTTGAACGGGTTATGGTCGTAGGGTTGAGTTTGAGGGGTGTAGGGGATAGGGTATGCCCACAGAGTGTAGGGCAGGGATGGGCAACTTCAGTCCTCGGTGACCTGATTGGTGTCACACATTTTGCCCCAGCCCCAGCTAACAAACCTTACTCCAATAATCAACACATTTTCAGTTTAGAATTAGTTTAATCAGCTGTGTTTGCTATGGATAGGGAGAAGTGTGACACCAATCAGCCCCCCAAGGACTGGAGTTGCCCACCCCTGGTGTAGGGTGTAGTGTATAGGCCATGGGGTTGAGTACCTGCGAGGCGATGTACTTCTCCAGTGGGCTCTCCACTCTGGACATGTTCATCATGGGAGCACTAGGCATGTTGTCCTGTGGGGGGTCTTCACTGAGCAACAGCTTGCCTTTGAAGTTATGCACCACACACACCACCTAGAACACACACAGCAGGGGGAGACAGGAGGCACACACACACACACACACACACACACACACACACACACACACACACACACACACACACACACACACACACACACACACACACACACACACACACACACACACACACACACACAAGGGATACACAATAGTCTCTATCAACATAACCATTCTCACACAGACAGGGGAGGAGGCCTACATATAGAATCATATAGGATTCTGCCCTCCATGATTCCTTAATGAGACGTTTCAATCTGCAATGGCTTGAAGCCGGAAGAAATTGCTGTAAAAATGTGTGTGCGCACATGCACGTGCACTCATGCCCAATATGTGTGTATGCGTGTCTGATGTGTGAGAGTTGGCCTCTTTAAGCTTGATATGCATGCCTATCCTGAAGCGAGTTAGCTCTCACAATGGATGGTGTATGACACACTCCAGTAAAGGCCAAAACCAGGCTTTAAGCTTCAAAATGAGGTGATCAATCTTACAGTTGGCGTTAACAAAACTCTCTCTGTGTGTGTGTGTGTGTGTGTGTGTGTGTGTGTGTGTGTGTGTGTGTGTGTGTGTGTGTGTGTGTGTGTGTGTGTGTGTGTGTGTGTGTGTGTGTGTGTGTGTGTGTGTGTGTGTGTGTGTGTGTGTGTGTGTGTGTGTGTGTGTGCGCGTGAGTGTGTGCCATTCCCTCCCGTTCTCATTCTTCTATACTGGATGCGTTTCGCCCTGCGGTGATAGGGGGAGAATAGAATACATATCTGAGCCCTTTGTTTCTCTAAATTAGTTGCTTTCATTCCTTTCTCCTTTTTCGTTTCCCCAAGCCAATCCATTCCTTTATGCAACACACCATTCCAAAGCCTTTCAAAAGCCTAAAGCTTATTGCTCCCAATACATTATCTAGCTCCTACTGAGCAGGAAGGTGTTGATAATTGGTACAATAAAAAGCACAAAGCAAAGAGTTGGGTAATGTGTACCATTATTTATTTATTTTTGACCATTTACTCATCAACAACAATAACAATTGTTTTTCAGCATTGTTTTTGTTGGATGGCGTTTACTGTGATAGTAGTGGTATTAGAGTGAGAGGAGAGGAAGACGGAGAGTTCTTTCCAACGGTGGGTGTAGCTATGAGCACTGGTCGTATTGGAACCCCAGTCGCCTTACCATCGGGCAAGGAGAAAGATATCTACAGTCCCAAATGAGCTAACTCAAGCACTCCCTAATGCTAGGGGTTGTTACAGTATGGTACTCAGCTATTACAACATAAGGGACCGGGGGCTGTGACACAGCGATGCCATAGTGTTGTAGTGGAATTTTTAAAATCTGTATTACTTCTCACATTTTCATATCTCCTCTTGCACTTCTTGTTTAATGAAGACTTTAATAATTCGTTAATGAGGTGACTAACAGTCAGTCACTATTTATTTAACCTGTATTTAACTAGGCAAGTCAGTTAAGAACAAATTCTTATTTACACCAGCCAAACCCGGGCGATGCTGGGCCAATTGTGGGCCACCCTATGGGACTCCCAATCACAGCTGGTTGTGATACAGCCTGGATTCGAACCAGGGTGTCTGTAGTGATGCCACTAGCACAGAGATGCTGCGCCACTCGGGAGCCCCCTAAGTAAAACACTTCTAATATAAGCCTGTCTGCCCTTGATTCTCAATTTGATCTGTCGTGATATGAACCGACTTCCGACAGATTAATGACTTTACTCAATCAGATCATCAATCAATGTGAATTTGAGACACCTCATTAAAGTAGCGTCTGATGATCAATCATATGCTTGAGCACCAACCTTGGAATGGTAAACAATAGCATCATGCCACAATAAGAGTTAAATCGATTTACACTTCTTTCATTTCAATGCAATCCTGAGAGGCAGCAAGGATGCTCTGTCTATATGGATGATTTTAAGAATAGAAAACATTCAATATTATTCAAATCACATGAGGTTAACTCTCCTTAGACGATAACCAATGGAAACCTTAGAAGTAGATGGATAAGATATAAATGGAAGGATCTAATGTGTTTGGCTCGCACCAAGTTTGATCGATTAGAATCATTTAGGAAAGGTGGTACTTTATAGCATTGAACAGTGAGCACTAATATCGCTAAACAGTCTGGTAGGTTCAGCTTTAATGAAGAGGTCTTTCTTCAGAGTATATTACAGCATATTCTCCTAGCCTAGCCCAGCCCACTTCCCTATTCATCTCGCTTCCTAGTGCTAGAGAGAGAGAGATAGAAAGAGAGGGAGCGAGAGAGGTGGAGAGAAGAGGAGGAGAGGCGGTTTGATCTTATTTCTCTGGGTCCCCAATCTCTTTCATCCGCTGACATGCCTTATCTGAGCGGAGCGCTGATTACTGGAACTCTCAAACGCGTGTCTCACAGTCTAACATGCATGCAGCACAGACCGTGCACAGAGAGTGTTAGAAACAACACACCTGCACATACAGTGCCTTCGGAAAGTATTACGACCCCTGGACTTTTTCTTCATTTTCTTACGTTTAACATCTCAACATTCTACATACAATACCCTGCAATGACAAAGCGAAAATAGAAATAGATTTGTTATATAAGTATTCAGACCATTTGCTATGAGATTCAAAATTGAGCTCAGGTGCATTCTGTTTCCATTGATCATCCTTGAGATGTTTCTACAATAGTCCACCTGTGGTAAATTAAATTGATTGGACATGATTTGGAAAGGCACATACTTGTCTATATAAGGTCCCACAGCTGACAGTGCATGTCAGAACAAAAACCAAGCTATGAGGTCGAAGGAATTGTTTGTAGAGCTCTGAGACAGCATTGTGTTGAGGCACAGATCTGGGGAAGGGTATCAAAAAAAGTCTGCAACATTGAAGGTCTCCAAAAACACAGTGGTCTCCATCATTCTTAAATGGAAGAAGTTTGGAACCACTAAGAATCTTCCAAGAGCTGGCCGCCCGGCCAAACTGAGCAATTAGGGGAGAAGGACCTTGGTCCGGGAGGTGACCAAGAACCCGATGGTCACACTGAAAGAGCTCAGAGTTCCTCTGTGGAGATAGGATAACCTTCCAGAAGGACAACCATCTCTGAAGCACTCCACCAATCAGGCTTTTATTGTAGAGTGGCCAGACAGAAGCCACTCCTCAGTAAAAGGCACATGACAGCCCGCTTGGAGTTTGCCAAAAGGCACCTAAGGACACTCAGACCATGAGGAACAAGATTCTCTGGTGTGATGAAACCAAGATTGAATTCTTTGGCCTGAATTCCATGTGTCACGTCTGGAGGAAACCTGGCACCATCCCTACGGGGAAGCATGGTGGTGGCAGCATCATGCTGTGGCGATGTTTTTCAGTGGCAGGGACTGGGAGGCTAGTCAGGGTCGAGGCAAAGATGAACAGAGTAAAGCACAGAGAGATCCTTGAATAAAACCTGCTCCAGAGCACTATTTTATTTTAATTTTATTTTAATTTCACCTTTATTTAACCAGGTAGGCTAGTTGAGAACAAGTTCTCATTTGCAACTGCGACCTGGCCAAGATAAAGCGTAGAAATTCGACACATACAACAACACAGAGTTACACATGGAATAAACAAAACATACAGTCAATAATACAGTAGAACAAAAGAAAACAAAAAGTCTATATACAGTGAGTGCAAATGAGGTAAGTTAAGGAAATAAATAGGCCATGGTGGCGAAGTAATTACAATATAGCAATTAAACACTGGAATGGTAGATTGGCAGAAGATGAATGTGCAGGTAGAGATACTGGGGTGCAAAGGAGCAAAATAAATAAATACCAGTATGGGGATGAGGTAGGTAGATACATGTAGATGGGCTGTTTACAGATGGGCTATGTACAGGTGCAGTGATCTGTAAGCTGCTCTGACAGCTGGTGCTTAAAGCTAGTGAGGGAGATGTGAGTCTCCAATTCGTTCCAGTCATGGGCAGCAGAGAACTGGAAGAAAGACGACCAAAGGAGGAATTGGCTTTGGGGGTGACCAGTGAGATATATCTGCTGGAGCGCGTGCTACGAGTGGGTGCTGCTATGGTGACCAGTGAGCTGAGATAAGGCGGGCTTTACCTAGCAGAGACTTGTAGATAACCTGTAGCCAGTGGATTTGGCGACGAGTATGAAGCGAGGGCCAACCAACGAGAGCGTACAGGTCGCAATGGTCGGTAGTGTATGGTGCTTTGGCGACAAAACGGATGGCACTGTGATAGATTGCATCCAGTTTGTTGAGTAGAGTGTTGGAGCCTATTTTATAGACGACATCACCGAAGTCAAGGATCGGTAGGATGGTCAGTTTTACGAGGGTATGTTTGGCAGCATGAGTGAAGGATGCTTTGTTGCGATATAGGAAGCCGATTCTAGATTTAATTTTGGATTGGAGATGCTTAATGTGATTCTGGAAGGAGAGTTTACAGTCTAACCAGGCACCCAGGTATTTGTAGTTGTCCACGTATTCTAAGTCAGAGCCGTCCAGAGTAGTGATGCTGGACGGGCAGGCATGTGCAGGCAGTGATCGATTGAATAGCATGCATTTATTTGCATTTAAGAGCAGTTGGAGGCCACGGAAGGAGAGTTGTATGGCATTGAAGCTTGTCTGGAAGTTAGTTAACACAGTGTCCAAGGAGGGGCCAGAAGTATACAGAATGGTGTCGTCTGCGTAGAGGTGGATCAGAGAATCACCAGCAGCAAGAGCAACATCATTGATGTATACAGAATAGAGAGTCGGCCCAAGAATTGAACCCTGTTGCACACCGATAGAGACTGTCAGAGGACCGGACAACAGTCCCTCTGATTTGACACACTGAACTCTATCAGAGACGTAGTTGGTAAACCAGGTGAGGCAATCATTTGAGAAACCAAGGCTGTTGAGTCTGCCAATAAGAATGTTGTGATTGACGGAGTCGAAAGCCTTGGAAAGGTCGATGAATACGGCTGCACAGTAATGTCTCTTATCAATGGCGGTTATGATGTCGTTTAGAACCTTGAGCGTGGCTGAGGTGCACCCATGACCAGCTCTGAAACCAGATTGCATTGCGGAGAAGGTATGGTGGGATTCGAAATGGTCAGTAATCTGTTTGTTAACTTGGCTTTCGAAGACCTTAGAAAGACAGGGTAGGATAGATATAGGTCTATAGCAGTTTGGGTCTAGAGTGTCAACCCCTTTGAAAAGGGGGATGACCGCGGCAGCTTTCCAATCTTTGGGAATCTCAGACGATACGAAAGAGAGGTTGAACAGGCTAGTAATAGGGGTTGCAACAATTTTGGCAGATATTTTTGGAAAGAGGGTCCAGATTGTCTAGCCCGGCTGATTTGTAGGGGTCCAGATTTTGCAGCTCTTTCAGAACATCAGATATCTGGATTTGGGTAAAGGAGAAATGGTGGGGGCTTTGGCGGGTTGCTGTGGAGGGTGCCGGGCAGTTGACCAGGGTAGGGGTAGCCAAGTGGAAAGCATGCTTATTGAAATGCTTATTGAAATTCTCAATTACAATGGATTTATCGGTGGTGACAGTGTTTCCTAGCCTCAGAGCAGTGGGCAGCTGCTCTTATTCTCAATGGACTTTACAGTGTCCCAGAACTTTTTTCAGTTAGTACTACAGGATGCAAATTTCTGTTTGAAAATGCTTGCCTTAGCTTTTCTAACTGCCTGTGTATATTTGTTCCTAACTTCCCTGAAAAGTTGCATATCACGGGGGCTATTCGATGCTAATGCAGAACGCCACAGGATGTTTTTGTGCTGGTCAAGGGCAGACAGGTCTGGAGTGAACCAAGGACTATATCTATTCCTAGTTCTACATTTTTTGAGAGGGGCATGCTTATTTAAGATGGTGAGGAAGGCACTTTAAAAAAATAGCTAGGCATCATCTACTGACGGGATGAGGTCAATGTCATTCCAGGATACCCCGGCCAGGTCGATTAGAAAGGCCTGCTCGCAGAAATGTTTCAGGGAGCGTTTGACAGTGATGAGGGGTGGTTGTTTGGTTGCAGACCCTTTATGGATGCAGGCAATGAGGCAGTGATCGCTGAGATCTTGATTGAAAACAGCAGAGGTGTATTTGGAGGGCAAGTTAGTTAGGATGACATCTATGAGGGTGCCCGTGTTTACTGATTTGGGGTTGAACCTGGCAGGTTCATTGATAATTTATGTGAGATTGAGGGCATCAAGCTTAGTTTGTAGGATGGCCGGGGTGTTAAGCATGTCCCAGTTTAGGTCACCTAGTAGCACAAGCTCAGAAGATAGATGGGGGGCAAATCAATTCACATATGGTATCGAGGGCACAGCTGGGGGCAGAGGGAGGTCTATAGCAAGCGGCAACAGTGAGAGACTTGTTTCTGGAAAGGTGAATTTTTAGAAGTAGAAGCTCGAATTGTTTGGGCACAGACTTGGATAGTAATACAGAACTCTGCAGGCTATCTCTGCAGTAGATTGCAACACCGCCCCCTTTGGCAGTCCTATCTTGGCAGAAAACGTTATAGTTAGGAATGGAAATTTCAAGGTTTTTGGTGGTTTTCCTAAGCCAGGATTCAGACACGGCTAAGACATCTGGATTGGCAGAGGGTGCTAAAGCAGTGAGTAAAACAAACTTAGGGAGTCGGCTTCTCATGTTAACATGCATGAAACCAAGGCTTTTACATTTACAGAAGTCAACAAATGAGAGCACCTGTGGGGTGGGAGTGGAGCTAGGCACTGCAGGACCTGGATTAACCTCCACATCACCAGAGGAACAGAGAAGTAGGATAAGGGTACGGCTAAAGACTATACGAACTGGCCGTCTAGCACGTTCAGAACAGAGAGTAAAAGGAACAGGTTTCTGGGCACGATAGCATAGATTCAAGGCATAGTGTACAGACAAAGGTAAGGTAGGATATGAGTACATTGGAGGTAAACCTAGGCATTGAGTAATGAAGAGAGAGATATAGTCTCTAGAAATGTTTAAACCAGGTGATGTCATCGCATATGTAGGAGGTGGAACAACATGGTTGGTTAAGGCATATTGAGCAGGGCTAGAGGCTCTACAGTGAAATAAGACAGTAATCACTAACCAGGACAGTAATGGACAAGGCATATTGATATTAGAGAGAGGCATGCGTAACCAAGTGAACATATGGGTCCAGTGAGTGGTTGGGCTGGCTGGGGACACAGCGATTCAGACAGTTAGCAGGTCGATGCTAACAAGCTAACAGTTAGTAGGCCGGGGCTAAACAAGCTAGCAGCTAGTAGACCGGGGCAAGCTAGCAGTTAGCAGGCTGGGTTAGCAAGCAAGCAGTTAGCATGGGCTAGCGGTTACAGACCGGGCAGGTAAGCTAGCAGTTAGCAGGCCGGGTTAGCAAGCAGTTAGCAGGGGCTAGCAGTTAGCAGACCGGGTTAGCAAGCAAGCAGTTAGCAAGGGCTAGCAGTTAGCAGACCGGGCAGGCAAGCTAATAGTTAGCCGACCGGGTTAGCAAGCAAGCAGATAGCAGGGGCTAGAAAGTTAACCTTTGGGGGACGTCGCGATGGGGGTAAGTCTGTTTTTGCCTCTTCGTGCGGGGACGTCGATAGACCAGTCGTGGAATTAGTAGGGTTCCAAGTAGCTCTAGGTAGCTAGCAGGCCTAGCTGGTTAGCATAATGGGCCTTCATGGGGGGCCTGTTGGGAGTCCTCGGGCAGATTATGTCGGTATTCCAGTCGCAGGGGATCTGCGGGGTTCCATGCCCTGTACCGGCTGTAGAAGGGGTCCGGATATTGTAGCCCAGGAGTATACTTCGGTGGTAGCCCAGGAGTATACTTCGGTGGTAGCACAGGAGCCCTGGCCGGCTAGCTTCAAACTAATTTGTGCTTGCTCTGGGATGGAAACGCTAGCCAGGAGTAGTCATCCGGGATTGCGGTTAGCTAGTGGTGAAGATCCAGATGAAAATGTTCAGTTTGCGGTAGGAATCCGGGGATAAAAATAACAGGTCTGTTATGCTCTGGTTAGAGTCACGTTGTTCGAACTGACGAGAGCTTTCCGAGCTGAAGGTTAGCTGATGACCGCTGGCAATGGTTTGCTGACTGATAGCTGGTAGTTAGCTGGCTAGCTTCAGTTGAGGGATTCCAGATCCGAAGTAAATACAAATACTTTAGGAAAAAAAAAAAATCCACGCCACATTGGGTGAGGCGGGTTGCAGGAGAGTATTTAGATGTTGAGGTTTAGCAAAATATTTTAAAGGATATGCGACAAAAAAGATGTAAAACGATATATACAAGGGACACGACAGGACAAAGATGTCTGACTGCTACGCCATCTTGGATTACCACGACTAAGGTCTTCAGACTGGGGCAAAGGTTCACTTCCCAACAGGACAAGCATAAAAGCAAATATAAAACAACATGTACATATAAAAGCATACGACGAAGATCTGAACTGAAGCAGAATAACAAAGGAATGTTATGAACATGGCAGGATCTGATAGAGTTTAACTTAAAGGAATGGGAGCGATATGGGAATGGTGTGGCTGCTAATATCCACATTATGTTTCTCCTGTTCTGGGTAAGGTACAGATATAGATAGTAAGGCCAGTGACTGGTCCAGACAACTGGGACCCCTAGGGAGATGTGTTCACACTCCAACCCCAGCCTCATGGGCCTCCACTGGACTAGCGAGCCAGAAACAGACCCATGACCCAGTCACCTCCAGAGTCGACCAGGAGAACTAGGTGAAGGGAAGATTGCGACAAATGTTCAGCGACAGCAGAAGTACAAACACACAACCACTGTCATTACTGTTCACTGTAAAATCCTTTGTGAGTGTTTGTGCATAAGCGTGCACATGCATGCACGCATGTCTATATTTCAACTGTGCCTCTGCAATCCTTTATCATCCTCGCCACATTTCAATCTGCGTTAAGCCAACTCCTATTTGAGATCATTGCTCCACTTCACTCCATGCTTGGCTTCCCTCTCTGGCCATGATGGATCGCCAGTGCCCAATGGGGGAACGTTACTGTGTGAAAGGGAAAGCCCATTTCTATGTGGAGCAGCAGTACAGAGGAACTGCAGAGCAGCACAATGGGCTTTGCAGGCGTTCCAGCTCCAGTGGATCAGGGGAAAGGCTCTTAGACTCCATAGGAGGGCCCTTGGCGAGGAGAGACAGGTGGGAGAGGACCAGAGGAATTAAGTGGGGCAACTGCCAGTTTGCAGGGTTGGTCAAATCAAATCAAATGTTATTGGTCGCATACACATATTTAGCAGATGTTATTGTGGGTGTAGCAAAATGCTTGTGTTTCTAGCTTCAACAGGGCAGTAATATCTAACAATACACAACAATACACACATATCTAAAAGTTTAAAAAATTATGAAGTATTAGGATGAGCAATGTTGGCGTATGGAGTACATATATATACAGTACCAGTGGGAAGCACACATGCAGAGATCATCCGTTCACCTACTCTGTGTCTCACAAAAATCTCAAATTTTGACTCATCAGACCAAAGCACAGATTTCCACCAGTCTAATGTCCATTGCTCATGTTTCTTGGTCCAAGCAAGTCCTTTCTTATTATTGGTGTCCTTTAATATCTTCTGTATACCACCCCTCCCTTGTCACAACACAACTGATTGGTTCAAACGCATCAAGATGGAAAGAAATTCCACAAATGAACTTTTAACTGTTAATTGAAATGGATTCCAGGTGACTAACTCATGAAGCTGGTTGAGAGAATGCCAATAGTGGGCAAAGCTGTCATCAAGGCAAAGGGTGGATACTTTGAAGAATCTCAAATATAAAATATATTTTAATTTATTTAACACTTTTTTGGTTACTACATGATTCCATATGTGGTATTGCATAGTGTTGATGTCTTCACTATTATTCTACAATGTAGAAAATAGTAAAAATAAAGAAAAACCCTTGAATAAGTAGGTGTGTCCAAACTTTTGACTGGTAGGGTAAGTGAGTGATGTGACAGGTAGGGTATGGGTTAACAACCCTATTCCCGCTATAGTGCACTACTTTTGACCAGAGCACACCATGGTATAACGTAGTGCACTAGATAGGGAATAGGGTACCATGTGGGACACAACCATACTGATGCTGATCCAGGTTCTACAACCCAGTAGTATGGTGTTGAATTTAGGACAGCCTCACAGTCCCAAGAAGTTGGTGTTGATGCTGTCCTAATACGCACACCAGATATTGTAACAATTTTGATGCTGCTGCAGGACAGGTTCTTACCAGGAAGGTAGCGATGGCCAGTCCTATGATGAAGCCAGCGATGACATCAGACCAGTGGTTCCGATACTCAGCCACTCTGTTGAGTCCTGTGAGGAAGGCCAGACACATCAGACCCAGGGACAGCACAGGCTTGGCTAGCCGCGTCCCTTTGGCTTTCACCGTGCACGTGATGTAACTCTGGTGAGAGGGAAGAAGAAGATGGGAATGGTTCAATGAATTTCACTGTTATTCCCTCACATTTTATAGACAACTAGATGCTTTCTCCTAGGGAATGTACATATATTTATAGTTCTTTACAAAGAAGTAGACATCCTCCCACCCTTACCTTCATACCGATAGACTGCACATAGCCAAATCAGTGCTTAATCTTCCTTATACGGCATTGGTGTCATCTCTCAAACAGAGCAAATGGGACCGCATACAACATATAGGAACCATAGACATCTTGAGAATGTCAATACTATATTAATTCAGCAACAACAGAGTGTATCAATGCCTGCGACAGTATATATGTGTCCCCCGTGTGACTAGGACTGTATAGAGCTGGGTCTCTATTCAAGTAAATGGTTTCTCATCTAAAGTACAGTATATCCGAGGTGGGTACAGGGCTGTCGGTGGATGTGTTGTTTCTAACTAACTGTCGCCTCTTTGCCCCCCTGCTCTACCTGAGAGGGAAAGACAGATAGACACAGATTGAGAGAGCGTAGGGTACTGGTGGAAAAGAGAGACAGACAGAAAGAAAGAAAAAGAGGGTGGTGGGGTGTGGGAGTGAGAGACAGACAGACAGAGAGACAGACAGACATACAGAGTGAAACACACAGAGTACACAGCTGCCCCTGTCTCAGTGCTAAATTAGGAAGCCTGTGAGTCAAGCAGTGAGAAAGTGCCCGGAGCGGTGCCTCCTCTAACCCAGCTGGGACACAGATGATAGAGGGGGACTAAACAGGCCCTGTCACTCTTCTTAATTGTTTTAATCATTCTGATATGACATGGCATGGTGACAGTGGGACTCAAAATTCTCAAAAGTAACTTAAAAGTGACTGTAACATTCATTTAAACATGTTGCAAATGAGCTTAAAAGGCAATTGAATGGCCCTTAAAACGTAACTAAACAAACGGAGAGAAAACAAATGCCCATTGTCCCACTGTCGTTACATGGCTGGAGAAGTAGAGGAGAGGAAACATGATTAAGAGTTTTGTTTTCCCTTGTTGTAGTCCTCTGAAGTGAAGCCACACGCTTTATAACGAATCCCTCATGTCAGAGCGGCAGATGAGTAATTGTATTTTTCATTAGTGCAAACTCTACGCTCTGAGGGCACATTACCCATTGTTATCTCTCTCTCTATGGACTCAAAGGTTGCATGTACCCTGACCCATTTTCATTCCTTCTCTCCTCTGGGGGATAGAAAGAGATACACAACATTAGATTTAAAAAAATCTTTCTCTATCTCGCTCTGCGTTAGTTTATGACATCTCTACATGACATGAGTTGACGTCAAGTAAAAAAAAATTATGCACTGTTCCAAAGGCAGAAAATGCACTATAAAAGTTTGCCATTTTAAATCAGAGATTTTGTATTGATTTCCGCTGGGTTAATGATAGCAGTGATATAGCATGATGATCATCGTCACGGTTGATGAACCACTGCTTTACGAGACAGTCGTTCCTTCCTGCAGGATAACAAACTACGATGAATACCATCACCACCTCCTTCACCATATCTCCCCATGCAGAAAGAACCTGATTAAAAACAGTTAAACCCAATGATAAGCTCTTCTGTGTGTAAAATGAAATCCCAGTAAATCCCCCAAAAGGCGATAGTGGTTCAGTCTTACTGCTGATTGACCTTAACATTTGGAATGGTCTGGCCCATTATGTGGTGATTCACTGTATCCCCAGAGCTTTCATTAAAACAGTGACTATACTGTGGTCAGGGTAGTGGTGGTGTGTGTGTGAAGGGAAACTTTCTCCCACTCAGGTCAAGGGCATTGCTCACAGTCCTTCCCAGGGGCCATGTGTGGTAAGTTGTTAAAAACGTATACATTTCACACATGACGACACTCTTACTATGTCCCTCCAAAAATGTCCTCCGAGGCAGTAATCCAATCTACCCAATGGGTGAGGTCAACTTGATTTCAACCATCTAATAGCCTTACAGAATGCTTTACACAGGAGTTGAAGCTCCGACCTACATTTTCTTTTTTAATGTCACATATTAAGTGACATTTGTACTGTCACTAATCAAGGATTGTCAGTTAAATGGGAGTGGGACACTATAAATATATTCTGAAGAGATGAAGAAGAGTGACAATGTCCTTTACTGACAACCTTTCAAAGATCAATCTCTCCCACAGAGTTAGCATGCTGTCATACTCTACTGACTGACTGGATATACTGTCAAACCCATCCTGTATAGAGGTCTTAAGGTTTTAAAACCACAATCTGTACATTTTGCACATAAAGATAAAGTCAAATGACTTCATTCATTATATTTGGTTGTGCATACCATCAAAGAGTGGACTGCCATTGAATGTCTTTGGACTGCCTTTCAATGGGAACATACCATTCTCAGCCATAATGTACTAGGTAAGCCTATAATACAGTACAGTATACAACAATCACATTGTCTCATTCAGATTATCCCATACAACAGATTCTAGATGATGTCCACAAGCCAAGCATTTGATCCTGCTATGGGCTCATTACCAGCAGCCTGTAATAATGCTCCAGACAATGAGGGAATAACAGGAGTAATCACCAATCTCCATAGTGCTGCTTTACAGTAGCATGCAGAAAGCTAACTTCTGTCAGGGGTTCACCTTGGGGTCATGATAGGGGCTGTACCAAATGTTTGATGTATTATAATAATTGATTTGGCTTATGTTGTGTTATAGGGTACTAGACTACAGACTAACAATATATATATTAATTATATTGTTATATTATTGTTATATTATATTGTTATATTATTATATTGTTCCACAGTCTTTTCTAATCTCTGCCTCATAAAAAAAACTGTCTGAGAAATGTGTGACTGTGACATAATTTGAGTCAATTGGAGGCGTACCTGTGGATGTACATTTGAAGTCGGATGTTTACATACACTTAGGTTGGAGTCTTTAAAACTCGTTATTCAACCACTCCTGTCACGACGTCCGCCAAAGTCGGTTCCTCTCCTTGTTCGGGCGGCGTTCGGCGGTCGATGTCACCATCGCCGATCCACTTTTAATTTTCCATTTGTTTTGTCTTTGTATTACACACCTGGTTTCAATTCCCCAATTACTTGTTCATTATTTACCCTCTGTTCCCCTATGCCTGGTTGTGAGTAATTGTTTGTATGTAGTATGGCCCGTTAATATGGGCTCTATTATATTTGTATATTTTGAGTAAAGTATGTTTATTTATTCATATCTGCTGTCCTGCGCCTGACTCTTCTACACCAGCAACACACAGACCACATTACAACTCCACACATTTCTTGTTAACAAACTATAGTTTTGGCAAGTCGGTTAGGACATCTACTTTGTGCATGACACAAGTCATTTTTCCAACAATTGTTACAGACAGATTATTTCACTTATAATTCACTGTATCACAATTCCAGTGGGTCAAAGGTTTACATACATGAAGTTGACTGTGCCTTTAAACAGCTTGGAAAATTCCAGAAAATTATGGCAGGGCTTTAGAAGCTTCTGATAGGCTAACTGACATAATTTGAGTCAATTGGAGGTGTACTTGTGGATGTTTTTCAAGGCCTGCCTTCAAACTCAGTGCCTCTTTGTTTGACATCATGGGAAAATCAAAAGAAATCAGCCAAGACCTCCACAAGTCTGGTTCATCCTTGGGAGCAATTTCCAAACACTTGAAGGTATCACGTTCCTCTGTACAAACAATAGTACGCAAGTATAAAAACCATGCAGCCGTCATACCGCTCATGAAGGAGACGCAAAAAGTAGAAATCAATCCCAGAACAACAGCAAAGGAGCTTCTGAAGATGCTGGAGGAAACAGGTACAAAAGTATCTATATCCACAGTAAAAACAAGTCCTATATCGACATAACTTGAAAGGCCTCTCAGCAAGGAAGAAGCCACTGCTCCAAAACTGCCATAAAATAGCCAGACACGGTTTGCAACTGCACATGGGGACAAAGATCGTACTTTTTGGAGAAATCTGTTGAAACAAAAATAGAACTGTTTGGCCATAATGACCATCATTATGTTTGGAAGTAAAAGGGGGAGGCTTGCAAGCCGAAGAACACCACCCCAACCGTGAAGCACGGGGGTGGCAGCATCATGTTGAGGGGTTGCTTTGCTGCAGGAGGAACTGATGCACTTCACAAAATAGATGGCATCATGAGGGGGGAAAATGATGTGGATATTTTGGAGCAGCATCTCAAGACATCAGTCAGGAAGTCAAAGCTTGGTCGCAAATGGGTCTTCCAAATGGACAGTGACCCCAAGCATACTTCCAAAGTTGTGGCAAAATAAGGACAACAAAGTCAAGGCATTGGAGTGGCCATCACAAAGTCCTTACCTCAATCCTATAGAACATTTGTGGGCAGAACTGAAAAAGGGTGTGCGAGCAAGCAGACCGACAAACTTGACTCAGTTACACCAGCTCTGTCAGGAGGAATGGGCCAAAATTCACCCAACTTATTGTGGGAAGCTTGTGGAAGGCTACCCGAAACGTTTGACCCAAGTTAAACAATTTAAAGGAAATGCTACCAAATACTAATTGAGTGTATGTAAACTTCTGACCCACTGGGAATGTGATGAAAGAAATAAAAGCTGAAATAAATAATTCTCTCTACTATTATTCTGACATTTCACATTCTTAAAATAAAGTGGTGATCCTAACTGACCTAAAACAGGGCATTTTTACTGGGATTAAATGTCAGGAATTGTGAAAAACTGAGTTTAAATATAGTTGGCTAAGGTGTATGTAAACTTCAGACTTCAACTGTACCTTTAGGAAACTAGTCAAACACTGGAACTAGTAAAAGGGATATTTGCTACGTGGGATATACAGTGCCTTCAGAAAGTATTCACACCGCTTGATTTTTTCCCACATTTGTGAACGACCGGCTCGATTCGGTCTTATGTAGCAAATTTTGAAATTGTGTTTTTTACATTGGATAAAAGTAGAGACTTCGAGCTAGAAAATGGTATATCATACACTACATTTGAGGAAAAATGGTAAAGTAATTCTGCTTTGAAAGTTGATATTTCCGCCTTTTGAGAAAATGGCCCTTGAATGTTTTGGTACACCTACTGGAGAGCTTCTCTCTGTCTACCTCCATTCAGCATCGTTCACACACTCTTAAGCCTTAGCCCCACCATTCTTCAAAGATTCACATGTGAGGCCATGTGCTACACAGAGTGAGTACGGTAGTGTACAAAACAACCGAAGATTTCAAGAATAAGGCTGGTTTATACTATGTATATCAACATGTCTGTAGGCAGTTGTCACAGTGACATCCTGATATTCTATTGTATTTTGTTTAGACATGTAGCTAGCTAGCTAAACAGTATACAATGGGTGGGTCTAATCCTGGATGCTGATTGGTTAAAACTGCATTCCAGCCTGTGTCTATTCCACAAGTTACCACTGGCTAAAGCTATGATGTTGAAATGCATATTTACTCTGTTCCATCTCACTGCGCAATCCACTGCCTCATCAGCCCAGCCAGGCAATTTATGAACTTGATCGCCACTATAAAAAGCATCTAGACATTATCTCCCATTTCTTTTAGACTAGCATTTGGTTTTTCAATAGCGGAGATTTGTATAAACCTTGCTGTCTGTCTCTTCGACATTTGCAACATTGTTTCAATATTGAAATTCAATCTCCAGCTGTCCCATAGTAATGAACGTGCCGGGAGTCGGGATGAGAGAGACAGGCAGACAGCTTTTCTCAGCCAGTCGAAATCATGAATCAGCTGGCATCATTTTTATGGATCTATACAAAGAAATGTCAATAGCGAACAAGTAAAACGAAACGAATTGCAGCTTCAGTTTTAAGTGATTGTGTTAGCTGTGTTGTTGGCTAGCTCCTCTGAACAACAGTGTCCTGACAAGAGAGCATAATTGCACATCATTAGCTCATTGTTATGGATGTATCCAAATAAAATAGCTTAAACAAACACAAATGCAGCGACTTTGCTGTTATTCTGGCTGCATTGTGACTGTAAGTTATCCGTAGTTGGCTAGCTAGCAAGGGATAAAATCGTTGCCAGCCAGTATGGCAATAGAACATTTAGAACGAATGACTGGGTCGCGTCCATAGATACAGAACAAAAAAACCTAATGATTGTGTTGCATCTCTGGCAACGGAACCGATAGAACGAACGACCAGCCGGCTTGGGTAGCATCCTTTGATTTGTGTCGGGACTATATTTTGTGGAAGGATGAAATAGTATTAATAAATTCATCAAAATAATATTTTTATAAAAATATGACAATCATTACTTGAATATGTTGGTAACCCATTGTACTAAAGTGAAATTGCCCTCGAAGCTGGTGTTTGGAGGATATATTGGCACAGGTGTTGTTAGGCCTGACATATTCCCAACTCATAATGTTACGACTCTGCATGAATCTGCTGGTAGCTAAAGCTAACCAACTAGCTAGGTTCAATATTAGCTAGCTAGCTAACATTAGGCTATTACTAGCAATGCAAATGGCTGCCCTTAGTTTGAAGATGTAATCTGGAGACAGGTGTTTTATACAACAGCCTTTTTCTCTATGTTCTTTTTTAGACTCCCCCCACATTATTTGAAATTAATAAAAAATGAGTTAATAAGTTTTCAACCCTTTTGTTATGGCAAGCCTAAATAGGTTCAGGAGTAAAAACATGCTTAACAAGTCACATAATAGGTTGCATGGACTCTGTGCAACAAGTGTTTAACATGATTTTTAAATGACTACCCCATCTCTGTACCCCACACATACAATTATCTGCAAGGTCCCTCAGTCGAGCAGTGAAATCCAAGCACAGATTCAACCACAAAGACCAGGGAGGTTTTCAAATGGTTCGCAAAGAAAGGCACCTATTGGTTGATGGCAAAAAAAGAAGCAGACAATGAATATTCCTTTGAGCATGGTACAGTTATTAATTACACTTTGGATGGTGTATCAATACGCCCAATCACTACAGATATATAGGTGCCCTTCCTAAGTCAGTTTCCGGAGAGGAAGGAAACCGCTCAGGGATTTCGAGTTTAATGGCTGTGATAGGAGAACACTGAGGATGGATTAACAACATTGTAGTTCATTCACAATACTAACATACAGTGGTTCCTCTTTTAAAAGTTGCAGTGTACTACAGTGTAAAAGGCGCAGCTTGCATGGTGCAGAATTCTATGGCATGTTATTTAAGTGTGAACCACTGGTACCATTAATGCTTGTTAGTGCTAGTTTGACAACCAGAGGGCATCTTTAAGAAGCATTTGATAGCCTTCAATAATGGCTTTACTAGAGAATGCGGACACGCAGGAGACCGGGATTCAATTCCCCGACGGGGGGAAGGAGTAGGCTGTCCCTTTAAATAAGAATTTGTTCTTAACTGATTTCATATGTGTTATTTCATAGTTGTGATGTCTTCACTATTATTCTACAATGTAGAAAATAGTACAAAAATAAAGAAAAACCCTGGAATGAATAGCTGTCCAAACTTTTATTGGTACTTGCTTAATTCATTTGATTAATATTATGGTGTTTCTATTCCAAGAAAAATTCTGTCAGGATGGTATGGAAAATATTGGCGCTGTATAACGTGACAGTCGGGAGTAGAACGTGGCACTGTTGAACGTGACTGTCGGGAGTACAGTACTGGGCTAATTAGCTAAAGAATCCCTGTGTCATGCGGTCTTGTGGGAGACCGGGGTTCAATTCCCTGACAGGGACAAAGGTGTAGGCTGTCCTTGTAAATAAGAATTTGTTCTTAACAGACTTGCCTAGTTAAATAAAGGTTACACTAAGAGTATAGCATTTCTACACTCAAATTTTCTAATTCTAATCTAAGCAATACCCAAACGGAGATTCAGTGAAAATAAAAATCTCACTGATTTATCAAGACCAGTCCCAACGCTTGTCTCAGAGCAGCATGAAATTGTGCTAAAATAGTTGTAGGCTATTGCTTCTAACTTCAATATGCTCTTTAAATAAATAAGACCTACACCACTTTGACCAGCACATTACTCACTAGTGAGACTCATGTCGCCTACGGTAGGCCTACAGTATATCGAAAAATAAGTTGTGACTCTCCGCCAATAATTACATATAGAGGATTGGAGGATATGTCTGTAATTCAGTGACATTTATTCCCATAGTAATTTGTTATGGATCCATAACTAAATAAACATTGGCATTTTGAAAGAGTATTTTTATCATCATTTTTTTAACGAAAGCATAAAGATGCCATTATTAGTTACATTGTTTAGTTTGAACGTGCAGACTGGCACTAATAACAGAACCGCGGGAACGTTTCCCTTGTCAGCGCCATTATTAGTGCAATGCCCTTAGTGTTGCCAGTGTGGCGGGGTGGCTAGGTCGGTCTTCTGTGCATGGCTCTGCGGCCCATCCCGTGCCCCCTGCCCTCGTGCCTTGAACCTCGTGCTCTTTCAGTGGATACAGCTGGAGAACTGCAAGACAATCCCATTGTGTGCCACTCGGGAGCCATGAACAATATGACCAATATATATTGTCCTCCTAATAACAGGGTTTATAATATATATGTGAGAATATCCAATGGGCTTTCATATCATTCTAAATTAATAATAATAAGAATAATCACTTTCTTTAAAAAAATAACAATATTTTGGAGATGATTTCATTTTCAAATAACGTAAAATGACCGAGAAAATGATAATTCTGGAACATGGGGTGAGACATTGTTACTAATTTGTAAATAAAGCCAGTATGTTATTTAGAATGATTTATTTCTGTTTTTAGAGGGAGAGAAACCAAAAACCTACAATCATCTCATAGGTCTCCCAGTTGAGGGCAGCACGGGTATTGAACCAGCATCTGTAGCAACACAGTGTCTTAGACCATTGGACCCCATTAGACCCCTCAGGCGCTGTATAACGTGACCGGTCGGGAGTGGCCTACACTACTACAGTAAGACCAAAATAATCCTTACAAAATAAAATAATAAAAACCTTAGTGTAATAACAGTTTGAGTAAGTAATACTGAAGTCCACAATTATCAGTTTCTATTTAGGTTTATGTCGCCCATTCATTGTCAGTTAGAGACACAGCAGGACCCAAAAGCATAGTCAATGCTCTAGCTCTCCCTTGCGCTGGTCTGGAGCAATGAAGTGGTACCGTTCTGAACCACAAATTACCTCTAAGTCCCACGGTGTAAGCTCACAATTTTTAAAGGAGGAACCACTGTAAATGACAGAGTTAAAAGAAGGAAACCTGTACAGAATGCAAATATTCCAAAACATGCATCATGTTTCAAATAAGGCACTAAAGTAATACTGCAGAAAATACAAAGCGTTATGTTTGGGGCAAATCCAACACAACACATCACTGAGTAACACTTTTCATATTTTCAAGCATGGTGGTGGCTGCATCATGTTATGGGTAAGATTGTCATTGACAAGGACTAAGGAGTTTTTTAGGATAAAAATAAATGGAATAGAGCTAAGCACAGGCAAAATCCTAGAGGAAAACTTGATTCAGTATGCTTTCCGACAGACACTGGGAGACAAATTCACCTTTCAGCAGGACTACCTAAAACACAAGGCCAAATACACACTGGAGTTTCTTACCAAGAAGCCATTGAATGTTCCTCAGTGGCCTAGTTACAATTTTGACATAAATCGTCTTGAAAATCTATGGCAAGACTCAAAAATGGCTGTCTAGTTATGATCAACAACCAACTTCACACATCTTTAAGAATAAAAAAAGATAACGATATATGTGTGTTTTATTTTGTATTAAAAAATATATGTTTGACTTTTTATTCCACTTTGACATTACACAGTATTTTGTGTAATGGATTTCATTTTCATTTTTTTGTCAAATAAATGAAAATTAAATCCATTTTAATCCCATTTTGTAATGTTCTGAAGGTACTGTATGCCTTAAGATGATCTAACCCATCACAGATAAGAAAATCTGACAGAGTTTGATCTGGGAAGTGTATTCCCCTGTAGCTGTAGTCTGCAGTGAAGTTAGGATTCCTTATGAAAGACACTGCCATCAGATTGTGGTCCTCTGAACAGGACTCATATTTACATGTCTCAGTGTATGAGTGCTGATCTAGGATCACTTTTCCCTTTAATGTCCTACTCCAGTCTTTCTCATAGCCAAATAATTCATAGCCAAGATTTTTTTTTTATATATCAATATGTTTGTTTTGATCTTCTGTCATGTTATATATATATTAACCATCCCACATGAAATACTACAGTTTACTATAGAATACTACAATACTACAGTATTCTGTAGTAAACTTTAATATACTGAAGAATCCTATAGAATAATACTACACACTGAAGTATTCCTTGATCATGTGTAGTTGTTACTACAGAATGTTGTAGTATACTGTAGAATACTATAGTAAATACTACAGTTTTATCTGCAAAAACTCTGAAATAAATAGTAATGTCCACAAAAATACTACAGTCTGCAGAAACATTACACGTTTTTAGCTATAGTAAATACTACAGTATTTAATGTGCTTATACCTTGTCCATTCCCCTATCCCATATCCCAATTTTTGCCACCTATAAGTGAGGAACTTATATCCCATGTATAGACCATATCTTGTGTTCCCTACAGGTTATAGATTTGCAGACTGAAGCTGTTTCTGAAAAGGCACCTTATTCCCAATATAGTACACTACTTTTTACCAGGGCATTCCTGTGCTAATTACTGTAATTCACCCTCAAATCATTCAACTAGCAGCACTTTCCAGAGTGAGTAGGGGGAATCAGCAGGATCATCTTTAAATAAAGAAACAGGCTTTGTCTGCTAGCATTCAGTGAAGGATATTATTTTAAGCGGAATTTGATCAACCAGCCAAACATTGTGTCCAAGTCTGATATTCGTAGCAATTTTTTTTTAAAGAAATCCAAGAAACAGTCAACACTGTTCCAGTGTGTTTGTGCATGTTAGTGAGTGTGTGTGTGCACGTGTGTGTGTTAGGACGAGTGCTTTCTGCTTTCTGGCTTCTATGTGTGGGCTTATTGGAGCTGATGAACAGAATCTAATTCTCTGCAGCATGCTGTGTCTGCCTTCCTGCACATCTGCATTCCAAATGCAGGTAGTCAAGGGTGATGATGTCACTACTACCACAGGCTAGTCAGGTGAGTATACAGTCACCTCCAAAATGATTGGCACTCTTGATAAAGATTTTTTTTAAATAATAATAATAATAATAATACAAATAACTAGCTATATTGTAAGCTAAAAAAAATATAGAAATAATATTATTTTATACTTATACAATTGCTCAGAAAAATATATTTTGTTTAACAAGTAATAAATAAAAATCTCAAAAAGATAGGTGTCAAAATTACAATGCTTTGTGGACCCTCCCCTTGCGAGGATAACGGCACTCAGCCTTTTTCTATAACGTTTTATGAGATTGGAGAACACATTGGGAAGGATCTTAGACCATTCCTGATGATATGTATTGGCCATTGAGAGGCTTTGAAGCCACCGGTCGGCCATTTTGGCACTCTCCAATAGCAGCAGTCCTCTATGGGAATGAATATAATTCTACAGTATTTCAACTAAATTTTTCAAGAACAAAATTACATCTATTTAAGTATTTTGTTATTGTAGCGTGGACAATAACATGTTTTTATTTATTTATTTATTTACCTTTATTTAACCAGGTAGGCAAGTTGAGAACAAGTTCACATTTACAATTGCGACCTGGCCAAGATAAAGCAAAGCAGTTCGACAGATACAACGACACAGAGTTACACATGGAGTAAAACAAACATACAGTCAATAATACAGTATAAACAAGTCTATATACAATGTGAGAAAATGAGGTGAGAAGGGAGGTAAAGGCAAAAAAGGCCATGGTGGCAAAGTAAATACAATATAGCAAGTAAAACACTGGAATGGTAGTTTTGCAATGGAAGAATGTGCAAAGTACAAATAAAAATAATGGGGTGCAAAGGAGCAAAATAAATAAATAAATTAAAATTAAATACAGTTGGGAAAGAGGTAGTTGTTTGGGCTAAATTATAGGTGGGCTATGTACAGGTGCAGTAATCTGTGAGCTGCTCTGACAGTTGGTGCTTAAAGCTAGTGAGGGAGATAAGTGTTTCCAGTTTCAGAGATTTTTGTAGTTCGTTCCAGTCATTGGCAGCAGAGAACTGGAAGGAGAGGCGGCCAAAGAAAGAATTGGTTTTGGGGGTGACTAGAGAGATATACCTGCTGGAGCGTGTGCTACAGGTGGGAGATGCTATGGTGACCAGCGAGCTGAGATAAGGGGGACTTTACCTAGCAGGGTCTTGTAGATGACATGGAGCCAGTGGGTTTGGCGACGAGTATGAAGCGAGGGCCAGCCAACGAGAGCGTACAGGTCGCAATGGTGGGTAGTATATGGGGCTTTGGTGACAAAACGGATTGCACTGTGATAGACTGCATCCAATTTGTTGAATAGGGTATTGGAGGCTATTTTGTAAATGACATCGCCAAAGTCGAGGATTGGTAGGATGGTCAGTTTTACAAGGGTATGTTTGGCAGAATGAGTGAAGGATGCTTTGTTGCGAAATAGGAAGCCAATTCTAGATTTAACTTTGGATTGGAGATGTTTGATATGGGTCTGGAAGGAGAGTTTACAGTCTAACCAGACACCTAAGTATTTGTAGTTGTCCACATATTCTAAGTCAGAGCCGTCCAGAGTAGTGATGTTGGACAGGCGGGTAGGTGCAGGTAGCGATCGGTTGAAGAGCATGCATTTAGTTTTACTTGTATTTAAGAGCAATTGGAGGCCACGGAAGGAGAGTTGTATGGCATTGAAGCTTGCCTGGAGGGTTGTTAACACAGTGTCCAAAGAAGGGCCGGAAGTATACAGAATGGTGTCGTCTGCGTAGAGGTGGATCAGAGACTCACCAGCAGCAAGAGCGACCTCATTGATGTATACAGAGAAGAGAGTCGGTCCAAGAATTGAACCCTGTGGCACCCCCATAGAGACTGCCAGAGGTCCGAACAGCAGACCCTCCGATTTGACACACTGAACTCTATCAGAGAAGTAGTTGGTGAACCAGGCGAGGCAATCATTTGGGAAACCAAGGCTGTCGAGTCTGCCAATGAGGATGTGGTGATTGACAGAGTTGAAAGCCTTGGCCAGATCAATGAATACGGCTGCACAGTAATGTTTCTTATCGATGGCGGTTAAGATGTCGTTTAGGACCTTGAGCGTGGCTGAGGTGCACCCATTGACCAGCTCTGAAACCAGATTGCATAGCAGAGAAGGTATGGTGAGATTCGAAATGGTCGGTAATCTGTTTGTTGACTTGGCTTTCGAAGACCTTAGAAAGGCGCGGTAGGATAGATATAGGTCTGTAGCAGTTTGGGTCAAGAGTGTCCCCCCCTTTGAAGAGGGGGATGACCGCAGCTGCTTTGGATGGATGTGGATGTGTTGTTGCCTGCCTTCACCGCATGGGGGCGGCCCGTCAGGTAGCCCAGGATCCAGTTGCAAAAGGAGGTGTTCAGTCCCAGGGTCATGAGCTGAGTTGTCGTAATAGTTTCGGACGCTACAGACATTTATGTGAGAAGACCGATTTTTGGGATGTCTCGTGGTCTGACAACCACCACTCTAGCTCTGCCACCGTTCACCACAGATGCGGAAGGGCATTATCAGTAGATGCGGTGGATTGAGATGCAGCCCATGCTAAAAAACATATCACTGGTGTAAACAATTTCAAATTGTCCTGATTTTAGTTGATAAAGTCATCCCAAATGTAATCAGCTGTTTTTAAGAATGTCACTGTAATCCTAATTTTAAGAAAATGTCATCCAGGCTGATTACAGTTACTTCATTTTTGTAAGCGGATCACTGTCACGCCCTGACCTTAGTTCCTTTTTATGTCTCTATTTTGGTTTGGTCGAGGCGTGAGTTGGGGTGGGCATTCTATGTTGTTTATCTATTACTTCGCTCCTATGGCCTATTTATTGCCTACCTCCTCGCTCCATTTGAACACACTGTATATAGACAATTTTTTTCTATTGTGTTATTGACTGTACGCCTGTTTATTCCATGTGTAACTATGTGTTGTTTGTGTCACACTGCTTTGCTTTATCTTGGCCAGGTCGCAGTTGTAAATGAGAACTTGTTCTCAACTAGCCTACCTGGTTAAATAAAGGTGAAATAAAAAATTTATTAAAAAATAACATAAAAAACATGATCCCTGTTAAATGTAATCCATTACTACCCAACCCTGAGCATATAATATAGCTCGGTATTAGTATTATTTATTTTATATAGTCTTTTTTGCTCCATCTTTATCAAGGGTGGCAATCATTTTGGAGGTGACTGTACATACTCCTCCAGCAGAACTCAGAGACTAGGAGAAATCCATCTATACGCATATCAGCAGCCAGAAAAAAAGACAGAACTGTTCAGAGACTTGGAGATGTCCATTTTTATGCAAATCTACCAGCCAGATAAAAAGCAAAGCTTCAGACCAAAACAATATAGAGAAAGTTGTTCTACATACTGTGTGGGTGATGGAACAAATTTGATTGAAAAAAGTGAAATATCAAATGTGAAATCGTCAAACAATTGCATCTTACCAGCAGACACTCTTCGACCAATGAAAGGCTGCGACTCGAAACCAGAGTCCAAAACGAAAAACAAAATTTTGAGACATGACAGCCTAGACCAATCTGGCAAGAATTAATGACCAGATTATACAGGTTTAGAGACTACCAGGATATTTTTTGCAGTGTTCTTCGCATCTAGTCTGACTCATAGCCATCAAAGAACACCAGTCCACCCAAGACCGGCATCTATTGGGCCTACTCACTAAATCCACTTCAATCATTAAGATGTTCAAAAGCCTGTCCCTCACAGAATCTTGGAATTACCCTTTCACGCCTAGATGTCCCAGCGATGTCTATACAGTTCTGAAAGCCTACTTTGTATTCATATGTATTACTACTATATAATCCTAATATGTATTCCATAGTTATTACATGGAGCTAGTGAGGAGTTGTAACAGGGACTCACTCACTCTCTCAACATGTATCTTTGGTACATAGGTTCCTACTCACCGCAAGATAGAGAGCTGCGTAGACGCTGAGAGCAGCCTCTTTGGAGGGGAAGGTTTTACGTGCACGCAGGATATCCTCCTGGTTCCCGGTGCAGGCCTCTTGGTGGCTGATGTAGCGGAGGGCGTGCTGGCAGCCCAGGGCCGTGAAGTTGGGCTTACACACCGTCAGGAAGTGGGGGGACAGGTTGCCCGTCACCACCTGGCCCGCGTTTACAAAGATGTCCACAGTGAACAGCCCGAACGTGTACACTCCTGGAGAGAGAGCGAGATATACCTGTTAGGGGCTGAACATGTACACTCCTGGAGAGAGAGAGAGAGATACCTGTTAGAGGCTGAAAATGTACACTGCTGGAGAGAGAGAGACACCTGTTAGATGCTTAACGTGTACACTCCTAGAGAGAGGGGGCCTAGATTCTGGTTATCAGTTATCATACTGTGTGGATAGATTGATGAAGTCTGCACAGGAAAGGAGGTCTAAAAGGACACTCATCACACATTATTGAACTCACACTGAAAGGCAGAAAGATATACACTACCGTTCAAAAGTTTGGGGTCACTTAGAAATGTCCTTGTTTTTGAAAGAAAAGGCATTTTTTCCCCCCTGAGTTTTAATGGAGACGCCTCTTCACTGTTGACGTTGAGACTGGTGTTTTGCGGGTACTATTTAATGAAGCTGCCAGTTGAGGACTTGTGAGGTGGCTGTTTCTCAAACTAGACACTCTAATGTACTTGTCCTCTTGCTCAGTTGTGCACCGGGGCCTCCCACTCCTCTTTCTATTCTAGTTAGAGCCAGTTTGCGCTGTTCTGTGAAGGGAGTAGTACACAGCGTTGTACGAGATCTTCAGTTTCTTGGCATTTTCTCACATGGAATAGCCTTCATTTCTTAGAATAAGAATAGACTGAAGAGTTTCAGAAAAAGTCCTTTGTTTCTGGCCATTTTGAGCCTTTAATCGAACCCACAAATGCTGATGCTCCAGATACTCAACTAGTTTGAAGGCCAGTTTTATTGCTTCTTTAATCAGGACAACAGTTTTCAGCTGTGCTACCATAATTTTAAAATGATTTTCTAATGATCAATTAGCCTTTTAAAATTATAAACTTGGATTAGCTAACACAACGTGCCATTGGAACACAGGAGTAATGGTTGCTGATAATGGGCATCTGTACGCCTATGTAGATATTCCATAAAAAATCTGCCGTTTCCAGCTACAAAAGTAATCTATAACATTAACAATGTCTACACATTGTCTGTATTTCAGATACATGTTATGTTACTTTAATGGACAAAAAATGTGCTTTTCTTTCAAAAACAAGGACATTTCTAAGTGACCCCAAACTTTTGAACGGTGGTGTATATAAATATATATACATAAATATATATATATATATATAGAGAGAGAGAGAGAGAGAGCGAGCGAGCGATAACAATGGGTAATGTGCCCTCAGAGCGTAGAGTTTGCACTAATGAAAAATACAAGTACTCATCTGAGAGAAAGAGACAACGAGAGAGAGGCACAGAGACACAGAGACAGATGTATCTTCAAACAGAGGGGGGTAACACGTGAGGAAGAGTGAGAAATAGCTTTCCCCACACTCAATCAGTAATGAAACACTGTTTTACCTGTGGAGAGAGATATTTAAATAAAAGGAGACACAGATGGTTAAATAACATGCTGTAATGAAAGTGACCTTTCTTATATTTTGAGACACCCCTGCGTGATTCCAAATGTTGTAAATATTACATTATGTCTGAAAGTAGGAGTAGAAATTACTAGTCTCTTCTCACAGATGCAAATTCCTAGCACGCTAGCAACAACCCTGTGTGCCAAACATAAGCAAACCGACATTCTCCTCACGACAGAGCTTTGTTCCTAGAATTGTGTGAGGACGCATAAAGCAGTGTGATGCTCAAACACACAGGAGTAACATCAGATCCCTTAATAAAACGATATCCTCAAAGCACATCTCCCAGCTGAACCTACCAACACACACAACACACACACACACACACACACACACAAACACACACACACAACGGAAATGTGTCACAGAGCCAAAAGACATGTGGAGACTCCACTGCCCATGAGAGGAGAGCCTTATAGCTCTGTCTTTCACTTAAAATCTCCACAAACAAGCCCTCGCTAGACACACAGTCAGAGACAAAGCCGGCAGGAGGACGCACTATTTGCTGGAGCAACAATGGGGAGCTTTTGCAATCACTGTCAAGACTCTGTGTTTCTGCATCTTAATGTGTCTTTCAGTTTTGAAACCCACTTAGCTGGAAGAGCAGAGAGGCAAGTCTTCGTTATTGTTGAGAGTGTCATTCTGTTTTTTCTCTGTCATATTCCAGTCACCTCAGTCTCTTCTTCTTTACTCTTTCTTAAAGGGAATGAGGGAGCTGAGATGAGAGGAGGGGGTGACAGAAGATGCTGACAGACACATTTATACTTCAATCAGATGTAGTGTTTCAACAGTGACTCACTAGATGAGCATTTGGCAGAGGATTTTAGAAGACATTAGCCTGACATTGTCCCACTTAGCAGCAAAAAATAAGCAGGGTTGACTGTCCATGGAAATGGCTACGTTTGGCGTTTGGTTTAATGACAGAAATACGTAGCTAGCGAAACTAATTCCTTAGCTGGCACTGTAGACGGGGTGGAAATCGTACTCTTATTAAGCAGATAAATGAAATTCAATTTGCACAGTTCAATAAAAAAGCAAAAACGTCAAAGGCTTTATCTTTTCAGTGTCATTGATCCCATTTCTTGTCATCAGTGTGTGTGTGGTCGGTGGGAGGTGAATAGGAAGGCTGGGTGGGTAAAGGCTGTGTAGCCTTGAAAACTTTCATGCTGACTGAGGTTTCACTGCATCAGACTGCAGCAATAGGACAGGCTCTGGAATTAGATCAAAGGTGCAGGTGCAATGGCTCACTGACTGTCTCACAAGGCATAAGCACGCACACACACACTCACGCACGCACGCACGCACACACACACACACGTACACTATTGTTCAAAAGTTTGGGATCACTTAGAAATGTCCTTGTTTTTGAAAGAAAAGCACATTTTTTGTCCATTCAAATAACATCAAATTGATCAGAAATACAGTGTAGACATTGTTAATGTTGTAAATGACTATTGTAGCTGGAAACAGCAGATTTTTTATGGTATAACTATATAGGCGTCCAGAGGCCCATTATCAGCAACCATCACTGCTGTGTTCCAACGGCATGTTGTGTTAGATAATCCAAGTTTATCATTTTAAAAGGCTAATTGATCATTAGAAAACACTTTTGCAATTATGTTAGCACAGCTGAAAACTGTTGTCCTGATTAAAGAAGCAATAAAACTGGCCAACTTTAGACGAGTTGAGTATCTGGAGCATCAGCATGTGTGGGTTCTATTACACGCTCAAAATGGCCCGAAACAAAGGACTTTCTTCTGAAACTCGTAAGTCTAATCTTGTTCTGAGAAATTAAGGCTATTCCATGCGAGAAATTGCCAAGAAACTGAAGAATGCTGTGTACTACTCTCTTCACAGAACAGCACAAACTGGCTCTAACCAGAATAGAAAGAGTGGGAGGCCCCGGTGCATAACTGAGCAAGAGGACAAGTACATTAGGTGCGGCAGGTAGCCTAGTGGTTAGAGCGTTGGACTAGTAACCGCAAGGTTGCAAGATTGAATCCCTGAGCCGACAAGGTAAAAATCTGTCGTTCAGCCCCTGAACAAGGCAGTTAACCCCCTGTTCCAAGGCCGTCATTGAAAATAAGAATTTGTTCTTAACTGAGTTGCCTAGTAAAATAAGAAACCAATTTTTATTTTTTATTTTTTTTAGAGTGTCTAGTTTGAGAAACAGATACCTCACAAGAACTCAACTGACAGCTTCATTAAATAGTACACGCAAAATACCAGTCTCAACGTCAACAGTGAAGAGGCGACTCCAGGATGCTGGCCTTCTAGAATGAGTTGCAAAGAAAAAGCCATATCTCAGACTGGCCAATAAAAATAAACGATTAAGATGGGCAAAATAACAAAGATACTGGACAGAGGAACTCTGCCTAGAAGACCAGTCGCCTCTTCACTGTTGATGTTAAGACTGGTGTTTTGCGGGTACTATTTAATGAAGCTGCCAGTTGAGGACTTGTTAGGAATTATTCAGAGACTGACTGTTTAAAGATGATTATATAGAGCTTGGCTGTGATATAAACCTGCACAGGCTCTAAAGACCACTATTGCCTACCCCTGGAGACCGTTAGTAGTATAGAAATATTTATTGGGATCCACAAGGCAGCGGCTACTCTTCCTGGGGTCCAAATAGGAAACAAAACAACAAATAAAACACATAATATACTGTTTTTTTTAATCACTTTGGTACTATTTCCACAAGTATGTGGTAAAATGTCACAACTCTTAATACAAAACTCAAAACACATTTTCAATTGACTAGGTACAACACACAAAATCACACTTTTTCACTAAACTAATCAGCATTTCATCTAGAAATAACTTTAATATAAAGTAGTTGCCTTTCACTGATTCTCTTCTCATTAAATACATTTGACCATCACTTAATCCAATTGCACTTAATGGTTAATCACTTAACCGTTTGGTAAACCTATAGATTTTAAACTGGTTTGTCTACTATATACAGATGATTTTGAGAACTAAAGAAATAAAAGGTGTGTTTGTAAAGTATAAACATCTAAATGACATGTATGATACATGATAACCATACATAATGAATACTAATTTTTGCTAACTGATTTCACTTTGTGGTAACCACAATTGGTCACCATATAAAAGGGGTGTGTGAACACCTGCCATTTCTTTCAACATGGAGCAGATAGACAGCAAGGGAGAGGAAGAAATCAAAGAACTCGTGGACAAGGGGCCTGTCACAAAGGTGGGCATAGGCCCCGTCAAAGAGGTCAAAGAAGAGGCCATGGGCCTCGTCAAAGAGGTCAAAGAGGAGGCCATGGGCCTCGTCAAAGAGGTGGGCATGGGCCCATCAAAGAGGTCAAAGAGGTGGGCATGGTCCCCGTCAAAGAGGTGGGCATGGGCCCTGTCAAAGAGGTCAAAGAGGTGGGCATGGGCCCCGTCAAAGAGGTGGGCATGGTCCCTGTCAAAGTGGTGGGCATGGGCCCCGTCAAAGAGTTCAAAGAGGTGGGCTTGGGTCCCGTCAAACAGGTGGACATCAGAGTGAGGGGGGCAGATGGCAGGGAACTGTTGTGTCTAATGAAGTCCGGGCCATCATCGTTGACCATGTGGTAAACAGAGGCCTTACCATGGCAGAGGCTGCCAGATCACCCCAATCTGAAAAGATCAACTGTCAATTCGATCATGATAATATTGACAGTATACTCTGTTCTACCCTCAGAATTGACAGAAGACCACATGGTGATGGCCGTGGCATGTGCTGTCCGACCAGCAGGAGTGAGCAGTGGTGCAATGGTGAGGGCCAGGAATGACATATGGCTGTCCAAAACAAAGCAGGCTATTGAGGAGAACGATGACATCTTTGCCAATGTGGCTTCCATCAGCCTACCAACAATCACCCACCTTTTGAAGAGACACCTGGTGCCTTTTGAGAGAAACAGCGACCAGGTGAAACAACTGCAGGCCGAGTATGTTCAGGTACAGCACTTTATACTGTATTACTGTTACTATTTGATGCATATGCTACTTTTGTACTATCACAAGTATATAAAAACTTTAATATAAGATTTACATAAGTATTCAGACCATTTTTCTCAGTACATTGTTGAAGCACCTTTGGCAGCGATTACAGCCTCAAGTTAAAAATCCTACAATGTGATTTTCTGGATTTTTTTTTCTAATTTTGTCTGTCATAGTTGAAGTGTATCTATGATGAAAATTACAGGCCTCTCTCATCTTTTTAAGTGTGAGAACTTGCACAATTGGTGGCTGACTAAATACTTTTTTGCCCCAATGTATATATAAATACATGTTTAATAATATATTTTCCTGTATTATTTCCCGCACACCCTACCACCCCACCCCTAATTGGAGTAAACTAATAAACAATAACACTTAGGCTTCTACTTCCAGCTTATACATACTATATACATTTTACGGACACAACTATTTTACAATAGTTATATTTTGTTTGTTTTCAGACCTGGCCTTCCTCTATTTCTGATGTCCATCCAGTTTGATTTATATTTTCCATATATTTTTAACTGTGCTATTTCACAAAAGTTGTGAACCTATATACATTTTAAAGACACAGTATATTTTACATTTGTTATCTTGTTGTTATTAGTCCCACCCTTCAGCTCCATTCAACCCCTCCTGTTTATCTCTTAACCATCCATAATAGATTTCTATTTGCCATATATTTTTCAACCATGCTGTGTTGCTTCACAAAAGTTCTGAACCTTTCTATTCTCATAGTTTATACAGATTGTAAATTAAAGAAAACATTTTTCGATAAAAGTATTATTATATTATTGATCGATTGACTATGACTTTTCAAATCACCCAGTATTCCTATCTGTAGCGTTAGCTCCAGGTAAATGTTGTATTTCTTCAGCCATTCCTGGACCTGTGACCAAAAACAAGCTACAGTGCCTTGCGAAAGTATTCGGCCCCCTTGAACTTTGCAACCTTTTGCCACATTTCAGGCTTCAAACATAAAGATATAAAACTGTATGTTTTTGTGAAGAATCAACAACAAGTGGGACACAATCATGAAGTGGAACGACATTTATTGGATATTTCAAACTTTTTTAACAAATCAAAAACTGAAAAATTGGGCGTGCAAAATTATTCAGCCCCTTTCAGTGCAGCAAACTCTCTCCAGAAGTTCAGTGAGGATCTCTGAATGATCCAATGTTGACCTAAATGACTAATGATGATAAATACAATCCACCTGTGTGTAATCAAGTCTCCGTATAAATGCACCTGCACTGTGATAGTCTCAGAGGTCCGTTAAAAGCGCAGAGAGCATCATGAAGAACAAGGAACACACCAGGCAGGTCCGAGATACTGTTGTGAAGAAGTTTAAAGCCGGATTTGGATACAAAAAGATTTCCCAAGCTTTACACATCCCAAGGAGCACTGTGCAAGCGATAATATTGAAATGGAAGGAGTATCAGACCACTGCAAATCTACCAAGACCTGGCCATCCCTCTAAACGTTCAGCTCATACAAGGAGAAGACTGATCAGAGATGTAGCCAAGAGGCCCATGATCACTCTGGATGAACTGCAGAGATCTACAGCTGAGGTGGGAGACTCTGTCCATAGGACAACAATCAGTCGTATATTGCACAAATCTGGCCTTTATGGAAGAGTGGCAAGAAGAAAGCCATTTCTTAAAGATATCCATAAAAAGTGTTGTTTAAAGTTTGCCACAAGCCACCTGGGAGACACACCAAACATGTGGAAGAAGGTGCTCTGGTCAGATGAAACCAAAATGGAACTTTTTGGCAACAATGCAAAACGTTATGTTTGGCGTAAAAGCAACACAGCTCATCACCCTGAACACACCATCACCACTGTCAAACATGGTGGTGGCAGCATCATGGTTTGGGCCTGCTTTTCTTCAGCAGGGACAGGGAAGATGGTTAAAATTGATGGGAAGATGGATGGAGCCAAATACAGGACCATTCTGGAAGAAAACCTGATGGAGTCTGCAAAAGACCTGAGACTGGGACGGAGATTTGTCTTCCAACAAGACAATGATCCAAAACATAAAGCAAAATCTACAATGGAATGGTTCAAAAATAAACATATCCAGGTGTTAGAATGGCCAAGTCAAAGTCCAGACCTGAATCCAATCGAGAATCTGTGGAAAGAACTGAAAACTGCTGTTCACAAATGCTCTCCATCCAACCTCACTGAGCTCGAGCTGTTTTGCAAGCAGGAATGGGAAAAAAATTCAGTCTCTCGATGTGCAAAACTGATAGAGACATACCCCAAGCGACTTACAGCTGTAATCGCAGCAAAAGGTGGCGCTACAAAGTATTAATTTAAGGGGCTGAATAATTTTGCACGCCCAATTTTTCAGTTTTTGATTTGTTAAAAAAGTTTGAAATATCAAATAAATGTCTTTCCACTTCATGATTGTGTCCCACTTGTTGTTGATTCTTCACAAAAAATACAGTTTTATATCTTTATGTTTGAAGCCTGAAATGTGGCAAAAGGTCGCAAAGTTCAAGGGGGCCGAATACTTTCGCAAGGCACTGTACATATGGACAGTACCAAAAAAAATTGGTTGCAAGAATTTAGTATAACAATTTAAATTGAAAAATTCTAAGTTTTGAATCTGGCATCATTTTGTGTGTCAATTCATAAACCATGTGTCATGGAATTGGTACATCGAAAATCTATTCTCAACTATTTTGCAATCTATATGGCACTGCTGTCAATTATTTGGTCCTTAAATGAAACTGGTATATATTTTTATGTAGCACAATTTCCTTTAATGCAATTTAGGTCTTTAAGACAGACAAGTTCCTTACTTTTTCCCCCTTCCACTTGCCTCTCATTTTTGCGGTAATGCTGCAATTAGTTGGTTGCAATTTTGGGTAGAGCAGACATTTTCATATTTGAATTAGGTGCAAGTGTGACATAACTCCACCAGTCCTATTTATGATATAATTTACAAAGATTTGTAAGGGATTTCCTCCTCTTCTTCCGAAGAGGAGAGGCGAAAAGGATCAGAGGACCAATATGCGGCGTGGTAAGTGTCCATGTTTCTTTTAATATGTAAACTTACACATGAACAACTGATACAACAAAACAAGAAACGTGTGAAACCCTAAACAGCCCTATCTGGTGCAAACACAAAGACAGGAACAATCACCCACAAACACACAGTGAAACCCAGGCTACCTAAGTATGATTCTCAATCAGAGACAACTAATGACACCTGCCTCTGATTGAGAACCATACTAGGCCGAAACATAGAAAACCCCAAATCATAGAAAATCAAACATAGACTGCCCACCCAACTCACGCCCTGACCATACTAACTAAATACAAAACACAGGAAATAAAGGTCAGAACGTGACAAGATTAAACTTTATTTATTTTTTATTATGTTTGAGTTTAACCACAATATTTGTTATATTATTTATTATGTCTTTTCTGGTGGATTAAACTGAAATTGCAACCAACTTTCTATGGCTTCTTTAAAAATAACGATATTTTGGAGATAATTTAATTTTCAAATAACCGAAAGTGAGCGATTGTAATCTGAAAAAGGCCATTCTTGAACATGACATTCTCACTAATTTGCTAGAGAACCAGTTCGGATTTAAGTATAACATTTGTATGATTGACGCCTTTAATGAGAGGTCTAATGCTTAAATATTTAATCATTTCTGCCATCCGAATTCATATTCATTACATAAATAGGCCCTTTTAATTTTGTCTGCCTTGCCATTCCAAATAAAATATAATATTTTTGCTCATGTAATTTAAGGTCGCTAGGTATAGGCAAAACTATAAGCAAATAGGTCAACTGTGATATAACTAAAGAGTTAATCAGTGTTTTTTCTACAAATAGAGAGGTATTTTTCTTCCCATGGTAGCAAAATCTTATCAATTTTTGCTAACTTTCTATTAAAATGTATTGGAGTGAAATCATTTCTTTCTTTTGGGACATGTATACCGAATATGTCCACATCCCCATCAGATAATTTTATTGGTAAACTACACGGTAATGTAAAATTTGTATTTTTAGAGAATCCAATACGTAATATAGTACACTTATCATAATGTGGTTTTAATGCAGAGAGGTTAGAAAAAGTATCTAGATCCTCTACGAGGCTGTGGAGGGATTCTAATTGTGGTTTTAAAAGAAAACATCAATCATCTGCGCACAATGACACCTTTGTTTTTAAGCCATGGATTTCTAATCCCTTAATGTTATTATTGGATCTGATTTTAACAGCTAACATTTTGATGGCAATAATAAATATATATGCCGATAGTGGACAACCTTGTTTTACTCCTCTTGACAGTTTAAAACTTTCTGATATGTAGCCATTATTTATTATGTTACACCTAGGGTTATTATACATAACTTTAACCAGTTTTATAAGAGATTCCCCAAAATTGAAATATTCCAGGAATGTATATGTATAAACTCGTCATACTTTATCAAAGGCCTTTTTCAAAGTCATATTTGAATACCAGGCCTGGTTTCCCAGAACTTTCAGTGTTTTATTGTTTACACTTGTCTTATATTATGTCTAATGTACATTATGTCCATGTAAAAAAACTGCCTGATTAGGATGAATAATATCCAACAATAACTTTTTAATTCTATGCGCTAAGCATTTACCTAGACTTTTTGCATCACAACACTGAAGTGTAAGAAGCCTCCAATTTTTTTATGGATTGGATCTTTATATTTACCACTTGGATCCTGTTTCAGTAATAATGAAATCAGATCTTCTTGTTGAGTGTCCGATAATATTCCATTTATATAGGAGTGGTTAAAACATGCTAATAACAGTCCTCTAAGTATTTCAAAAAAAAGTTTGGTATACCTCCACTGGTATGCAATCCAGTCCTGGATTTTTCCCTGACTTAAAGGCTTTAATTGCATCAAGAATTTCCTCCTGTGTAATTTGACCTTCACATGAGTCTTTCTGTACCGATGTTAATTTTATATTATGATTGTATGAAAAAATGCATACAATCAGCTATGGTTAGTGGAGATAGAGGAGACAGAAACAAAAACATATGCTTAAAGTACTTTACTTCCTCTTTCAACATATCGTTTGGTGAATCATGGGTGACTTCATCATTTGTAACAAGTTTCAGTAAATTATTTTTGGTAGCATTTCTATGTTGAAGATTAAAAAAGAATGTGGTGCATTTTTCCCCATATTCCATCCAGTTCGCTTGATTTTTTAAATAATATATTACACTGGATCTTTCTTGAATAAGTTCCTCCATTTATTTTTGTTTTTTTCTCTAACTTACTCTGAGCCTCTGTGGTACAGTTTTTATTGCTATCTATCTGTACTGTTAGTCCTTGCATTTCCTTTGTTAATATGGACTCTTTTGTCCTAAATTGCTTTTGGTTTAGATGAGTACTGATTGCATGGCCTCTAAAGGCACATTTAAAAGTGTGCCATACAATAATGGGATCTGCTATACCTATGTCATGTCGGAAAAAGTCAGATATAATTTCTTCTGTCCTAGTTAAAAATAACTTATCATCCAGTAGGCTTAGATTACATTTCCAATATCCTTGCCCACGTGGAAATTCTGTAAGAGAAATATGTATGCCAATTATGTGATGGTCAGACCACATTCTGTCCCCTACCAACACTCTTTTTTAAAACTTTTGGTGCCAGAGAGAATGACGTAAGAAAGTAATCAAGCTGGATTGAGCCTCCACCATGTACAGTGGGACAAAAAGGTATTTAGTCAGCCACCAATTGTGCAAGTTCTCCCACTTAAAAAGATGAGAGAGGCCTGTAATTATCATCATAGCTACACTTCAACTATGACAGACAAAATGAGAAAAAAATCCAGAAAATCACATTGTAGGATTGTTAATGAATTTATTTGCAAATTATGGTGGAAAATAAGTATTTGGTCAATAACAAAAAGTTTATCTCAATACTTTGTTATATACCCTTTGTTGGCAATGACAGAGGTCAAACGTTTTCTGTAAGTCTTCACAAGGTTTTCACACACTGTTGCTGGTATTTTTGCCCTTTCCTCCATGCAGATCTCCTCTAGAGCAGTGATGTTTTGGGGCTGTTGCTGGGGAACACAGACTTTCAACTCCCTACAAAGATTTTCTATGGGGTTGAGATCTGGAGACTCCAGGACCTTGAAATGCTTTTTACGAAGTCACTCCTTCGTTGCCCAGGCTGTGTGTGTTTGGTATCATTGTCATGCTGAAAGACCCAGCCATGTTTCATTTTCAATGCCCTTGCTGATGGAAGGAGGTTTTCACTCAAAATCTCACGATACATGGCCCCATTCATTATTTCCTTTACACGGATCAGTCGTCCTAGTCCCTTTGCAGAAAAACAGCCCCAAAGCACGATGTTTCCACAACCATGATTCACAGTAGGTATGGTGTTCTTTGGATGCAACTCAGCATTCTTTGTCCTCCAAACACGACGAGTTGAGTTTTTACCAAAACGTTATATTTTGGTTTCATCTGACCATATGACATTCTCTCAATCTTCTTCTGGATCATCCAAATGCTCTCTAGCAAACTTCAGACGGGCCTGGACATGTACTGGCTTAAGCAGGGGGACACTTCTGGGCACTGCAAGATTTGAGTCCCTGGCGGCCTAGTGTGTTACTGATTGTAGGCTTTGTTACTTTGGTCCCAGCTCTCTGCAGGTCATTCACTAGGTCCCCTCGTGTGGTTCTGGGATTTTTGCTCACCGTTCTTGTGATCATTTTGACCCCACGGCGTGAGATCTTGCGTGGAGCCCCAGATCGAGGTAGATTATCAGTGGTCTTGTATGTCTTCCATTTCCTAATAATTGCTCCACAGTTGATTTCTTCAAACCAAGCTGCTTACTTATTGCAGATTCAGTCTTCCCAGCCTGGTGCAGGTCTACAATTTTGTTTCTGGTGTCCTTTGTCAGCTCTTTGGTCTTGGCCATAGTGGAGTTTGGAGTGTGACTGTTTGAGGTTGTGGACAGGTGTCTTTTATACTGACAGGTGCCAGTAATACAGGTAACGAGGTGCCAGGTGCCAGTAATACAGGTAACGAGTGGAGGACAGAGGAGCCTCTTAAAGAAGAAGTTACAGGTCTGTGAGAGCCAGAAATCTTGCTTGTTTGTAGGTGACCAAATACTTATTTTCCACCATAATTTGCAAATAAATTCATTAAAAATCCTACAATGTGATTTTTTTCTTATTTTGTCTGTCATAGTTGAAGTGTACCTATGATGAAAATTACAGGCCCCTCTCATCTTTTTAAGTGGGAAAACTTGCACAATTGGTGGCTGACTAAATACTTTTTTGCCCCACTGTAGCTATAACATGATTTTTGCATTGCTACTATGTAAACCTCCAATTTTCCCCATTATTCTACCTGCTAAAACCCCTCCCTATCCCGCGTTGGGCTGTCATCCCAGTGACCGGCAGACCACCCCCATATACAAACTGCTTATCTTAACTTCCATAAATAACAACAAATATTTGTAATAGTGTAGGTAGTTTCAATCCCTTTCCCCCACAAACAGCCATAAACTCAGATGCTCAACAGTATCCCAGAGCCCAAATCAAGAAAGGCCTTGATTTACGAATGCATATACAGTTGCAGCTGTATGAGAAGGCATGCAAAATTGAACAAAAATTGGGAGATTTTATGAAAATTGTCAGGTCCCCTGAAACACACGTGGTCCCCCATTGTGACCATATTCCCAAGCATCTCTGAGCAGTCAGACCTTTGATGATTTTGTGCCACGAGGGCCACAATAACATGCCCCCTCTCAGAATGTCAGAGTGTGACCCCCTCCCCATGGGTTACTGCAGCTAGTGTTGCCAGCACTGCCTAGGTGGGGGCACCCCACCAGAATCCCCACCGGCTAGATACAAGGTCGTCAAGGTTCTCATTGGCAGTTTTGAGAATTTCCTTGTATATTATGCTCTCCCATCAGGGGGCTTTGGCTTCACAGGGCCAACCCTGCCAGGCAGGCTCAGAATCTTGATGGGGCAGTGCTGCTTTAGTTGGTCTCTGACCACATTCATCTTTCTCATTTGGCTGCGTATAGGCTACTTACAGTTGGCCCATAAGACAGATAAGGACTTCTCCTTAGTGTAGGGGTCTCTCAGGTGGGTGTCCATAGTACTGTATTGGGTTGGGGACCATTCCATCATGATAGGACAGTAAATAAATAGATATTAACATTTTATTTTAAAATGTATATTCCATATCTGCACAAAACTGAGCTCTCTCTCATAACCCCTGCTCACAAACACACATGGGCTCTGGGATTTGCAACCCCTATCATTTTTCACTCACTTAACGCCACACTTTTCCAAACACAAAAAACACACCCCGCCTTCCATCACAATAAATGCGCACATACCCACATACTCTGCCTTCTATGTCCTCTGTGTTTTATCTCCTCCATGTTGATTGAGTACTTTTGTGTCCCAGTTCCTTATATTTGAAGATGTATTATTTAGTTAATTATCTTTTCTTCTTATGCTGTCTTATCAATTTATAAAATACTATAAATGGAAAGTCTAAAACAAATGATTTTCCAACATTATCTATCTGGAATGGTATAGTGCAGTTGTAGTTTATTTCCTTAACAATTGTTTTATTTTATTGCTTTTCTACATATATTTTTTATTACAATCCCTACCATGGATAGTATTGGGTGTTCCATTATTTGACTCCTCTATGGGAACTTTGTAATATTTGAATAGCCATGGGTAGTCTTTGTGTCTCGGAACATTTGGTTATGAATATACAGTTTATCGACTCCGAGAGCTACACGTTTCCCTTTGAATCTATTTTCCTTGAAGATTGGATACAGAACTTTGTGCAGTTCTGCAATTTCCTTCGGGAACTGATCATTCAAGCCTATTTCCGTGCAAGTCTTTTATCCAGGTTTTTAACCATTATTTTATCTTTAAAGAAAGCAAATTTGCCAACGATTGGGCATTCATATCTCTGCCCTCCCTAACCTGAAACGGTGTACACGTTCGAGTTTGATTTTGTCGACAGCTTCGCGTGGGATCTGAAAGCGCTGTAAGGAGGAACTCCCTAACTACACCCTCAGAAAGTTCTCCTTCTTTCTCTTGGATACCAGTAAGTACCACTTTTTCTCTCATGGATCTAGTCTTTATGTCAAGTAAGGCTTCTCTCAGAAAGAAGTTCTCCTTTTTAAGTTCATTAACATCAGTTTCAATCTTATTGACTGTCCCTTTTACTGTAGCTTGTTTGTATCTTTCTCCAATGTCGCAGCTTTTTCATCACTCATCTCGAGGCTTGCCTTCAACTCCTTTATATCCTTACTGACTAATTCAAGTATGCCCAGTTTGTCATTTATCGATTTTAACAGATCGGTTTCCACCCTTACCATTCCCGGTGGTGAAAAGATTAAAACGTCTGTGTCTGTCGAAGAGTTGCGTTTTCTTTTCGGGATTGGTTCTTTTTTTTAAGTCTCCGTCCTGTTTGGGTGTTGCTTGTTTTCGTAATATTTGTCGATACACTTCTCTATCCTTATGATTTGTTTTGTTATCCAGATTGAAGGTTATAACCCATCAGTTTGTGAAGTGCTAATATTTAGTCTAACTTACCGATATTGAATATTTCGTTTTTATCTTGAGGTGATCTACACTGCTGTGTTCAGTCCGCCATCTTTTTCCCCCCAAACATAATTTGCTTCTTCTTGCATTGTTTGCTATTGGACTGGTAGTTAAAATGACTAATTTGAAAATATATAATTATTTTGTTTGGTGATTAAACCAATGTTCTCATTACATTTCACAATAAACATATACTTTGAATCAACGGTTGTGTGGTGAGAGATGTTTACGATCCAAATGACTGCACAATGACAGGTTTTGAAGGAAAGTGTGACCAGTTTGGAGTTCTGTACTAAGAGTTGTGAAAATGTATCACATGTTCCTGCTCGCACAAGCCAAGGCTCGTGCAAGGCCACCCACCTACATGATACAACACATAATAGAGTGTAAATGACAAAATATATCAAAATGGCTGTCTCTTCACAGTCCCTTTGTGTTGTTAGCTGTTTTTTGAATCAGGTTTTTAGCTTGGGTTACCTGGGCTGGCAAAGAGTTCCATATATTCATGGCTCTATTTAAAACTGTGCGACTCCCAGCCTGTGTTCTGGTCCTGGGGCCTGTGAAGAGATAATTTCCTGCATGTCTTGTGTGGTACAGATGAGTGTCTGAACTGTGTGCCAACTGCTTGAACATCAACACCTCGCACAAAGACCAATAGTGATGCAGTGAGAAATAATACGTTGGATTTCTCCAAACAGAAGTGGCTTATTTGTGAAGTCATTATATGCACTACAAAGTCTTCCTTTGTGTAACAGTATGTCTTAAGGAGTTCGCTAACAAGTGCACATCAACGCTCCGCTTTGAGCCTTCAAAACCTGGTGAGACAACAACAGCAGTGTCTCTCCAGGCTGCCTTTCATCTCGCTGGGCATTTATACTCCTAACAACCCTCCATCTAGCTTCCAATAGAAGGGTGCACTCTAAATAGCTTATCCTTTCACAATCAAGGTTCATGAGAGGGTGGAGAAATGCAAAGTGCAAAGTTCACCACTCAAATAAGGTGAAAAAGTAAGATTAAGAGTTAAGAACGAGCTTGTTGTCATGACCTTCGGGCATGTTCAAAATGGATTTTCCCACAGAGCATTGCAAAGTGAGTCATTATCATTGGAACTCTAAATAAAACAGAGAGATGGGATGGAAGACGGCAGGTCGTGAGATGACTAGTGAGATGACTCGCACACACACATACACACACGCACCCACACACACACCTGTGTTTCTCATATCTCTATAATATGAACTGACTAAACAAATCATGGACAGGGTAGAGATGAGAAAAGAGACAGAATCTAAGAGCAGTCAATCAGAAAGAAATCTTCCACAGCACGATAGCTGATAGTACATGAGATAAAACAATGTTATATTTCTGTGATACAGTACCTCTATCTTACATTTGTAAGTACATGTAATCTCTTTGTAAAACATGCACTGGGCTGGAGAAGTGCACCATCATGCTCTGCAGACAGGTGTCTTTGACCTGTGTTGACATTATCACCTTCCCACTGCAGTCTGCCAGGGAGGCTTAGATGAAAGTCGTATCCCTATCTGATCCAAAATGATAATGTCTTTAAAACATCTGACACGAATCCCTTGCTCTAGGTACCTCAGTCATCCATACCTCTACAGCAGGTGGCTGTGGTAGCTACTGCTGGCTACTGGGGCAGACATAATCTGCAGAACTAATTGTTACACCAACATAACACTAAAGGGCTATTGTCGGACAGTCTAACAAAAGCAAAGTTGGCCGGTTAGACTGAGTTATCCATTTAACATCCTATATGATATTTACAGTTAACATCGGAAGTTTACATACACCTTAGCCAAATACATTCAAACTCAGTTTTTCACAATTCCTGACATTTAATCCTAGTAAATACCCTGTCTTAGGTCAATTAGGATCACCACTTTATTTTAAGAATGTAGTAGAGAGAGTGATTTATTTCAGCTTATATTTCTTTCATCACATTCCCAGTGGGTCTGAAGTTTACCTACACTCAATTAGTATTTGGTAGCTTTTCCTTTAAATGGTTTAACTCAAGACTGATGTCTTGAGATGTTGCTTCAATATATCCACATAATTTTCCTTCCATGTGATGCCATCTATTTTGTGAAGTGCACCAGTCCCTCCTGCAGCAAAGCACCTCCACAACATGATGCTTCCACCCCCGTGCTTCACGGTTGGGATGGTTTTCTTTGGCTTTTCTTTGGCTTGCAAGCCAAACCATTTTTATGGCGGTTTTGGAGCAGTGGCTTCTTCCTTGCTGAGCGGCCTTTCAGATTAGGTCGGTATAGGACTCGTTTTACTGTGGATATATATACTTTGTACCTGTTTCCTCCAACATCTTCACAAGGTCCTTTGCTGTTGTTCTGGGATTGATTTGCACTTTTCGCACCAAAGTACGTTCATCTCTAGGAGACAGAACTCGTCTCCCTCCTGAGCGGTTTGATGGCTGCGTGGTCCCATGGTGTTTATACTTGCTTGTACAGATGAACATGGTACCTTCAGGCATTTGGAAATTGCTCCCAAGGATGAATCAGACTTGTGGAGGTCTACAATCTTTTTTTCTGAGGTCTTGGCTTATTGATTTTGACTTTCCCATGATGTCAAACAAAGAGGCACTGAGTTTGACGGTAGGCCTTGAAATACATCCACAGGTACACCTCCAATTAACTCAAATGATGTCAATTAGCCTGTCAGAAGCTTCTAAAGCCATGACATAATTTTCTGGAATTTTCCAAGCTGTTTAAAGGCACAGTCGGCTTAGTGTATGTAAACTTCTGAGCTACTGGAATTGTGATACAGTGAATGATAAGTTAAATAATCTGTCTGTAAACAATTGTTGGAAAAATGACTTGTGTCATGCACAAAGTAGCCGGGGGCAAACTACCTGCCCTCCAGGACACCTACACCACCCGATGCTACAGGAAGGCCATAAAGATCATCAAGGACATCAACCACCCGAGCCACTGCCTGTTCACCCCGCTGTCATCCAGAAGGAGAGGTCAGTACAGGTGCATCAAAGCTGGGACCGAGAGACTGAAAAACAGCTTCTATCTCAAGGCCATCAGACTGTTAAACAGCCACCACTAACATTGAGTGGCTACTGCCAACACACTGTCAATGACACTGACTCTACTCCAGCCACTTTAATCATGGGAATCATGGGAACTTTTATCCGAAGTACAACCTTGTCATTGCACAATTGCCAACTGAACCACAAAGTTGGCTAATGTTTCGATAATATTTACTCTGTATGACGTACCCAGAAAGCGAAAGGTCCTGCGCACCAGAGGGTTGAGGTAGCAGCAGTCTCCTGTCAGCATGGTCTTCTCCTGACTGTCCAGCTCTTTGGACGAGTATTGTATCAAGAACAGGACGGTCTCTGAGATCATGATCTAGAAAAGAAAGGGGAACAGATAAGACAAAAAGATGATAAACAAATGTGTATATTCTTCTAAGTGTTGAATCATGAATCAAATATGGTTTAGTCGGTAAATCCATCCATACTGTAACTCCCAACACACACACGCACAGACGCACATACAAACACAACAAAACAGCATCATAATCTCTCTGAGAGACTATGTACACTTCTCAATGGCTGACATCTGCAAGGCACCAGTGGTATTAACAGAAAACATATTGAAGGAGAGGAGGGCTCTACTTAAGGCACTTCTAGTTACTGAGAGATGAGAACACACTTGTTTGTGTTCGTCTGTGTATGTGCTTGGGCGTGATTGCATGCACGTGTCTTGATGTGTCTGTGTGTTCGTGTGCTCGTGTGTGCGTGAGTGCATGTGAGTGTGTTTGTGTGTGTGGTCATTGGGGTTAAAAGGTGAGCAGAAGGTGAATTCCTATTTAAAGCCAGAGCTTGACACAGTACACTTGATTATCAACAGAATTACAACCCAGTGGGTGTTGTCAGTTATACAAAATACCCCTAATTCAACACTGATGATCTAGAGTGGGTGTAATAATATGATTCCAACACTGTTAAAAACAAAAACAAATGATAGCATGTATGTTTCATTGGTGGAATTTACAGTATGGCTTAAAGGCATAAAGATAATTCCTGTCGATGCCTGGTTCTTCAATCCATGGGTTGGGATGAGAGGTTATTCTAAAAAAGTGATATCCTTGAGCTGTTAACATTTACAGAGGAGTAAAACTGTATAATTATAATCACATTTGCAGTTGCCATTGGTGACAGACGGTGAGGAGGGGGAGAGCAGAGAGAGAGAGAGAGAGGGAGAGAAGAGGAAGCCAGAGAGAGAGAGAAGAGGAAAAAAGAAAGAGAGAAGAGGAAGAGAGAGAGAGAGCGAAGAGGAGGAAGAGAGAGAGAGAGAGAGAGAGAGAAAGAAAGAGAGAAGAGGAAGAGAGCGAAGAGGAGGGAGAGAGAGAGAGATATAGAGATCTAAACTCATTAAATACTGTAGATGGTAGGGATATGCATCTTTCCCTTTCAAGATGATTTGATACGTATCTAGGTGCATGGGCTCCAATAGGATACAGGAAAGATACGTTTTAGTTTGAAACGATTTGGTGCAATTCCATTTGATTAGAGAGCAAATCGATGCGATTTGGTTCAATGCGATACGATACTATTTGAGGCATTAAGATTTGTTGCATAAACACATACATTTTTCATTCTAAATTCAAATCTACTACTGATGGAGCTCATGAGCTTGGCCTCTCTGAGCTGGATCTGATGTATGATGTATGTCTATGGTATAATTAGGCACCTGAGCTGAGCCATAAGAGAAAATGGGCATCTACCACCCCATTATCTGATTGGGGGGAGGGGGGGGGGGCAATGTTTGCTTTTTGTCCACCCACTTTTGATCTGAAATCACCCACTAATACATTTCACATTTTTGCAGATTAAAACTGTTTGAGCTAGTACTCTACCAATATTTGTCAGTGACATTGCTAATGAATATCTAGCACAACTTTGGATTTCACCCCCATCTCAAAATTTAGAGTACAGTCGTGGCCAAAAGTTTTGAGAATGACACAAATGTTAATTTTCACCAAGTCTGCCGCAATTTGCATATACTCCAGAATGTTATGAAGAGTGATCAGATGAATTGCAATTAATTGCAAAGTTCCTCTTTGCCATGCAAATTAACTGAATCCCCAAAAATGCATGTCCACTGCATTTCAGCCCTGCCACAAAAAGACCAGCTGACATCATGTCAGTGATTCTCCTGTTAACACAGGTGTGAGTGTTGACGAGGACAAGGCTGGAGATCACTCTGTCATGATGATTGAGTTTGAATAACAGACTGGAAGCTTCAAAAGGAGGGTGGTGCTTGGAATAATTGTTCTTCCTCTGTTAACTATGGTTACCTGCAAGGAAACACGTGCCATCATCATTGCTTTGCACAAAATGGGCTTCATGGGCAAGGATATTGCTGTCAGTAAGATTGCACCTAAATCAACCATTTATCGGATCATCAAGCACTTCAGCGAGAGTGGTTCAATTGTTGTGAAAAAAGCTTCACGGCACCCAAGAAAGTCCAGCAAGCGCCAGGAACGTCTCCTAAATTTGATTCAGCTGCGGGGTCGGGACACCTGTACAGAGCTTGCTCAGGAATGGCAGCAGGCAGGTGTGAGTGCATCTGGCCTGGTGGCCTGGTGTCAAGAATGGCAGCAAAGAAGCCACTTCTCTCCAGGAAAAACATCAGGGACAGACTGATATTCTTCAAAAGGTACAGGGATTGGACTGCTGAGGACTGGGGTAAAGTCATTTTCTCTGATGAATCCCCTTTCCGATTGTTTGGGGCATCTGTAAAAAAGCTTGTCCGGAGAAGACAAGGTGAGCGCTACCATCAGTCCTGTGTCATGCCAACAGTAAAGCATCCTGAGACCATTCATGTGTGGGGTTGCTTCTCAGCCAAGGTTGTGGGCTCACTCACAATTTTGACTAAGAATCAGCAGGTATAGCCAGATTATATTTGTGTCTTGCAGGTTTCTTTGGCTAATAAAAGCACAATTTTCAACAGTACATCTGATATTGATAACCTAGCAAATTACATTGTATGTCAATCAACAAATAACTAACTAACTATTTTAACCTTACTGTTACGAACCAGCTCGTAACAAAGAGGGAGACAAAGAGATAATGAAATTACAAACATTTTTATTAAATAAAGTCAACTATATTTCTTTCCCAAGATGGAATAGCAGTCAGACGTCCTTTGTCCTCGTCTTGTCATGTCCCGTGTATATATATATATATATATATTTACATCTTTTCTTCACATATCTTTTATAAATATATATTTTTTTAAATCTCAACTTCAAAACACTCTCCTGCAACCCGCCTCACCAATTTAAAAAAAAAAAGTATTACTCACCTCAAATCTGAAATCCACAATAGAAGCTAGCCAGAAGCTAGCCAGAAGCTAGCCAGTTTACTGGCTAATGTTAGTATTCAGCTAACCACGGTTGGTGGTCATCAGCTATCCTTTAGCTCAAAAAGCTATCACCAGTTTTGTACAACGCGACTCAGATCAGAGCATACCGGACCTATTTCTCTCCATATCCCCGGATTTCTACCGCAAGCTCTGGACATTTACACCTGGATCTTGCAGCTAGCTAGCTGCTATCTGAGTGAATATTGGCTTACGTCGGTCCCGGGGGCAAACATTAATTATTCCGGAGCTAGCCAGCTGAAGAGTTCCATCAGCCACTCCTGGGCTACAATCACCTATCCGGACCCGTTTTACTGCCGACGCGGAGCCCCAAGGGGCCTATCACGACTGGACTTCCGACGTTATATCTGCCCGTGGGAGTTATCCAACTGGCCCCTCCGTCGCGACATTACCAGAACGCCCATCTGTGGCCCGCTAATCGTTAGCTGTCTTATCGGCTGCTATCTGAATAGGTCTATCGGACAATTTTCTTGGGTCACTATAACTATATCTATTTTGCCAATTGGATTGGTCCCCTCTACCACACGGAACCCCACGGATCTACCGATGGAAACGCACAAGGTGGCTAAAAACAGACCTCCTCCGTCTTCTGCTAGCTTGCTACCCATGGCCCGGCTATCTTTCTGAATCGCCATGACCCCAACCAACCTCACTACTCACTGGACCCTGATCACTCGGCTAAGCATGCCTCTCCTTAATGTCAATATGCCTTGTCCATTGCTGTTCTGGTTAGTGTTTATTGGCTTATTTCACTGTAGAGCCTCTAGCCCTGCTCATTATACCTTATCCAACCTTTCAGTTCCACCACCCACACATGCGATGACATCACCTGGTATCCAAACAATTTGAACTTCTACTTTGAAAAATCCACCTCTCTAAAAACAAGTCTCTCACCGTTGCCGCCTGCTATAGACCACCCTCTGCCCCCAGCTGTGCTCTGGACAGCATATGTGAACTGATTGCCCCCCATCTATCTTCAGAGCTCGTGCTGCTAGGTGACCTAAACTGGAACATGCTTAACACCCCAGCCATCCTACAATTTAAGCTTGATGCCCTCAATCTCACACAAATGATCAATGAACCTACCAGGTACCACCCCAAAGCCGTAAACACGGGCACCCTCATAGATATCATCCTAACCAACTTGCCCTCTAAATACACCTCTGCTGTTTTCAACCAAGATCTCAGCGATCACTGCCTCATTGCCTGCATCCGTAATGGGTCAGCGGTCAAGCGACCTCCACTCATCACTGTCAAACGCTCCCTGAAACACTTCAGCGAGCAGGCCTTTCTACTCTACCTGGCCCGGGTATCCTGGAAGGATATTGACCTCATCCCGTCAGTAGAGGATGCCTGTTTTTTTATTTTAAATGCCTTCCTCACCATTTTAAATAAGCATGCCCCATTCAAGAAATTTAGAACCAGGAACAGATATAGCCCTTGGTTCTGCATTAGCATCGAACAGCCCCCTGTGATATGCAATAACAATTTACACAGGCAGTTAGAAAAGCCAAGGCTATATTTATCAAGCAGAAATTTGCTTCCTGCAACACAAACTAAAAAAAGTTCTGGTATACCGTAAAGTCCATGGAGAATAAGAACACCTCCGAGCTGCCCACTGCACTGAAGATAGGAAACTCTGTCACCACCGATAAATCCACTATAATTGAGAATTTCAATAAGCATTTCTCTACGGCTAGCCATGCTTTCCATCTGGCTACCCCTAACCCCGGTCAACAGCACTGTACCCCCCACAGCAACTCTCCCAAGCCTTCCCCATTTCTCCTTCTCCCAAATCCAGTCAGCTGATGTTCTGAAAGAGCTGCAAAATCTGGACCCTTACAAATCAGCCGGGCTAGACAATCTGGACCTTTTCTTTCTAAAAATTATTTTCCTGAAATTGTTGCAACCCCTATTATTAGCCTGTTCAACCTCTCATTCGTGTCGTCTGAGATTCCCAATGATTGGAAAGCAGCTGCGGTCATCCCCCTCTTCAAAGGGGGGACATTCTTGACCCAAACTGCTACAGACCTATATCTATCCTAACCTGCCTTTCAAAGGTCTTCGAAAGCCAAGTCAACAAACAGATTACTGACCATTTCGAATCCCACCGCACCTTCTACGATATGCAATCTGGTTTCAGAGCTGGTCCTCATCGGCAGACTCGATTGGTTTGGTTTCTCAAATGATTGCCTCGCCTGGTTCACCAACTACTTCTCTGATAGAGTTCAGTGTGTCAAATCAGAGGAACTGTTGTCCGGGGCTTTGGCAGTCTCTATGGCGGTGCCACAGGGTTCAATTCTTGGGCCGACTCTCTACTCTGTATACATCAATGATGTCGCTCTTGCTGCTGGTGAGTCTCTGATCCACCTCTACGCATACGACACCATTCTGTATACTTCTGGCCCTTCTTTGGACACTGTGTTAACAACCCTCCAGACGAGCTTCAATGCCATACAACTCTCCTTCCGTGGCCTCCAACTACTCTTAAATACAAGTAAAACCAAATGCATGCTCTTCAACCGGTCACTGCCTGCACCTGCCCGCACATCCAGCATCACTACTCTGGACAGTTCTGACTTAGAATATGTAGACAACTACAAATACCTAGGTGTCTGGTGAGACTGTAAACTCTCCTTCCAGACTCACATCAAACATCTCCAATCCAAAGTTAAATCTAGAATTGGCTACCTATTTCGCAACAAAGCATCCTTCACTCATGCTGCCAAACATACCCTCGTAAAACTGATCATCCTACCAATCCTCGACTTTGGCGATGTCATTTACTAAATAGCCTCCAATACCCTACTCAATAAATTGGATGCAGTCTATCACAGTGCCATCCGTTTTGTCACCAAAGCCCCATATACTACCCACCACTGCGACCTGTACGCTCTCGTTGGCTGGCCCTCGCTTCATACTCGTCGCCAAACCCACAGGCTCCAGGTCATCTACAAGACCCTGCTAGGTAAAGTCCCCCCTTATCTCAGCTCGCTGGTCCCCATAGCAGCACCCACATGTAGCACGCACTCCAGCAGGTATATCTCTCTGGTCACCCCCAAAACCAATTCTTCCTTTGGCCGCCTCTCCTTCCAGTTCTCTGCTGCCAATGATTGGAATGAACTACAAAAATCTCTGGAAACACTTATCTCCCTCACTAGCTTTGAGCACCAGCTGTTAGAGCAGCTCACAGATCACTGCACCTGTTGATAGCCCATCTATAATATAGCCTACCTCTTCCCCTACTGTATTTATTTATTTATTTATATATTTTGCTCCTTTGCACCCCATTATTTCTATTTCTACTTCGCACATTCTTCCACTGCAAATCTACCATTCCAGTGTTTTACTTGCTATATTGTATTTACTTCGCCACCATGGCCTTTTTTTTGCCTTTACCTCCCTTATCTCACCTCATTTGCTCACATCGTATATAGACTTATTTTTCTACTGTATTATTGACTGTATGTTTGTTTTACTCCATGTGTAACTCTGTGTTGTTGTATGTGTCTAACTGCTTTGCTTTATCTTGGCCAGGTCGCAATTGTAAATGAGAACTTCTTCTCAACTTGCCTACCTGAAAGGTAAAGGTGAAATAAAAAATAAAAAAATAAAATAAAGCCTAATATCGCACAAGCCATTTAACAAAGATCTGAATCCTGTAGGTGACTCGCAGATGTGCAAGATCAGATATAGGCCTACCTCTCGTTGGTCAGCGCACAAAGATGCGCACAGCGTGCAGTTTGAATAATCTCAGCATGCAAAATGACGATTAGATCAAAGATTGTCAACACAGTCACATGGTCAGTTTGACACTGAAGGAGAGGACGCATCAGTTGTCACAAAAGATGAGAAGCATTTTCAGAAATGAAGTAAGAAAGTAATATGAGCAAAACATTTTAGTGAACTGGCGATTCGTAACATTTGAATCGATTTTCTGACATATGCATGCTACATTTGGATATATTTTGGGTTCCGCAGACACACATATCTTAAACATTTGAACAGGGGATAATGCATATCAGTAAATTGTTAGATCCCTAGTAGATGGGTTTGCAGTGTTTGGTTTGCTAACATTGTAGTCCTATTTAAAAATGTATAAATTGGGAACATCACTTTTTAAATAGATATAAATACATTTCCAGTCTATTTCGGTAGACTTCCAGCCATTGTGCTACTGCTAATTAGCAATGGACCGCAAAACTACACTACCTTCAAACTGCACACAGAGACATAAAAATGGAATCCATGAATTTATCTGACTTTAGGTAAGTAGAAAAAGTGCTTGATTTCAAAAATCTCACACTGTCCCTTTAAATCTGCAACCTTGTGGCTCCAAAGACCACACACGCAGACATGCGCACACACAGGTTTCTAGGTTGCTGTTTCTGCTTCACTGGCCACACAGATGCAGCAGGACCTGTCAGGGAGTCCAGGACTGAATGGGCCGCCGGGCCGCCAGGGAGTGAAAGGGTTCAACACCGGAGCTTAGGGTTGTACTGTTTCCCCCCTAGCACAGGTGCTGCTGCCATGAGTGATTTATTTAACACTACTCTGGTGCAGGGAGAGAGTGAGGGAGAGAGGGACAGAGAAAAAGAAAGAAAGAAAGAAAGAAAGAAAGAAAGAAAGAAAGAAAGAAAGAAAGAAAGAAAGAAAGAAAGAAAGAAAGAAAGAAAGAAAGAAAGAAAGAAAGAAAGAAAGAAAGAAAGAAGGAGGAGGAAAAAGCTAAGGCCTGCTGTATCAGGTCCCAGTTGAGAATACAGTGATAAAGAGCCTTCATCCTCCTCCTCCTGCTCCTCCTCCTCCTCTCAGGGGAACAAAACAGCCCGGGGTATTACTGAGTCCTAGCACTACCAGAATCGGTTACATCTAGGTTACACACATTGTATTGCTCTCGAGACCAACTACGCCACCTAATCAACATTCTTTATGTGCTTCACTGTCTCATGTTTATTTTGTTTGCTTCAAAATATCTCTTTAAGGGTGTATAGTAAAGAATCTGATTAATGAGGATAGAAAATACTATGCTACAGCAGCATAGCTATTTCATTGACTATACTACACAGTATTATTACTACACTGTAATCCTTGTGACCTGAACTGGTATCAACGAGACCTGGGTTGAAATACATGTATTTGTTATTTAAATACATTTTTCTGTATATTTGAGTCTTTTCAAATTCAAGGCCCAAAACAAGTACTTTAACTTGAGTATTTGAATGTTTGTTTTGTAAAAAAAAAATGTTTTTAAATAGTTGACCAAAATTGTATTTGAAAGTATTTTAAAATACTTATTTGAAATACTATTTTCAAATACATGGGTTAAATGCATTGGAGTGTATTTGAGTCAGTGTATTTGAGTATTTTCAAATACGTTCCAATTTTATTTCCAAATGCATTAGACTATTTAACTACTTGTTTTTTTACAAAGGTTGTCTGAATACTTGTTTTGAAATGTATTGAAAAGTAATTGAAATACCTGAAATAGTATTTGAACCCTGGTCTGATATTAACCACCTTTGGACAGTTGGATAGTTTTATCCAATGGTATTGAATCATTGCTATCTGTTATCTACTTAACAATCTGTCATCATCAAGGCAATAACATCCACTGCCTACAACAGGCATTAAAAAGCACACATGAAGTAAAAATTGTCACATCTTTGAAATAATGTAGAGTTTGGTTTGATCCTAGCATTTATTCTATTTATTCAGTCATGGCAAAAAAATATTGGCACCCTTGCTCTTTGTTCAAATAATGCAACATTTCTTCCAGAAAACTGTTGAAATTAAAACATATTTTGGTATCCATGTATGTATGTCTTTGGTTTGCAGTTGAACAAGACAAGCAAATCTGAATAATTTACTAAATGTTAGCTTAATCCTTGTTCGAATGGTGTAGAAAGCACTTTCATCAACTGCCACATAGATTCAAGTTGACCTTCAGACGCAAAGTACGACAGTTTCAACTCGCACCATCCGTGGTCAACTCAATGAAAGGGGGTTATACGGTAGGGGACCCTTGGGGGACCCCACTGCTGAGAGAGAGACATAATAAAAGCAGACTGCAATTGGCAAAAACACACCGGAACATGAGAAAATCATTCTGGGAGAATGTCCTGTGGACAGATAAGAACAAATTAGAGCTTTTTAGTAAAGCACACCATCTCTATGTTTACCAAATACAAAATTAAGCTTTCAAAGAAAATGACACCTTCCCTACAGTCAAACATGGAGGTTCCGTGATGTTTTAGGTTTACTTTGCTGCCTCTGACACTGGGTGCCTTGAACGTGTGCATGGCATCATGAAATCAGGAGAATACCAAAGCACTTTGGAGCGCAATGTCAGACCCAGTGTCAGAAATCTGGATCTCCGTTGAAGGTCATGGGTCTTCCAGCAGGACAATGACCCCAAACAAACTTCAAAAAGCACCCAGGTATGATTCAAGATAAAACGCTGGACTGTTCTGAAGTGGCCAGCAATGAGACTAGATTTAAATCCCATTAAAAACTTATGAAGAGATCTGAAAACAGCAATTGGGAGAAGGCACCCTTTAAATCTGGGAGAACTGGAGGAGTTCGCACAAGAAGTGTGGTCCAAACTGCCAGTACAGAGGTTCAGGAAGCTCATCGATGGCTATAGGAAGCGCTTGATCACAGTTATTTTGACAAAAGGCTGTGCTACCAAATATTAAGTCTAGCATGTCAATAATTTTGTGAATGCCATTTCGATTTATTTTCTGATTAAATGGATATACTAAGTTCTGAATTAAAAACAAAATTAAAAAATATATTTTTGGTCATGACTGTACTTACTGTCCTGTTTATGGCTGTTACGGTGACCGTATTACCGCCACGCGGGCGGTCACGAGTCACGACGGCAGGCGATTCCACGTGATCGTTTAGTCACGGTAATTAGGCCTTTCCAAGCTCTGATGCTGCTGATGGTCATTGGTAGTCTACCAAACTTGCTAACTGCCTGGTACTCCGGACTCTATTGTTCCTCTAATCACTCTGACATCACTGCAAATGTAACCAAAAATCTAATCAAACACTTCATGAGAGCCTATGAGCTCATGTTGCGCAACATTTATATAGGATAGGCAATTGCGTGAGAAAACAGAGTGATGGCCTCTATTAAAAAGAGCAGGATCCTATAAGCTTTCTATGGGCTAGGCCTACTGTATTTATTTCTCAACTTTCCTAATATTAAGCACATTGCTTCTCTTTACAACAGGAGTATAACCAACCTATCTGGTTGGCATGAAAATGAACCACGTGAAAAGCGTCCTCTGTTCACTATTTAAGGGCATAGAAGACATGTATTTTTTCCCGTGGCCCCTGTTTCGAGACAGGTGCATGTTAACGGTCAATTCTAAATCAAAACAAATCTCACACATATATTATTTAATATATGTAAATACAAGATTAAATCAAGAACAGTGACAATATTAGCCTATTACTTGTGAATGATATATTATCACTTGTGAATGATACCCAAATCATAGTCGCACACATCATGTAGCCTAGCCCATAGACACATCACTAGGGATGAGCCCCCTGCCATCCAGAACCTCTATACCAGGCGGGGTCAGAGGAAGGCCTATTGTCAAAGACTCCAGCCACCCAAGTCACAGACTGTTCTCCCTGCTACTGAAATGGAAAGTGGTACCAGAGGGCCAAGTCTGGGACCAAAAGGCTCCCAAACAGCTTCAACCCCCAAGCCATAATATTGCTTAACAGTTAATCAAGTGGCTAGCCTGACTATTTTCATTGACCCCTTTTTACATGCACTGGCTGTCTTTCACCGGCTCTATGAACACTCACTGAACTCACACTATAACATATACTCCACTGCCACTCCAACACACACACATACACACACACTACATGCACCGCTCATACACACAAAACACACATGCATATTGACGCCACACATACACTCACACATAGACACACTTTCACACTCTTTCACACTTTCACACTTCCCAAACACTGCTGCTACTCTGTTTATTTTCTATCCTGATTGCCAAGTCACTTTTACCCCTACCTACATGTATATATTACCTCAACTACCTCGTACCCCTGCACATTGACTCGGAACTGGTACTCCTTGCATATAATCTCGTTATTGTTATTTTATTGTGTTACTATTTCCTTTAAAAAAATTGCAAATGTTTCTTAATGTTTAACTCTGCATTGTTGTGAAAGGGCTTGTAAGTAAGCATTTCACAGTAAAGTTTACACCTGTTGTATTCGGCGGATGTTATTTGATTTGATTTCTTTGCTAAGCATTGGAAGCCTGGCCTGGCCTGAAAACATCCCTGGTCTTTGTGGGTGAATCTGTGCTTGAAATTCACTGCTCGACGGAGGGACCTTACAGATAATTGCATGTGTGGGGTACAGAGATCAGGAAGTCATTATAAAATGAATGTGGAAAAAGTCAAGGGGTGTGAATACTTTCTGAAGGCACTGCACATAACACTTATAACTTATAGGGGACTTAGTATGTAGTACATATACCTGGCTGATAGAACTGAAACCAGACATTATGTTGTAGAGCAGCTTATCTTCATTTAATGATACTTCTCTGAGTTAAATTGGCTTCATGCTAAGATATGACACAAACTGCATTGCTCTCCCTGTCACAATCACAATACCACTTCTTATTCCGTAACCACAGTGCCTATAGCTTAAATTACAGTCAAAAGCAATTCCAGTATGTTACAGTCTCTAAGTAATATGAGGACAGCAGTTAAACTAGTTAGTGTGGCTGTCTGTGTCTGCTTAGACTGACATTACTAAGCTGTTTTATGGCGTTTTGCTCAGCTGGCGTTCTATGTTTTGCTGATGTGATGTGAATGTATTTATTTCCTGGTTGGTGTTCGGCCTGGCCCTGAATCGATACTGTCTTTAACACTATCAAACTGACCCTTGTGCTGTGTGTGTGTGTGTGTGTGTGTGTGTGTGTGTGTGTGTGTGTGTGTGTGTGTGTGTGTGTGTGTGTGCGTGCACTACCATTGATGTGGAATCCAATACTAACATTGCCCCATGCTGATGCAGAGGTGTATGTACTGTAGTTTAACACACACACACAAACACACAAACACACACACAGCTGTGAGCTGAGATGCAGATGGGTAACGGTCACTTTGCTGCCCCGTCCCAGTAACATCACTTAGCATCGCATCACCTTGACGTGGGAGCGCGACCGCCACGGCCTAACAGGCCACCCACGTCTCCATCTAGACTTCCTTCTCAGCGCTAACACACACACACACATAAACAAACACACACACACTACTGTTCCCTTAGCGACCTAGGCCATTTGTCCCAGTTTCCCTGTGACTTCTAAAGCCTGTCAGGTCCAGGGTGAAAGGAGAGCAAAATGGTGTTTGTTTAACCAGCCTTCGCTCTGATGGCTTAAGAGGCCAGTATGACTCAATATGTCTTCATGTAGACCTGAAGTAGTACACCCGGTGTGACCAATTTGTACATTGTATCCTAATACGTTTGGCACTGAGAGGCTAAGTCACTGGCTGGACGAAGGATATTTGAAGTTGTCCATGCAGTCAGTCAGGCAGTCAGACAGTCAGGCAGGCAGGCAGGCTTCGAGGCAGCCATCAGTCCAACTGTATTCCATATTGATGAGCCAGATCCATCACATTGGAGGTTATTAGTGAGGTTTATTGAAGTGTTTCATATGAGGAATTTATATATACTCTGAATATTAATCCTTTGAAAGTTAGCTAGCTAGCTGTGGGTGTTGTTGCTCCTTGCTCTTGGGCTAAGTCCCCTCCCCCCATCCCTCTCTTTCTCCCTCTCATTACTTTTTAAGCACATCACCACCACACATCACCACCACACAATGATATCTCATAGCCCTAAGCTAAACCATTGTGTGCCCTGAAATGCTAATCACATGTTCTTCAACGAAGATGGAGATTTGCATATTGGTCATAAATAAAAGATTGCGGTTGAGATTGAGCGTAAGTTTTTTTTAAACTACAACCAAACCCCAGGGGTTGATAGGACTTGAAGCAGAAGAGAATCACTGATCGGCTTTGGAAGAAAAATGAGAATGATTTATTTATTTTCAGTGGCCAACAGCCAACCTACATACCATGATACTCATCAATCCACTCATCAATCCACCATCAAACTGAAATTATGAGCTATGAAGAAGGAGATACCATTGCCCTACATACCAAATACGCGTAACTCAAAGCATTCAATGCGGGCTAAATCAACAACTAGAACAGTAGTACTCTCTTTGAATGAGAAAACTTTGATCAGATTTTGAGCAGAAATTGCAGAATGTGTCAATCAGACGGTAGGAATAAGCACAAGGCAGACTGCTCTGTATCTCTACCTTACATTACTCATGCTGTCTCGTTAAGTTGGTGTCAAGAAGCGAGCACTGTTTTAAAGACATTCACCCCCCACTCAGCTATGCTCTGCTAACAAACCTCACTACAAATTTCACCACTTCTATTCATGTGGTCAGAAGTTCTGTGTAAACTGTGTCTGAGATCAAACTTTTGCAGTGTAGGGAGAATGCAGTATTTATTAGTGGCTGTGCTATCGTGTCTGTAGAAATACAGTATCTTACACTGTGTTGCACCTCTGGACACATAAGTAGAATAACAAGTACAAGTTTAATTAAAACTTAACTGCAACAGGTCTAGTGCTGCAGACATTTGTTTAATACCATGTGCACTATGTACCATGATGTAGTGTTCCAGGCTAAAGCACGACTGGATTTAAACTTACCCCAGACTTCAATAGCCAATATGCAGTGTTGGCTAAACTGCAATCAATCACTTTTCTCATCAGTTTATCCGCTGAATGTCATTAAATTAGGCACTAACAATGGGTGTGTGTGTGTGTGTGTGCGTATGTGTGTGTGTGCACATGCATGTGTTGTTTTCTTTTGTTTAGAATCGACCACAATGCTCGTGGTCATGTTTTTTTTTGTCTAATTCAAAAGCGCAAACATTCTCTAATCCCATGTAAAGACATTAATCAAACATGGATTATAAACTCTTAATAGTCACATTCCAATATATGATCCACACACACCATACTCATAAAATCTTATAACCTGATACTTCTAATCTAAACGATAAGAGTATTTACATCTTAATGTGGTTTACATGTCTGGGTGATAATCAAACAAATGGATCATTTTAAAACGTTAATATTTCTGGGGGATTTTGATTATGTCAAATGGCAGTGGACCAATTTCTTAATTCAAAAGATCAATTTAAAGGGATATTGTATGTAGGATTATGCATGGTAGACGTAACAAATATAGCGCACTGCAACTGCCCTGCTCAATCTATGCTGTGTCCCAAAAGGCAACCTAATCCCTTTGTAGTGTACTGCTTTTTATCCCAAATGGTCCCTGGTCAGAACTAGTGCACTGCATAGGGAATAAGGTGGCAAGAAAGTCTGCAGCATATACAGTTTCAGTGTCTACCTGCTGTACATACCAATTACAATATATAGGCAACCCCACGTCTATTAAACTTCAGTACACCTTCTGCCGACCAATCAGAATCCTCTGGTTTTACTTCCACTGTAAATCCAATAAGACATTTCTGAGCAGCACATTTTAAGGAGGCAGTATCTTCTCTGCCAACACTACTTTGTAATAGATCCCCCACACACACGCACGCATGCACACACACACACACACACACACACACACACACACACACACACACACACACACACACACACACACACACACACACACACACACACACACACACACACACACACACACACACACACACACACACACACTCTATGTGGCAGCAAGAGAGGTTTTCATCCAGCCTGGGATGGAACTGAATGTGTGAATCTGCTTAGGTCATCATCCGTCTTACAGACACTTTCAGTCAGTTGGCTTAGTGTGTGTGTGTGTGCATCATGAGTACGTGTGTGTACCTGTTACCACAAAATCCCATATTCGGTCAGTGCTATCTCAAATAACGACTAGATTTTCAACATAGAATATATGAAAAAAACGTTTTTAGTATAATACAATTGTATATTTTAGATAACCTCAACATAAGTGAGCTGTGAGCACATCATGTTGTTCATGAGCATCACAGTTACACTACAACACTGACATAATCATATGTCTCAACACCATCCTCCACATAACAAAGAGTAAAAAATGTCAGACAAATGGAAAATATAGCGGATGGGATCTGAAATATTTAAATAAAAGCACAATGCATCTGAATGCATTGGACTGGAGACGCCCCAAATCAAAACATAACATGAAAGAAGAGTCACTTACAACCACACTCTATCCAACGGGGAATCCTGACAAGCAGCAACCTCTAAAATATGCCAGTGAGTCTCCAAAGTGATAACCTCTTTCAGGAATAGGGAACAACCACAGCATTGTAGGCTAGAGGGAATGTCCCCTAAGAGCATCCTGTCAATCAAATACTTGTCATCTGCAGAGGCATGAATGTCATCATGCATGGAGAACAGTGGCCAGAAACCATATTGGGTTTGGCTTGCAGAAAGAACCATCCTTCTTCATTTTCAACACTTTTCAAATAGAGAAACTTGACACCCAACACCTTATAATCAAGACTTGAGGTGATGCTCTAAAGCATTATTAAACCTTGTTATTAAATAGATTACAAATTGTGATCATTAGCCTGAGACACAATCCTTCATCAAATATCTGGGATGGTGAGAGTCAAGCATAGGGTGCCATACTTGGGGTGGCAGGTAGCCTAGTGGTTAGAGTGTTGGGTCAGTAACCGAAAGGTTGCTATATCGAATCCCCGAGCTGACAAGGCAAGAATCTGTCGTTCCGCCTGTGAACAAGGCAGTTAACCCACTGTTCCTAGGCCGTAATTGTAAATAAGAATTTGTTCTTAACTGACTTGCCTAGTTAAATAAAGGTTACTTTTTTAAAATTAGGTATAGTCTACAGAATTATCATGGTTATACCTGATGTATTAGCCTGCATTCTGCAGTGCTTTGAAGGAGAGGGTTTCTGTCATAGAGCCTGCAATATTATCTATGGTTTCTATATTAGGTTCCTGACTGTTCTGGAAGTGTGTGGGATGCAGCATGTGGGTGTTGTTATTTGTCTATGCAAGAAAAGTCAGGTATAGGTGTCAAAAAAAGGAAGAAATCTGTGAACAGTCAGTACTAAGCATGCCTATACTGTATAAAAATAACTGGACTTTAGCCATAGCCTGACCTATTACTGGAAAATCTACAGTCAGTGGTGTTTTTTAAGAAGAAAGTATCACTAGAACTATATCACCTATTGATTAAAACACTCAAACGCAACTCTGGACCTAGAAGCCAGTTCCACTGTGTTTTGTCATTGTTCCCCTCTAACCAGGGACTGATTTAGACCTGGGACACCAGATGGTGGCAATTAATTATCAGGTAGAAAAGAAAACCAACAGGCTCCGGCCTTCGTAAGAGTTGAATACTCCTGGACTAGAACACCCTTGCCATAGACCACAGACCTATGCAGGGTCTAAAATGGCACCCTATTCCCGTGCACCACTTTACACTTGAGCCCTCTGGTCAAAACAAAAGCAGTGCACTATATAGGGAATAGGGTGACATCTGGGGCGCACAATACTGTCTGTAAAAGTGCAGAAGCTCCATGTTGACAGCTTGAATGGAATGAGGACATAATCTCGTTAATGAAACCATAAAATAGAACAGGACATTGTAATAAAGCCTGTCTGGCATCAAAGACGGCATGGCCCCCAAGGTGGTATAATTGAGCCTAGGGAAACGTTAATCATATGTAGGCACCTAAATCTGTTTGAGTATTATTGCCCCCTATACATGTGTGTTGTGCCACCACTGATGTAAGACTTCTAGCCTTGTGCTGACGTTATAACTCATTTGCATGTTTGATCCAGGCCTTTATGTATCTATGAATTAATCGATCCTGATTTAAAGATACAGAGTACAGTTTCTTGAGGGCCAGTAACATGAAATACCAGTCTGAAGCAACTTGTATAAGCTACAGTAATTGCTTGCTATGGCAAGTCGAGACAGGAATCAATTGCTGTCTGCAAGTGTTGTGATTTATATTCTAAGCACAGTCTATTTTCATCGATTGCATTATGCAAGTTAATTTCCAATAGACAAGCAAATTAAACAATTGTAACTGAAATTAGCCAATGAACGATAACCTCTGGTAGATTTTTTTCCCGAAAAATGTTTTAACACTATAAATCTGGAGCCTATTCAAATATACCCACATCATAGAAATAGTGAATATAGACAAACTCACCACAAGTGTTGGGACCCCTGCCACGAGCGCATACAGTAGAGCGGGAGGGATCGCGCTGGACTCCTCCGGTCCGAGGTACGGCTTCGCGTAGGCATTGTCATAGCAGAAGAACCCTTGGACGTGCACGTTAAACGTGTCCGTGTACTCGAAGTAGTATGCCAGCATGACCGTCCCCGCCATGATCACCAGCTGAAAATAAAGCATGTTCGTCAAAGGAAGAGAAAGGAACATTTAACAATCCACTTGACTGAGGAGAGAAAGCCCCGCCACCTCTGTTTTCATTCCGCCTTCTTCGCCCCTAGCCTAGCGCAGCAGCTTGACCATAGCACCTGTCAGCCACACATTTCTCCTACTGCCACTAATGCTCGTTATAAGGCATTGCTGAATGGTGATGTTCACAGAGCCGTGTTCTGTCACCCCGGGTTGGTCACTGGAACCGGAATGAACGAGATAGAGATGAAAATGTGTGGATTGAAGGGAGCGCACGCGTGGGTCTCTGTGTTTGTGCGCAGCAGCAGCCGCGCCGCTATTCACCGTGGGCAGCAAATGATGGAAAGAGGAGTGACAACGCACGCCCGTTGCTGCTTTTCATCTCTCCTTTCAGCACCCGCAGTGAATGACTCTGAGCAACTTGTTGGAGCTTTAGATTCGCCTCCAAGTCATCTTCACCGCAGTCAGAGTCGTGCGTCAGCTTTAGTGCCCTTTGGAGAGATACGCACCATTCCTATTCATTTTCATTATGCGAACGCCCGCATGTGTCCTAAAGACTCCAACAACAGAACACGGTAATCAAAGCTGACGTCAACCACATCAGTCTACTCTACACTCTTGTCCATGCAGTTCAGATATCTATATTATTGTAATTTTGTTGGAAGTACTTGAAGAGATATGCAAACAACATTCATATTCAATTCGATTTTATGCACGTGTTTTCCAAAGACTCCATCAAATTATTAATCAAAGCTGATGTTAACGACTGTTCTGTTGTTGGAGTCTTTAGATTCGCATAATGACAATTAATAGGAATTGGCCAGTGTTGATTTTTTTTTCAGGAGTTAAATTCACTCTGTAAGATTGAAATTAAGACTCAGTGTTGTAAAATAACCCCCAGTGTTGGTGTTAATAACCAGAGTTATTCTTTTACATTGTGGTTCATAAAACAGTCCCATCAAATCCAAGCCTGTCATTATCATATTTCCCAGCATGCTCGACTGCGGGTTTATTTTTTAGGATTTATTTTCATATCTGTTTTTGCATGTACATTAGTCAATCAATCAATCTTATGCTACACAGAGATAAAGAGCAAAAATGTTTGTAAACTAATCCAATCAGTTAGTTCGATTTATTACATCCATTACTGAAATGGTTGTTCCAGTTTAAAGGGGTTTAGGTAGTCTACTTTACCGATCTTGAAAGTCATTCTGAATGCGGGTTGCGGGATAATACAAATTCCAAAGATTGGACACCCTAACACTACCTGGATTCCAATAGGAATTACACATCACTTTGCAATCCAGTATAAAGTGATATGCAGACCTGATGTGGCCGTTTCACCGCTGAGTTAGGATAAACTAGGCTAACAAAGTCCTTATGATCAGTATGTAATGTATAGTGTATTGTCATAGTTTAATTTTAATTCTAAGACTTACCTAGGACCTTTTAAAATTAAGGTTTTTAACAACCATGTCTGTGCCACTAACAAATACAGCCATGGGCGGAAACTCCACAATTCACAAAAAAAGTAATCCTGGGAAATATGCAAATTTGGCTTTACTCCATAAGCCATTCCATTATATTTCACTCCAGAGTAGAGTGAAATACTAATTCGTTCACTCCAGTGTATTGTGAATTTCACACAGCCTGTGTACAGTTTCTATTCTGTATAGGGTTACAGAAACACTGTCTAAATGTTAACATTTTTGAAAGTGTGAAATTCACTCTGTTGAGAGTGGATGCATATACGCACTGCAAAAGTGTTGAAATGAAAACTACAGCGAGTTAGTTTAACACTTCCGATTTTCCTGTGTAGTCAAGACAACATTTTGACCAGTATCATAATGCCGTGGGATGCCGAGAAATGTATCTCTTCTGTCTATTCTATTCTATTCTACAGTCATGGCATATGAGTCAATGAGGACAAACACATCAAACACTTAGACACTCCATCCATGGTTCAAATGGTACCATTCAGTTTGGGTGTAATTACGGAAACATCTAACTATCAAAGGTACACAGAGATGGAGAGATGTTAAAAGATCCAGTTTAAAGCAGGACTACGACAGATCTGTTCTCTAGCTGTCTGTATTGTCTGGATCAGGGGAGGGAAAGGCTGTGTGCCATGGTGATTATAGTGCCATCAAGGCCAATTTATATCCTTTACCATTAATCAGCCTAACACAGATTTTACAGTCTCAAAGAAACAGACATTTCTGAATGTGCTCAAACTTTGAGGCTATTTTATGGCTAAGCCTCATGGGCAAAAAATGTGGGGCCAATCTTTCATTTTTATTTACTATTTTTAAAGGTTTTAGCCTTTCCAATATTCACCCATTATTCCAGATGTACCAATGTGCATTACAGATCAGGGGTATTTTTGTCCGAATCAAACTCTCCACGGGAGGCCAGACAATATGTGCCAGGCGATTCACAGTGGCCCATTACTTGAGCCGCATCATCGCACCGCTGCCACGGATCCAATCATGCGGAAGGATCTACAAATCTGTCCAATTACTGATCGGGACAGCACATGTCAGCTCTGAGGCACTGAGGTGTCGTGTTTACGAAAAGCACCATCTGAGGGCCACAGTCCATCTGTCACTCCAGAGATGTGAGTGAAGTGTTTTTGTTCCAATGTTGATTTCCTGCTAAGTTGGGAGGTCTAAGGTCACAATAAATCCTGTATAAAATGGGGTAAAGATAGAGTAGGACATTTAGTTGTTAAAAATCCTTAAGAGTCTATTGATGCACCCGTGCGTCAATCTAAGTGACAAAATAAATAAAAATCCCCATTAAAAATCCATCAATGTAAGCTAGATATCATGCTATTTGCATGACCTGCGTCTCAATCCACAGCATCCGCCCGTGGCGGCCTTCCGCATCTGTGTTGGAAAGTGACCGAGCTACAGCGATGTTTGTCAGACCATGAGACATCCCGGAAATGGGTCTTCTCACGAAAACATCTGTCGATTCCTAACTATTAGGAACCACTCTATGGAAAGGGGAGACTCTCACGAACACGGTGGTGTTCTCCGTTTTGCTCTATGACCCTCACAGGTGTCACTGGACTCATCTGAAGGTAACCTGTACAATCAAATAGAAGTATGGAGGTAGTTTTGTACGGAAGAGTATTAGGTTCAAGTAGTGAGTGACGGGTGGTGGTACTTGGGCTTATTATTTTTTGCACGATAGTACTTTAAAAAGTGACAATATTTTGAAAATAAAGTCTAAATTACATTTTGAGAATTAAGTGGCATTATTTCTAGAAAAAAAACAGAATATTTAGAGAAAAAAGTCAACATTTTATTTATAGAATAGTCAACATTTTATTTAGAGAATGAAATCTCAGTTATATTTCAAGATAAACGTAAGGGAAGTGCATGTCTCCCTGACTACCTTCTGCTGTGCACGCCCGCCACCGTTGAAATGCCTGCAGTTAGATGACCTGGTGAAACTATGCTTCAGAATTGGCTTTAGTAACAAGGAAATTATTTCTCTTTTAGCACATAATAATATTTTCAGAAGGAGGAACCGTGGTTACATACTGTACATAGGTAGAGATGGCCGGGTTGTGTGTGTATGTGTATGCAGGTGTGTGTGTGTGTGGGCAGTAAAAAGTATGGACAAAACAAACAAATGGCCATCAATCTAATGATCTAAAACACTCATTCAAACAAGCTTCACTATTCACTCACGCTTATCAATCTAATTATCTAATAACTCACTCGCACACTCGCACGCACGCACGCACAACAACACACACCAAGTTTCCCCTTGGTGTGTGTTTTCCCCCTGGCAATTTCAAACTATAGTCATACACTATTTTAACAACCATGGTGTGTTATGAGCACAAACAAAGGCCACGTACTGTAGGTTACATGACCACACCCAATAAAAGGAGAGGAGAGGCAACTCAGGGGAGACTCCTGCATGCGCAAACTAGCAAATCTGAGGCACTTTGATTATATGATTATGATGGTCATAATGCTTCTTCACAGTGTCATTAAGTGTATTTTCTTAGTCAAAGTAAAGTGACACAGGAGGGTCATAATGCTTCTTGACAGTGTCATAAAGTGTATTTTCTACAAGTTGTTTCAAATATAATGAAAAACAAACAGGACTTTAAAGAGTGAATTACAACAGCAACAAAGGACTTAAGAAACAAACTTTCAAATGAAAGGAAACTTCTTGGCAGGGAAAAAATACATTTAAATAAATGTGGGTATTGACACTCTTATGTCCATGTCATAACCAGCCATAAAATAATGCAATATATGTTACAAGAGGTGTAAATATATAGGTCTTGACAGTGTGATGACAATATTATGACAGTTTATGTCAGCTGTAATGACATACTACGACATGGTTATGAACGTGTCATAATGTGTTATGGGTGTCAAGTAAAGTGTTCCCGAAAATATTAATGGATGGATTCTCTTTCTTTATAGAAATATAGGTGTGATATTATTAGATAACTATTAGATAAATAATGATAGTCTATATACAGTTGAAGTTGGAAGTTTACATACACTTAGGTTGGAGTCATTAAAACTTGTTTTTCAACCACTACACATATTTCTTGTTAACAAATTATAGTTTTGGCAAGTCAGTTAGGACATCTACTTTGTGCATGACACAAGTAATTTTTCCAACAATTGTTACAGACAGATTATTTCACTTATAATTCACTGTATCACAATTCCAGTGGGTTTACATACACTAAGTTGACTTTGCCTTTAAACAGCTTGGAAAATTCCAGAAAATTATGTCATGGCTTTAGAAGCTTCTGATAGGCTAACTGATATCATTTGAGTCAATTGGAGGTGTACCTGTGGATGTATTTCAAAGCCTACTTTCAAACTCAGTGCCTCTTTAATTGACATCATGAAAATAAAAATAAATCAGCCAAGAACTCAGAAAAACAATTGTAGACCTCCACAAGTCTGGTTCATCCTTGGAAGCAATTTCCAAATACCTGAAGGTACCACGTTCATCTGTACAAACAATAGTAAGTATAAACACCATGGGACCACGCAGTGTCATACTGCTCAGGAAGGAGACGCGTTCTTTCTCCTAGAGACTTTGGTGCGAAAAGTGCAAATAAATCCCAGAACAACAGCAAAGGACCTTGTGAAGATGCTGGAGGAAACAGGTATAAAAGTATCTATATCCACAGTAAAACGAGTCCTATATTGACATAACCTGAAAGGCCGCTCAGCAAGGAAGAAGCCACTGCTCCAAAACCGCCATTAAAAAGCCAGACTACGGTTTACAACTGCACATTGGGACAAAGATCGTACTTTCTGGAGAAATGTCCTCTAGTCTGATGAAACAAAAATAGAAGTGTTTGGTCATAATGACCATCGCTATGTTTGGAGGAAAAAGGGGGAGGCTTGCAAGCCGAAGAACACCATCCCAACCGTGAAGCACAGGGGTGGCAGCATTATGTTGTGGGGGTGCTTTGCTGCAGGAGGAACTGGTGCACTTCACAAAATAGATGGCATCATGAGGCAGGAAAATTATGTGGATATATTGAAGCAACATCTCAAGACATCAGTCAGGAAGTTAAAGCTTGGTCGCAAATGGATCTTCCAAATGGACAATGACAACAGTCAAAGTATTGGAGTGGCCATCACCTCAATCCCATAGAAAATTTGTGGGCAGAACTGAAAAAGGGTGTGCGAGCAAGGAGGCCTACAAACTTGACTCAGTTACACCAGCTCTGTCAGGAGGAATGGGCCAAAATTCACCCAACTTATTGTGGGAAGCTTGTGCAAGGCTACCCGAAACATTTAACCCAAGTTAAACAATTTAAAGGCAATGCTACCAAATACTAATTGAGTGCATGTAAACTTCTGACCCACTGGGAATGTGATGAAAGAAATAAAAGCTGAAATACATCCTTCTCTTGTCACGTACTGACCTTAGTTCCTTTGTTATGTCTTTGTTTTAGTATGGTCAGGGTGTGAGTTGGGTGGGTTTGTCTATGTTCCGTTTTCTATGTTGTGTTTTGCGTTTGGCCTAGTATGGTTCTCAATCACAGGCGGTGTCGTTAGTTGTCTCTGATTGAGAATCATACTTAGGTAGCCTTTTCCCACTTGTGTTTCGTTGGTGTTTATTTTCTGTGTCTGTGTGTTCCACACGGAACTGTTTCGGTTGGTTCTTTCACGTGTCGTTTATTGTTTTGTTTCAGTGTTCACTTGTTTTAATAAAGAGCATGAACACGTACCACGCTGCGCATTGGTCCTCCAATCCTTACTACTCCTCCTCATCGGAGGAGGACAGACGTTACAGAAACACCCACCACCAAAGGACCAAGCAGGGTGGTAACGGGCAGCAGCAGCGATCTCAGGACTCCTGGACATGGGAGGAGATTCTGGACGGCAAGGGACCCTGGGCACAGGCTGGAGAATATCGCCGCCCCAAGGCTGAGCTGGAGGCAGCGAAAGCTGAGAGGCGGTGGTATGAGGAGGCAGCACGGCAGCCCAGCTGGAAGCCCGAGAGGCAGCCCCAAAAATGTATTGGGGGGCACACGGGGAGTGTGGCAAAGTCAGGTAGGAGACCTGCGCCAGCTCCCCGTGCTTACCGTGGAGAGAGATGGACCGGGCAGGCACCGTGTTATGCCGTGAGGTGCACGGTGTCCCCAGTGCGCAGGCATAGCCCGGTGCGGTACATAGCAGCGCCTCGTATCGGCCCGGGCTAGGTTGGGCATCGAGCCAGGTGCCATGAAGCCGGCTCAGCGCATCTGGTCTCCAGTGCGTCTCTTCGGGCCGGGGTACATGGCACCAGCCCTACGCATGGTGTCCCCGTTTCGCGAGCACAACCCAGTGCGGGCTATTCCACCTCGCCGCACTAGCCTGGCTACGGGGAGCATTCAGCCAGGTAGGGTTGGGCAAGCTCGGTGCTCGAGACCTCCAGTGCGCCTTCACGGTCCGGTCTATCCGGAGCCACCTCCAGGCACCAGCCCTCCGGTGGCAGACCCCCACACCAGGCTGCCAGAGCCGTCCGTCAGCCAGGAGCTGCCGGAATCGCCAGTCACTCCGGTGCTGCAGGAGTCTCCCGCATGTCCGGTGCTGCCGGAATCTCCTGTCCATTCGGGACCCAATGCTAGGGTGTGAGTTGGGTGGGTTTGTCTATGTTCCGTTTTCTATGTTGTGTTTTGCATTTGGCCTGGTATGGTTCTCAATTATAGGCAGGTGTCGTTAGTTGTCTCTGATTGAGAATCACACTTAGGTAGCCTTTTCCCACTTGTGTTTCGTGGGTGTTTATTTTCTGTTCACACGGAACTGTTTCGGTTGGTTATTTCACGTGTTTATTGTTTTGTTTCAGTGTTCGCTTGTTTTAATAAAGAGCATGAACACGTACCACGCTGCGCATTGGTCCTCCGATCCTTACTACTCCTCCATCGGAGGAGGACAGCCGTTACATCTTTCTACTATTATTCTGACATTTCAAATTCTTAAAATAAAGTGGTGATCCTAACTGACCTAAAATAGGGAATTTTGACTAGAATGTCAGGAATTGTGAAAAACGGAGTTTAGAAGTATTTGGCTGAGGTGTATGTAAACTTACGACTTCAATTGTAGGCTATAAATAAATAATCACTGATCTGGCATGACTTGGTTGATAGCCTAGAGTAATACTGTATCTCCTTTCACAATCCATCTATTGGTGATGTCTTCAAGGATAGGTGGAATGAAGGATGCATAGGTTATCCCACAACAGGGGCATCGTCTTCATCATAGGCAATTTGTCTCAGCTACACCGCTAACATAGGCTACCACTTACGCACCTTATAGAGGCTAGAGGCTAGACCGGTTGGCTGTTAGATTATAGTAATGGAAGGTTGCCTCCCGAATGGCTCAGCAGTCTAAGGCACTAAGGCGCCAATGCAACCTGGGGTTCGATCCTGTGACCGGGAGCCCCATGGGGCGGCGCGCAATTGGCTCAGCGTTGTCCGGGTCAGGGAAGGGTTGGCCAGGGGGATTTCCTTGGCTCATCTCGCTCTAGCGACTCCTTGTGGCGGTCAGGTCCCCAATTATTATGTGCCAAAAGAGAAAGGATTTCCTTGTTACTAAAGACAATTCTAAAGTATAATTTCACCAGGTCATCTAACTGCAGGCCTTTCAACTGTGGCGCACACAATGACAGTTAACCAAATCATCTAACTGTAGACATTTCAACGATGGTGCGTATAGCGACAGTTAACCAAATCCCCTACTTTAATCTAGAAATATAACTGCCACTTTATTATCAAAATATTTCTACTTTATTCTCCAAATATTGCCACTTTTTAAAAGTGCTATCCCTCAAAAAATAATATTCCAAGTACCACAACCCATCGCTGTTACATTTTCTTCCTTTCACTTCTCATCATAGTTTTGTGCCAAGAAAAATAAGGGGTTAAAATACAGTGGGGCAAAAGAGTATTTAGTCAGCCACCAATTGTGCAAGTTCTCCCACTTAAAAAGATGAGAGAGGCCTGTAATTTTCATAATAGGTACACTTCAACTATGACAGACAAAATGAGAAAAAAATCCAGAAAATCACATTGTAGGATTTTTAATGAATGTATTTGCAAATTATGGTGGAAAATAAGTATTTGGTCAATAACAAAGATTTATCTCAACACTTTGTTATATACCCTTTGTTGGCAATGACAGAGGTCAAACGTTTTCTGTAAGTCTTCACAAGGTTTTCACACACTGTTGCTGGTATTTTGGACCATTCCTCCATGCAGATCTCCTCTAGAGCCGATCGCTGCAGCTGTACATAGTCTATTGGTAAATAGCCCACCCATTTTCACCTACCTCATCCCCATACTGTTTTTATTTATTTACTTTTCTGCTCTTTTGCACACCAATATCTCTACCTGTACATGACCATCTGATCATTTATCACTCCAGTGTTAATCTGCAAAATTGTAATTATTCGCCTACCTCCTCATGCCTTTTGCACACATTGTATATAGACTCCCCCCCTTTGTTTTCTACTGTGTTATTGACTTGTTAATTGTTTATTCCATGTGTAACTCTATGTTGTCTGCTCACACTGCTATGCTTTATCTTGGCCAGGTCGCAGTTGCAAATGAGAACTTGTTCTCAACTAGCCTACCTGGTTAAATAAAGGTGAAATAAAAAATTAAAAAATAGAGCAGTGATGTTTTGGGGCTGTTGCTGGGCAACACGGACTTTCAACTCCCTCCAAAGATTTTCTATGGGGTTGAGATCTGGAGACTGGCTAGGCCACTCCAGGACCTTGAAATGCTTCTTACGAAGCCACTCCTTCATTGCCCGGGGGGTGTTTGGGATCATTTTCATGCTGAAAGACCCAGCCACGTTTCATCTTCAATGCCCTTGCTGATGTTAGGCTTTGTTACTTTGGTCCCAGCTCTCTACAGGTCATTCACTAGGTCCCCCTGTGTGGTTCTGGGATTTTTGCTCACCGTTCTTGTGATCATTTTGACCCCACGGCGTGAGATCTTACGTGGAGCCCCAGATCGAGGGAGATTATCAGTGGTCTTGTATGTCTTCCATTTCCTAATAATTGCTCCCACAGTTGATTTCTTCAAACCAAGCTGCTTACCTATTGCAGATTCAGTCTTCCCAGCCTGGTGCAGGTCTACAATTTTGTTTCTGGTGTCCTTTGACAGCTCTTTGGTCTTGGCCATAGTGGAGTTTGAAGTGTGACTGTTTGAGGTTGTGGACAGGTGTCTTTTATACTGATAACAAGTTCCAACAGGTGCCATTAATACAGGTAACGAGTGGAGGACAGAGGAGCCTCTTAAAGAAGAAGTTACAGGTCTGTGAGAGCCAGAAATCTTGCTTGTAGGTGACCAAATATACGTATTTTCCACCATAATTTACAAATAAATTCATAAAAAATCCTACAATGTGATTTTCTGGATTTTTGTTCCTCAATTTGTCTGTCATAGTTGAAGTTTACCTATGATGAAAATTACAGACCTCTCTCATATTTTTAAGTGGGAGAACTTGCACAATTGGTGGCTGACTAAATACTTTTTTGCCCCACTGTATATGTCCGAAAAACGACAATATTTTCTGAGCTTTCTTATATCTCCTAGATATAGGACAGACACTTCAAAACATTATTCCTTATGATGTTTTGCCATTTATGAATGTGTTATTCCATGCGTTTCTCTGGGCTATAACAGTAAAAGGCTAATTAAATACAAATTCAATGGCTGAGACTTTTTGAGGTTTTAAGCCTCATGATTTTAACACTATTTTCAGATGACATATTACTGTATTATTACCTGTTTGTTAGTTTGTTTGTTTATTTGTTGTAATGTATTCTAATATATTCCACTGTTCATAAGCAGGAACTAAATCGATAGTGTTCATCTCTCACAGACATCCAGCTGTTGGAATTACATTAACCCCGTAAAACAGCAATTCATTACAGTGTGTGTGTGTGCGTTTGTGTGTTTGTGTCTGTGTGTGTGTTGATCTGACTAATTTGGCTTCCACAGCCATGGCACCTGTCAGCATCCGTTAAGGATGTGGCAGGACTAATGATAAGTACCACGCAGTTGTCTGTCTGTCGTTTGCATTATTGGGCCTGTCATGCTATACAGTAAGTTTGGGTCTCTGTCTGTTACTCACACTGTGATTCCAAGCAGACACCTGGAGAGAAAGGCATCTGATTCCATAACCTGGGGATAGTCAATTGACATCACTGACTGCTCTCCACAGGGCTCTGGTCAAAAGTAGTGCACTATATAGGGAATAGGGTACCATTTGGGACTCTGTGCGCTTATTGAAAGAAACCCTACGACTCAGAGACCATCCAGATAAGTTCCTTATCACAATGATTTATAAACCTCTGAATGCTGTGTAGCTGTAACTGTGTAACGACTGCCTTTGCAAAAAATAGTTACTATTATTTTTGTCTGAAGAATCTGATGGACTGTCACTGCATACAACATGATGCAGAATTGAATATCAAAGGAAATGGCTCTCTGTTGTGGGCTCCATTCTGTCCCATCTTCCCTACGTGGGGGCTAACTGGGTATCAACTCGTATACGCCAGGGCCAGTTAATGAGCTGTGTTTGCGCGTGCGTGGGTGTGTGCTACAGAAACTTCCCCAATGTTCCAATAGAAACGGGACTAAATTAAAACATGAAAGATTTGACAAAATCTGTCTGTATCCAGGATGAGACTCCCCTCTGAGTCTCTCTGGTTCCTCTTGAGGTTTCTTCTCGACAACAAAGAGAGGAAGAATAGAAAGCTCATCAAAACACATTCAACTTTCAATCTTACTACACGACACCATCATTCTCTCTGCAAATCCTTGACCATAAATAAGAACTACTGAAAATGCCTCTGAGATTCTGGTACCGAAACATATTTCATAAATATGGATCATGTTTTGTCCATGACACATGCAAAATACTTACATTATGTTTCTCTGAAGAGGGATGGGCATCAATTACAAATTACTATTACAAAAATAAAACTACAAAATACACTAAAGACCAATGTATCTAAGTAAAATAAAACATAATTCTGCAAAGTATTGTATTTAATTCAAATACATGTATTTTGTATTTTAAAATACAAAAAAACATTTGCAAGTAGCCGGCCGAACAGCAACATCATTCTCAGTAACGGTTACAGAAATGTCTTACTTGCTATGACTGTAATATGTTGTTGATTATCTACCTTAGTTGAATGCGCTGTCACTCTGGAGTGTCTGCTAAATGACCAAAATGTTCATGCAAACACTGAGCGTACAACAGTATAAACACCTTAAATCCACTTCAATCAGTGTAGATTAGACAGGTTAGATTTTTAAGCCTTGAGACAATTGAGACATGGATTGTGTATGTGTGCCATTGAGAGGGTCAGGAAAGACAAAAGACAAAGGGGCAAGACAAAGGATTTAGGTGCTTTTGATCAGGGTATGGTAGTACTGTAGTTGCCAGGCGCACCGGTTTGAGTGTGTCAAGAACTGCAACGCTGCTGGATTTTTCACACTCAACAGTTTCCTGTGTGTATCAAGAATGGTCCACCACCCAAAGGACATCCAGCCAACTTGACACAACTGTGGGAAGCATTGGAGTCAACATGGGCCAACATTCCTGTAGAACGCTTTAGACACCTTGTTGTCCATGTCCCAACAAATTGAGGCTGTTTTGAGGGCAAAGGGGGTACATCTCAATATTAGGAACATGTTCCTAATGTTTTGTACACTCAGTATATGTGAAAGTGAACAACTGCAAAGCACACTGGGTACTGTCATTGGCCTTGTTTTGGGGTGGAGCTCATTTAAGTAAAACTCAGCATGCTTTGCAATTGTTTAGTTTGTTTTGTTCATTTAGTAGATGGTCTTATCGAATCAAATCATGAAATACATTTGATTTGATCTTTTAGAAAGAATACAACAAATACAAATAACAACATCATACAAACATCACAGCTGCCCAGACCCACACAACCCCATCTCTAGCGCCCGCTTCACATTCCGCCACATGGCCTGAAACTGAACAATTTTGTTTCTCTTTGTAGCCCATGCACTTTCAATATTTTAATAATAAATCATTTGATTTTTCCATTGTGTTAATGATGGCGGCTTGATTGATTTCCATGTTTTTAGTATATGTTTTTTCAAGATGAGTGATGAGAAGAGAATCGTTCAGCCCATTGGATATCTCACTACACCCCCATATACCATGTCTTTAAATATGCAAATAAAATATTTGTCACATGCTTCGTAAACAAGAGGTGTAGTTGTGGCCAAAAGTTTTGAGAATGACACAAATATAAATTTTCACAAAGTTTGCTGCTTCAGTGTCTTTAGATATTTTTGTCCTATGTTACTGTGGAATACTGAAGTATAATTTTAAGCATTCCATAAGTGTCAAAGGCATTTATTGACAATTACATGAAGTTGATACAAAGAGTCAATATTTGCAGTGTTGACCCTTCTTTTCAAGACCTCTGCAATCCGCCCTGGCATGCTGTCAATTAACTTCTGGGCCACATCCTGACTGATGGCAGCCCATTCTTGCATAATCAATGCTTAGAGTTTGTCAGAATTTGTGGGTTTTTGTTTGTCCACCCGCCTCTTGAGAATTGACCACAAGTTCTCAATGGTCGGGGAGTTTTCTGGCCATAGACCCAAAATATCTATGTTTTGTTCCCCGAGCCACTTAGTTATCACTTTTACCTTATGGCAAGGTTCTCCATCATGCTGGAAAAGGCATTGTTCATCACCAAACTGTTCCTGGACGGTTGGGAGAGGTTGCTCTCGGAGGATGCGTTGGTACCATTCTTTGTTCATTTCTGTGTTCTTAGGCAAAATTGTGAGTGAGCCCACTCCCTTGGCTGAGAAGCAACCCCACACATGAAAGGTCTCAGGATGCTTTACTGTTGGCATGACACAGGACTGATGGTAGCGCTAACCTTGTCTTCTCCGGACAAGCTTTTTTCCAGATGCCCCAAACAATCGGAAAGGGGATTCATCAGAGAAAATGACCCAGTCCTCAGCAGTCCAATCCCTGTACCCTTTGCAGAATTTCATTCTGTCCCTGATGTTTTTCCTGGAGAGAAGTGGCTTCTTTGCTGCCCTTCTTGACACCAGGCCATCCTTCAAAAGTCTTCACCTCACTGTTCGTGCAGAAGCACTCACACCTGCCTGTTGCCATTCCTGAGCAAGCTTTGAACTGGTGGTGCCCCGATCCCGCAGCTGAATCAACTTTAGGAGACGGTCCTGGCGCTCGCCGGACTTTCTTGGGCGCCCTGAAGCCTTCTTCACAACAATTGAACCGCTCTCCTTGAAGTTCTTGATGATCCGATAAATGGTTGATTTAGGTGAAATCTTACTGGCAGCAATATCCTTGCCTGTGAAGCCCTTTTTGTGCAAAGCAATGATGAAAGCACATGTTTCCTTCCAGGTAACCATGGTTGACACAAGAAGAACAATGATTCCAAGAACCACCCTCCTTTTGAAGCTTCCAGTCTGTTATTCGAACTCAATCAGCATGACAGAGTGATCTCCAGCCTTGTCCTCATCAACACTCACACCTGTGTTAACGAGAGAATCACTGACATGATATCAGCTGGTCCTTTTGTGGCAGGGCTAAAATGCAGTGGAAATGTTTTGGGGGGGATTCAGTTCATTTGCATGGCAAAGAGGGACTTTCCAATTAATTGCAATTCATCTGATCACTCTTCATAACATTCTGGAGTATATGCAAATTGCCATCATACAAACTATGGCAGCAGACTTTGTGAACATTTATATTTGTGTCATTCTCAAAACTTTTGGCCACGACTGTAGAATAACAGTGAAATGCTTACTGCATTCCCAACAATGCAGAGACAAAAAATATATAAATAATAACACAAGGAATAAATACACAATTGTTAACAATAACTTGGTTATATACACAGGGTACCAGTACCTAGTTGATGTGCTGGGGTACGAGTTAATGGAGGTAGATACTGTATGTACATACAGTATAGTTAGGGATAAAGTGACTGGGAAACAGGATAGATAATAAAAAGTAGCAGAAAAAGAGCTAGTGGAAAAAGGGTCAATGCAGATGGTCCTGGTAGCTATTGGTTAACTATTGAATGAACTATTTAGCAGTCTTATGGCTTGGGGGTATAAGCTGTTCAGGGTCCTGTTGGTTCACACCATAGTGCCACCAGACTTTTGTTAGCAATACAGTGTGAACAGGGCCACTATAAAGAAATGGTATAGAAAATACGTATTTTAAATACATGTAACAGAGATACTTCCCATCTCTGCTCTGAAGTACAATGCCCAAAGCTGTACAATTACCATGACGTTATTACTGTATTATACAGAACTTAGAATTCAAGAACGTCTAAACTACAGGGTGCATTGTTTTCTTTCAAATGCACGTTGACTTCTTCAACAACATAGCCAACGATATACTTCATGTAAGTAAATCGGGAAGGTTCAAAATAGACTGTAGCTAAACACATCTATAACTTCAGATATCCCGAGGCAGACAGTCTATCCACCATGCCGTTTACTGTTCAGCATATATTTGATTTCATCACCGCATCTGAATAAACACCACTTATAAGAAGGCGAAGCAACGGAGGACAACTTCAAAGTTGCACGCTTCAAGCAGTTGAGGCTTATCTGCCGTGCCACACTTCAAAAGAAATGCATAACACTGTCTTTAACACAACTTAGAAGATATGAAGGGATCCTGTTAGCTATTTTATTTAATGTAAATATTAGTGGCAGCCAGGCTGAGGAATAGTGAAACCAAGAAGCATTGGGAGATGTGGAAAAGGTCCATGCTCTCCTGTTGTCACTGTAATGGGAGTCAGAGGCAGTTTGACACCTGAATCTGTAATGTGACTGCTGTGAATTAATAAACATGTGGTGGTGCCTCTTTCTGTGATGACTGTCATTAGCGTTGCCTGTGAATCTTAATGAGCTAAACTAGGGTAAATATACTGTGAAATTTGGCACTCATATATTATTAGAAGTACTCTGTCACTAGTTTATAACAACTCCTTCCTTTATGGCAAATAACCAACATGTCTGTTTGTTGCATTTACAGTTTTCACAGTCTATTTTGCGTGATCATGCAACATAGAACTGTATATGTACAGTATAGTGGTTGATACCAATCTGGTTGTGTTAGCAAAACTACCACCTAAACAGCACATACTGTGTTATTTAATTGAATAAACGGCCATTCATTCTTTACACAATATATTACTTCTGTGACATGGTAAAGGAGAAGAAGGTCAAGTGTCTTGGTTTAGATTGTAAACATACTGTATTAGGTATCTCTCCCCTGGTCTCTATTGCTATTTCTATCTCTATCTCTGTCTTGGTGTAGACACTGTATCTCTCTTCTGTAGGCTACTGTATTTATATTACTATCTCTATCTTGGTGTAGACATCGCTGGTGTACCAGGGATTCTTTCTAGGGACTGATAGATACTGTAAGAAGATAATTACTAAGTAGATCAAGCTCATCGAGACTCATCCCTGGGGTCATTAACTGTGTAATTAATAATACATGCAAATATGTTGAACGCTCCAAGCTAACTTATTTTCTCTCTGCCTGTTTACGTACACTTTGGCGTCTCCTTCCCTTGTGCAAAGCTTAATTCTGTGAAAACTTAGAACATGGGAGAACTCACATGGAACATCTACAGCTCTAAGAATGTAGAAATTATACCAGACATTCTACTTGTTGTCTCAACAGGAAAGGGTTTGAGATTGTTACAGATTCCAATCATGAGTACAATCGCTACCACTGTGAATCTTGATTCTGTCTACCTTAAGCCATTATTACCAAGATCAAACAACCTTCCTTTGACAATCACATCCATAATAGGTATTGCAATAGACATGTCCTTTATTGGACACAATTGTGTTTCGGCAGCAGTTCAAATTTGTTCTGCAGAATCTCCCAGAATAAACAATTATCGTACATGATAAGATTATGTATTGCCTTTATCTTGGAGGTGCAATATCTTACCCAAAATGGTGGGATTTTGCAAAGCGAAAACTAGTTGTGACCACCATTGTGGTGTAGGACCTTTCTGCCGTTTTCCTCTGCATTAACACCCACCACCAACCACTCCGTGCAGGAAATGTCACCTACAGAGAACATTCTTTACCACAAAGGTACAACGTACAATTGGAGAAAGACTGATGCAGTCTTTGTTGGGTGATTATATAGTTATGTGAATGGGATGGTAAAGTTACATCAAGTTAAACATGATGAAGTTACATAAGAAAAGCAGTTGTTGCTATGTATTTTCCTATTCAGAAACAAATTGCCTACAGTGCATTCGGAAAGTATTCAGACCCCTTTACTTTCCCAACATTTTGTTATGTTACAGTCTTTTTCTAAAATTGTTTAAATAATTTCCCCCACACCAATCTAGACACATTACCCCATAATGACAAAGCAAAACAGGTTTTTAGATTATTTTTTTTTTCAAATTTATAAAAAACAAAATACTGAAATATCACATTTACATAAATATTCAGACCCTTTACTCAGTCCTTTGTTGATGGACCTTTGGCAGTGATTACAGCCTTGAGTCTTCTTGGGTATGATGCTACAAGCTTGGCACACCTGTATTTTGGGAGTTTCTCCCATTCCTCTCTGCAGATCCTCTCAAGCTCTGTCAGGTTGAATAGCTGCTGCACAGCTATTTTCAGGTCTCTCCAGAGATGTTAGATTGGGTTCAAGTCTGGGCTCTGGCTGGGCCACTCAAGGACATTCAGAGACTTATCCCGAAGTCACTCCAGCGTTGTCTTGACTGTGTGCTTAGGGTCATTGTCCTATTAGGAGGTGAACCTTCGCCCCATTCTGAGGTCCTGAGCGCTCCAGAGCAGGACATCCCCACAGCATGATGCTGCCACCACCACGCTTCACCGTAGGGATGGTGCCAGTTTTCCTCCAGATGTGACGCTTGGCATTCAGGCCAAAGAGTTCAATCTTAGTTTCATCAGACCAGAGAATCATGTTTCTCATGGTTTGATAGTCTTTAGGTGCTGTTTGGCAAACTCCAAGCGAGCTGTCATGTGACATTTATTGAGGAGTTGCTTCCGTCTGCCCCCTCTACCATAAAGGCCTAATTGGTGGAGTGCTGCAGAGATGGTTGTCCTTCTGGAAGTTTCTCCCATCTCCACAGAGGAACTCATGTTCTTGGTCACCTCCCTCAGGCCCTTCTCCCCCGATTGCTGAGTTTGGCCGGGTGGCCAGCTCTAGGAAGATTCTTGGTGGTTCCAAACTTTTTCCATTTATGATGGAGGTCACTGTGTTCTTGGGGACATTTATTGCTACATAAAATGTTTTGGTACCCTTCTCCAGATCTGTGCCTGTCACGTTCTGACCTTAGTTCCTTTTTTATATCTTTGTGTTAGTTTGGTCAGGGTGTGAGTTGGGGTGGGTAGTCTATGTTCTTTTTTCTATGTTGTATTTCTGTGTTTGGCCTGGTATGGTTCTCAATCAGAAGCAGCTGTCGATCGTTGTCTCTGATTGAAAATCATACTTAGGTAGCCTGTTTTCCCCATTTTGGTTGTGGGTGATTGTTTTCTGTTTTGTGCGTATTCCTTTACAGAACTGTTTCGTTTTCGCTCTTTATTATTTTTGTCATTTCAGTGTTCGGTTTATTTTGTTTATTAAAATGAACACTTACCACGCTGCACCTTGATCCTCTTCTCCTTCACCAGACGAAAACAGTTACAGAGCCTCAACACAATCCTATCTTGGAGCTCTATGGACAATTCATTCGACCTCATGTCTTGGTTTTTGCTCTGACATGCACTGTCAACTGTGGGATGTTATATGGACAAGTGTGTGCTTTTCCAAATCATGTCCAATCAATTGGATTTGTAGAAACATCTCAAGGGTGATCAATGGAAACAGGATGCACCTGAGCTAAATTTCAAGTCTGATACCAAAGGGTCTGAATTCTTATGTAAATAAGATATTTATATATTTTTTAATCCATTTTACAATAAGGCCATAACGTAACAAAATGTGGAAAAGGTCAAGGTGTCTGAATACTTTCCGAAGGCACTGTATGTACTTTAGAATTACATATGGGAAATCTCACTCTTACAGAACACAAAATGAAACTAGATATGGAATAACCATTTTGAGAAGATAATGGTAGACTGCTGCTTTCAATATCAAGCCTATATATTATAGACACGGCGCCTGGTTGAGGCTCAGTGTTAAATTCTAATCTCCCTGCCATCATAGCTAAGCCAATATGACACCAATCTCGATGAAAATGTGCAAATCAACTTGCTTGGAGGTCCACAACACACTTCTTGCCTCTCGTCATGAGCCATCGGTCTGTTACCGAGAACCACATACCGGATTTTTAACAGGGTCGTTAGCAGTAGGGTCACCAGACAATTTCCCCCAGAACTAGCTGAATATTTAGCCGTGGTTTTCGAGCTGAGGTTAATCAATAGATTCAAGCACATATTTTAATTAGCTAGGTTACCTAGCTAACATTAACTTGCTTGTACAATGTCCAGCAGTTATCCTCTGTAGCTAGCTAGCACCAGTCAGCTGAAAGCTAGCTAGCTAACGAACAGGCAAATACAGTAAAGGTATCTAGCCAATAAATGTATTTTTGTTTTGATTAGCTAGCTGGCGAAGTAGCTAACTAGTTAGCTCTCATCTGGCTGGTAGAACATTAGCTAACGATGGGAAGGAAAGCTAGGCATATCAAAGAAGGAAAGCTAGACATATCGTCTAGCTAGGCATGTCATCCAAAAAGTTATACTTTTGACTCATCTGTCCATAGAACATTCTAACAAGAGTCTTGATGATCATCCAGGTGCTTCCAGGTGCTTTTTTGGCAAACTTGAGTTATCTTTTTGTATGAGATGGGTCCCATTATGTCTGTCAAAAACCAAACACTACATTCCAAAGTAAGAACCTCATACCAACGGTCAAGCATGGTGGTAGTAGCGTGATGGTTTGGGGATACTTTGCTGCCTCAGGACCTGGACGACTTGCTTTAATAAAAGGAACCATGAATTCTGCTCTGTATTAGACAATTATACAGGAGAATTTCAAGCCATCCGTCTGTGAGCTGAAGCTGAAGCACAACTGGGTCATGCAGGAAGACAGTGATCCAAACCACATAGTCAAGTCTACATGAAAATGGTTCAAAAGCAACACATTTTAAGTTTTGGAACGGTCTAGTCAAAGTTCAGACCTAATCCCAATTGATATGTTGTGGCAGGACTTGACGCCAGCAGTTCATGCTTGAAACCCCACAAATGTTGCTGAGTTAAAATAGTTCTGCATGGAAGAGTGGGCCAAAATTCTTCCACATGATGTGAGAGACTGATCAACAACTACAGGAAGCACTTGGTTGCATTCATTTTTTTTTTTTTGTCACACCCCGACCTTAGTCTTTGTATTGTCTAGGGTTTTTTGTATGTCTAGGGGTTTTTCTAGTCTAGGTGTTTATATCAGAGGCAGCTGTTTATAGTTGTCTCTAATTGGGGACCATATTTAGGTGGCCATATTCCTTGGGTATTTTGTGGGTTGTTATTCTATGTTGCCTGTTTGCACTAGTCATATAGCTTCACGGTTCGTTTTGTTGTTTTGTATAGTTTTGTTCAGTGTTCTCTCTTTCATTAAAGAGTTATGTACGCTTACAACGCTGCGCCTTGGTCTCCTCATTATGGCGACCGTGACATTGTTGCTATTTGTAAACTCAGGTTCCCTTTATCTAATATTCGGTTTTGGTTGAAGATCTGATAACATTCAGTATCAAAAATATGCAAAAATAGAGAATCAGAAAGGGGGCAAATAGTTTTTCACCACATTTCTCTTCAGAGTTTTGTACTCGTCTAATGACTTCGTGTTTTGTAGGTTTTTCTCAGCAGTTTGTTATTTGTTACAGTGTTTGTATCAGGAGTTATCAAAATTGCTCTTGATGATCCACAGGGTTCTGCAGGCTTTTTTTGTATAAGCCCAGTGCTACTGTAACAGGAGTTAGTACTGCAATGAATATTCACTAAATCACACATTTTTCATCATTTGTTTTTGGTTGAATCTCCTACTGGTATTTTTTGGGCTCTGTGTGTCATCAGCACTGTGCGCGCTAGCTCGTTCAGAGTTGTTTAAATCTGAATGAGCTAGGCTGTGTTCTCTCCCGCCTCCCATTTTTAAGCACGATACTCACTAAATGGAAATTGTAACCTCTGAAAACGTTGTACTTTACACGTAATAGTATTGGTCACATATTGTACTGTGTAAACAGTCTTTGTGTGGTGTCATGATTTCATGTTATAAGTTTGTCTTCCTGAGGTAATAAGACGAAGCTAGCTTGCCAGCTTGCTAGCAGGCTAATGTTAGCACCTCGATAGTGTTAGTTCAGTGTCAGTGGTCGAGCTACCGTTGGTTCAGCTTCGTTTTCATCTTCTGACAGGTGAGGCACAGCAAATATATAGCCTGTACGACATCCAGCCCTGATGTCCCCTTTCCTTTTCCCCTGTGATCCAGGTATAGAAATTATGTTTGAAATATGTGTGGGTGGGTTTTTGTCTATTCATGAATAAGTTCTGTGTCCGATTCAATTCGGCTAATTGGCTCATTCATTGAGCCTAGTTTACAAGGTTTTTTCATTGAACCTCCTTTTTAGCATAGGATTTTGATATTCTATTGATGGTATTGAGAACATGGTTCATATTTGTTATGCTGTATTATAAACTGGGTGGTTCGAGCCCTGAATGCTGATCAGCACATTGAGGGTTTGTGGTATGGTCAATATACCACGGCTAAGGGCTGTATCCAGGCACTCTGCGTTGTGTCGTGAGGAGAACAGCCCTTAGCAGTGGTATATTGGCAATATACCACACCCACTTGTGCCTTATTGCTTAATTATAATGTTTATAAAAATGCTGCATAATCACCCCTCGGTGTAAAAAAACTATGTTGAGCATAAAAATAAATTAGGAACACCTTCCTTTGAGTCTCTTTGCCCTCAGAAAAGCCTCAATTCTTCAGGATATGGACTCTACAAAGTGTTGAAAGCATTCCACAGGGATGCCGGCCCATGTTGACTCCAATGCTTCCCACAGTTGTGTTAAGATGGCTAAATGTCCTTTGGGTTGTGGACCATTCTTGATACACACAGGACACTGTGGAGCATGAAAAACCCCAGCAGCATTGTAGTTCTTGACACAAAACGGTGTGCCTGGCACCTACTACCATACCCCGTTCAAAGGCACTTAAATATTTTGTCTTGCTAATTCACCCTCCGAATGGCACACATACAGTGCACACTCCATGTCTCAAGACTTAAATACTTTAACCTGTCTCCCCACCTTCATCTACGCTGATTAGAGTGGATTTAGCAAAGGACATCAATAAGGGATCATTGCTTTCACCTGGATTCACCTGGTCAGTCTATGTCATGGAAAGGTGTCCTTAATGTTTTGTACACTCAGTGTATATAATTTGGCTGTATGTAGTTTTAGACATAGGCCCATTGTAAATATGTATAATTGTTGCCTCGCTATCTTTATTGCAAAAAATGTATTCAAGTACAAACAGTGACATTATCTTGACAGGGGTAATGAACTGTCCATTGATCAGTATTTTATTATGATTTTTTGTTGTTGTGACATGTATTACTAAAATAAAGGTTTAAGGAAATACATGCATGCACCACATTATTACAAAACAAAACTGCTCAATTAAGCCTGATGGTCTTGTATGTACAAAAACAAAGTTGTTTTAATTTCATACAAAAAGCATGAAAAGGTAACGTAATGGGATAATATCTTACTGTGATGAGTGAAGAATCCAATACTTTCCCTTGTATGTGGTACAAGTCACATTATTGTGGGGGCACCTCCTCTAAGAGTATGAATTTGGCTTTTTGAGAAGGTTTGAATCCTAAGCAACCTGCCAAAACATAGTTTGAAGTACAATACCAACATAGCTACTGTAGTAGGTCAACGCTGTGTGCTGGAAAACCTTGGTAGAGCATGGGTGGAATAGGCATTGTGGTGCTCGTGAATTTTCTTTCTTTTTTGGCTTCAGACCAATGCCTCTTCTCACTTCAAACTGTGTTTTTTGTTTTGAATTGTCTAATATAGCGATTACAGTACATTTGGGACCTTTGCCTAACAAGCTTGAAATCACTTAGTGAGAAGCACTCAGATGAATGAGGTGAATGAGAAAGTACGAAAGTCTTGCAAAGTCGGGTGGATAAATCAGTTTTCAAATGCGTGAGACAAGTGTAAAATTCCACAACCTCATAAATCGAGTCTATTAAAGCGCAAGACCAAAGCCACAGTATTTGACTTTTATTCACAACTAGACTATGTTTGATAGATTAAATAAAGAGTTCATTGCGCTGGCCATGTGATACAGTCACAGTGAGATGTGTGAGGGAAGGTCTTGGTGACTATGCACATAGCTTAAAGGAGAGTAACAAATGCATTTGTTATATCTTATTCTCTTTAAAGAGGTCGCCACGGTGCAATGCTGGATTATATTGGAGGAAAATTAATTCCGGTCTATAATGTTACATACTGTATTTTATGCATATATACAATGTAACTATATGAATATCAATTAAACACACCCTGGTTCATTATTGCTGTAATATTTCAGAGGCAAATGAGATAAATACAGAACAGCAGTGCAACCTCTAGTGGATTAAGACTGAAATGCAGATACAGTGCCTTCAGAAAGTATTCACACCCCTTTACTTTTTCCACATTTTGTTGTACAGCCTCAATTTAAAAAGGATTAAATAGAGATTTTCTGTCACCGGCCTACACACAATATCCCATAATGTCAAAGTGGAATTGTGTTTGTGGAAATGTTTACAAAATAATAAAAAATGAAATGCTGAAATGTCTTGAGTTAACCCCTTTGTTATGGCAAGCCTAAATGCATTAAGGAGTCATGTCACATAATAAGTTGCATGGACTCACTCAGTGTGCAATAATAGTGTTTAACATGATTAGTGAATGACTACTGTACCCCACACCTACTGTACAATTATATGTAAGGTTCCTCAGTCGAGCAGTGAATTTCAAACACAGATTCAACCACCTATTGGTAGATGGGTAAAAAAAGCAGACATTGAATATCCCTTTCAGCATGGTGAAGTTATTCATTACACTTTGGATGGTGTATCAATACACAGAATCACTACAAAGATACAGGCGTCCTTCCTAACTCAGTTGCCAGAGAGGAAGGAAACCACTCTGGGATTTCACCATGAGGCCAATGGTAACTTTAAAACAGTTACAGAGTGTAATGGTTGTGATAGGACAAAACTGAGGATGGATCAACAACATTGTAGTTACTCCACAATACTAACCCAACTGACAGAGTGAAAAGAAGGAAGCCTGTACAGAATAAACATTTTGTTTGCAACAAGGCACTAAAGTCCCTGTGTCCAAGAACACTAAGGTAACCTGCTTGTTTGACTACTGACCCGTAACACTTACCTCTGTAGCCATGAAGTGCTTTGAAAGGCTGGTCATGGCTCACAACACCATTATCCCAGAAACCCTAGAACCACTCACATTTGCATACAGCCCCAACAGATCCACAGATGATGCAATCTCTATTGCACTCCACACTGCCCTTTCACACCTGGATAAAAGGAACACCTATGTGAGAATGCTATTTATTGACTACAGCTCAACGTTCAACACCATAGTGCTCACAAAGCTCATCACTAAGTTAAGGACCCTGGGACTAAACATCTCCCTCTGCAACTGGATCCTGGACTTCCTGATGGGCTGCCCCCAGGTGGTAAGGGTAGGCAACAACACATATGCCACACTGATCCTCAACACGGGGGCCCCTCAGGCGTGCGTGCTCAGTCCCCTCCTGTACTCCCTGTTCACCCACGACTGTGTGGCCTAGCACGATTCCTCCTCCACAATTAAGTTTGCTGACGACACAACAGTGTTAGGCCTGATCACTGACAACGATGAGACAGCCTATAGGGAGGAGGTCAGAGACCTAGCAGTGTGGTGCCAGGACAGCAACCTCTCCATCAACATGAGCAAGACAATGAGGCTGATCGTGGACTACAGGAAAAGGAGGGCCGATCATGCCTCCATTCACATCGATGGGACTGTAGTGAGCAGGACCGAGAGTTTCAAGTTTCTTGGTGTCCACATCACCAACAAACTATCATGGTCCAAACCCACCAAGACAGTCGTGAAGAAGGCACAAAAACGCCCTTTCCCCCCTCGGGAGACTGAAAAGATGTGGCATGGGCCCGCAGATCTGTAAAAAGACCTACAGCTGCACCATCGAGAGCATCCAACCGTAACGCGCTACAGGCGCTAGTGAGTACAACCCAGTACATCACTGGGGCCAAGGTTCCTGCCATCCAGGACCTATATACTAGACAGTGTCAGAGGAAGGCCCAAAAAATTGTCAAAGACTCCAGTCTAGGTCCAAAAGGCTCTTCAACAGCTTCTACCCCCAACAGCTTCTACCCCCAAGCCATACAACTGCTGAATAATTATCCCCCCTTTGTTTTTAAACTGCTGCTACTCGCTGTTTATTCTCTATGCATAGCCATTTTACCCCTACCTACATGTACAAATTACCTCGACTAACCTGTACCCCCGCACATTGACTCAGTACCGGTACCTCCAGTATATAGCCTCGTTATTGTTATTTTATTGTGTTACTTTTTTTTTTTTTAAATACTTGAGTTTATTTAGTAAATATTTTCTTAATTCTATTTTCTTAAAACTGCATTGTTTGTTAAGATCTTGTAAGTAAGCATTTCACCTTTAGTATTCGGCATATGTGACAAATCAAATTTGAGAGAGAGATAGAAAGATAGAAAGACTGCCACTGGCGTGGACCTCCTGGGCCATCTCTTGTATCCTTCTTCTCTTTTGAAGTGCTTTCTGCCCGAGTGGAGTTAGGCTGCTGACGGAGTGAGTTGGGAGCTAGCGGGAGAGGATTGGCCTCTGTGGTGTCTTTTACAAAGGAAGCGAGGAGGAGAGCTGTGTGGAGCTTTCAGGGAGCCCTTAAGTTGATGGAGGACTGTGATGATCTAGTGTATTAAATAGGCCAAGCTGTGATACTGAGAGCCCAGAGAGACTTGGTACTACATTGTCTGGGAGAGGGCCCCTGTGTTCTTCTGTACTGGCAGATTCAACACTTCAAATGTAGGCTGCTAAAGTACATTGGGTGTGAATGCCCTGAATGTACTGCATGCAAGCTCGTCAGAGGCCAGCATTTCTGAATATATACAAATAGTTAATGGAATGTTTCTGAGATAATATCCAGACATGGTGTCCACAGTTTAGGTGATAACAATAACCTACAATAAACGCAAGGAAAAGCAGAGAAAGCAATATGCTCATCTCCAACATCCAAGCAGCTTTGGCACATGGGTTTTTCTGTTGCTCATTAGAAAAACGACATTCAGGCTTGGAGTTGTGTATTCTAACTGATTCCACGTTTGGATGAATGATGTTTGTCCCCCATGAGACACTGTAGAGGCAGTAGCCTATTTCAATGCATCAAAATCCCCAGAATGAATCTTAGATAACTCAAGAAATCTGTAAATTATTTTTGAGGTTTTTGCCGAAGATGTTTTAGTTGCACAATTTTACATCTAACTAAGATGTTTGGTGCAGTATTTCTCAAGAAAAACAATGCGCAATGTGTTGTCTTGTGTAAACTAAGTCGGGCTGCTGTCTCATTATGCTGTTGGATAGAGAGCAGTCACTGCAGCTGTTCACCACATGTTAGTGGGCAAATGGACATCATCAAATCAAAACCCAACCATAATTTACCCATTGTAACACACAGATGTTCACAACTCCGTTTTAGACAAGACTTTATGACCAAAATGATTGTATTTACACTTGTTAGTCCATTTTGACACTAGAGTAACTGTTTCTGACTCATATCGATGTCACAGAGGCCATTTTCAAAGGGATTTGTTTATTTTAAAGGCAGTCGCTCTAAAGAAAATAGAAAATATGTGACTGTCAGACTTCTGTGTTGAGGGGGCAGACTGCTCCCCACTCTCTTTCTCTCTCTCCAGAGCCAGGACTGTTGTGTGTTGTTTCTGTTCTTCCGTCTGGGCTGAGGGAGAGAGGAGAGGAGCGGTGGGACCAGTCAGCCTCTGCTTCAACCTCTTAGGCTTTCTTTTGCTCTCACTCCCACATCCCTAGCCCCTCTAACCCCTCAGAGGACCACAGGAGTGAAGCCTCAGGGGTAGAATGATGTGCAGCATTTACTGCACCAACAAGGCTTGTGCTACTGGAAGAGTGGGTCTATCTATGAGTTGACAATGACCTTCAGTTCACTTCTCTCCCACACATCCCCAGCCTAACCCATCAGAGGAACACAGGAACAACTCAATACCTTCAACAGCCCCTAAACCCACTCCCTCCTAGCACCAGCCTGGTTGGCCCAGTAGGTATTGCAGCACGTCAGTCTCCTACTCCCAGGATATGTACGTGGGCAGTCTTTACCCACCGGTCTAAAGTACACTCACATCTCCTCAGATGGCGGAGACATTTCTCATGAATGCTTTCTTTGTCTCCTTATTTCATTAAAATGACATTATACATGTGTGCCATTACATAGGATAGGCAAATTACGGACAGGAACCTTGCATGACATGCACATAATTCATATGTATTGGGATGTTATATTTTCTGAGTGGGGAGTAACTGAAACACGTACGCAGATATACAGTATGTAGATGTATATAGATGCCAAGCACAGTTGATGCATGGCAAAGTTGCACAGATGAAGTAAGATCCACTGGATTGATAGATGCTGATGAATAACTATGATATCTTTCATTTCAATTTACGGAGAAACTGTGGTGGTTAGTCATCAATGTACACAATAGGACTTTCCTCTCAGTAAACATGATGATATTTAAGTGGGTTTTGTTAGTAAATAACTGTTTGTGTTAGGTCTCAATCATTTGTGAGGATGCCAAAGTGGGCTATAATTGTTCACACTTCTGGCAAATTGAGAGGAGGAGACGAGAGAAGGAGCAGGCTCATTTCACACCTAATGTGAAACGATTAGGCCGATGATTTTGGTGGAGTTCAATTATGATGATGATGGTGATGATGTTCTTTCAGAGAACATGTGATGCTAATAAAGTCGTGATTAAACAGCCTTGTGTATTCTGCAGGTGAAAATCACAGCGTTAATAACTCGCAGAGCCAGCTCAGTTCATTTGCTGTGACATTTTCACATATCCCGTCTCCTCGTTCTCCCTCATAAATATGTGTAGAGATGAGTTAGATCTCTGAGTAAAACTGAGAAGTTCAAGGCTACATCATTGTGTTCATTAGGTTCAGTGTTTCCTAAGGGTACAGGAAATGAAATGAAGAGGAAATATTTTCAAGATGGAGCTGAAGTTGTTAGAAATTAATTTGGATTTACAATCGCTCCAATTAACAGAAGACAAACTGTATAAACAGTTAGAACAGTATAACACTGACGGAAAAACAACATGAATTCATGCGAAAATATTTGTTTTCGGGGACACTTCACGTGACATTTTACATATGAAAACATGTATTTTTGGAACACTTCACATGTGAATTCATGTGTTTTTGGAACACTTCACATGTGAATTCATGTGTTTTTGGAACACTTCACATGTGAATTCATGTGTTTTTGGAACACTTCACATGTGAATTCATGTGTTTTTGGAACACTTCACATGTGAATACATGTGTTTTTGGAACACTTCACATGTGAATTCATGTGTTTTTGGAACACTTCACATGTGGCAGAAATGAGTCATTATGATACACAGCGCTTTTAAAATACAGTGTTTCTTCTTACATATTTGACATACATGACATGTTTATTCATACAGTAATTATTATTCAACATGTCCTCACCTGGGCTTTGAACTCACAATCTCTTGGTTCACGGCATTCTGATATTTCTGCTACCATGTCTGTGTCAATGGCTGGTTTCACCTCTATTCCTACACTTTTGACTTCTAAGTAAATATCAGCTTGGTTAAAAATACACTCAAGAAAACTATTATATTTGTCATTGCGATTCAGGAGTAACACTGAAACAGAATAATATGCCTGCCAACATTAAACTATACAGAGAACGGTGAAATATCTGAAATAGGTAAAGGAAATCAATGATGAGAGAATAGTCAGATTAAGTGCTAACTAAAATAGCAGTGCAGATGCCACTCTTTAGCTATGTGCAGAGATGTATTATGGGTAATGAATGTGTAGAGGAATGCTACAGACTTTGCAGAACAGCAGAAAGATCAGCACACCTTGAATCCAGAGGTTGTGTGTTCAAATTTAGATGAACAGCATACTACTTACTTTAAAACTCAATACCATTTCATTACTTATAATGTTTTGGGACCATCTGAGGCCATCACGTGATCATGTGATTTTTATCTGTAAGGGAACAATTCTCCATAATAATACAATCTTACCTCCACAAGCAGGTAAGTGAAGAATTTCCTCTTATCTCTTGGCTCCCATCTTTCTGCGACTGCAGGCATGTTTCCGTACACCAAAATGTGGCATTAACTGTAAAATTGTATACAAAGGGACACTAATTAGAGTTCCATTCGAAAACTGTATGTGTGGTGCCTAAACCTTTATTTACAACTACTACAGTCAACCACTAGATGGAGCCTGTAAACAATCTTTGACACTATCACTACTGTCGTAGAAAACAAGAGGTTTTCCTCCTTTAGATACCTGGGGACGTATTCATAAAACAATTAAGAATAGAAGTCCCGTATTAATTATGATCGAAAGGTTACAACTTATCCTAGATCAGCACTCCTACTCTGAGACACTTTAAGATTGCAGTACAGGTCATCAGGGCAACAGGGTAGCCTAGTGCTTAGAGCATTGGACTAGTAACCGGAAGGTTGCAAGTTCAAACCCCCGTGCTGACAAGGTACAATTCTGTCATTCTGCCCCTGAACAGCCAGTTAACCCACTGTTCCTAGGCTGTCATTGAAAATAAGAATTTGTTCTTAACTGACTTGCCTGGTAAAATAAATCAATAAAAATCTCACTTGTTTTCTCACAGATGTTTTAGTTTTTCAATGTACTCATTCTAAATGTTTGGCATGAGTTGATATGATGTTATGTTGATTCTCTATATGAGCTTTTGACAGGATTACACATTATTCTGGTCCTTAGCAGGCTATACATTGCTATCATATTCATTACCACAAGGGGGCATTGGGGAGATAGCTGAAAAGTACCTGTCATATACAGGGACATGTTTATGATGTACAACATATTTCAGTGAATAACCTTGTGTTCAACTTCTCATGAGAGAAAGAGAAAGAGAGAGAAAGGTATTTGTTTGTTTTAGTTGCTCAAAGAAACACTGTCTGGAAGAAACACTGTCTAGAAACATTGTCTACACAATCAGGCTACAATTGCTACAGGTATAAAGCACCTTCATATGAGTGGTGGGAATTGAATGAGCAAATGTTAAATTAAACTTAACAACATAACACTGACCATTTTCGATCAATTAAGGATGGATTTAAATCCAACAAACTTAGAGTGAATCACTGTGCTTTGCCTCTGGGGCATTACATTTTTAACCTTGGCCCTGTGCTTGTGTGTGCAGCATGCATCTCGATACCCTCTATGATGTTATGCATATTAACGGAGCAGACAAGCACGGACATCTAAAAGCAGAGACATGATTCTAATTCCACAGCAGATGAGAAGGAATACATACACCAGTAACTACCAGCTCAGAATGAGATGGGGAATCATTGTGATTCAGTCTATTCCAGGACCCTTCCACAACTATGCTTTTCTTAACAACTGTCTCCTCATTGTTTAAACATGTTCTGCTTCTACTGCATGTGGTGGGCCAAACCTTGCTCTTTAAAGAGGAGGTATTATTTACTTGTCTTTTATGTCAGAAGGCAAAAGCTAAGTACATCAGACCAGAAGAGATCAGACCAGACCAGGGCCTGGTTTCCCAAAATAAATCGGGCCCTGACCAGCCCAGAAACAATGTGTGAGCAGATAGTTTTGTTTTGCAGTGCACTGCTAATGCAGACAGAGTGGGTGTGTGGTGTACCCCGGTTTCAAATGCCATGTAATATAGGAACAGTCAAGGTGGGAAAGAGTGTTCTCCTCAGACACAACTTTTGTCTGGTTCTGAAAGGCCACTTATGCTGAAGGAAGAATTCCATCTTGAGCTAGATTAGAATTGTATTGTATTGTATTCGATCATTGGAGTTTTTGTCATGAGAAGCCTGGGAAAAGGGTTCAATTTGGGACACAAAACAGTCTCTCTCACCTCACCAGGGAGAGCTGTACGTATTAGCAATATGAGACAATATGGTGTTTCCATCTACCTCGAGCTTCTTTAATCCATTTCTACGGCACCCTGATCATTGATCTTCTCATGTTTTATCACCTGGCTTTAGGTAGAGCGTTATCTCAATCTCTAGAGATTCAACAACTCCTAGATCTAGTGTCATTTTTTTCCCATCGTGTTTGAGATACAGTATAAGGGTCTTATTCCATTGTGTCATAAAAGCACATTATTAGTAGATATCGCTAAACACGCAGTGCCTTCTAGGCAGAACTGATTATTCTTAGACATATTTGTTATGTTCACCTTGCTGTCAGGAAAAAGTATTGTGTGTCAAATATGAAGACATATTAACAGTCTAAACCGTAAAATAGCAATCAGCAGTAGAAAGAATAACAAAGTGTTTTCCCTGCCCCTGTTTTGGTAAAAAAAATATATATAAGGGATTAGGCATGAAGAATTCAGGAGTTTATTTCACATTTTTCCATTTGTGTTTTTTTATCGGAAATTATTGCTTATGGGGAGGGGCACAACTTTCACTGGGGACAGGGGGGACATGTCCCTCCCACATTCTGAAATTGCATTTTTGCCCCCAGTTTGATCATTGGAATGTGATACAGAACGTGGCAACGGTGTGCTTTAGGACCATGCGGATGCCTCCGAGTGGTCAGGTAGACTATTTGGAGAGTTAATCCAACTGGATAAACAAAAAAATATAATATATTGTATATATATATTATTTCTAAACACCAAATTTGCATATGTGTAAAATATGACTGTTCTCAGATTTTAAATTAATAGATTTTAGGTGTGTATTAAAATGTGTTTTCTTTTGCAAAATGATATATCCATTGTTAAGCTGGAATGGAATGTTTGTGTTATGTATATTTGATTGTGATATGTGATTGTCTCACCTAGCTATCTTATGATGAATGTAAGTCGCTCTGGATATGAGCATCTGCTAAATGACAAAAATATAAAATTTACATTTTTACATACAGATCTCACAGTACTGCACTTAATTATTGAATTTAAAATATACAATACCATTCTAACGTTTGGACAAACCTACTCGGGGTTTTTCTTTATTTTTACTATTTTCTAAGTTGTAGAACAGTAGTGAACATCACAACTATGAAATAACACATGGAATCATGTAGTAACCAAAAATGTATTAAACAAATTAAAATATATTTTAGATTTTAGATTCTTCATAGACACCCTTTGTCTTGATGACAGCTTTGCACACTATTGGCATTCTCTCAACCAGCTTCAAGAGGTAGTAACCTGGAATGCATTTCAATTAATAAGAGTGCCTTGTTAAAAGATCATATGTGGAATTTCTTTCCTTCTTAATGCGTTTGAGCCAATCAGTTGTGTTGTGACAAGGTAGGGGTGTTATTCAGAAGATAGCCCTATTTGGGAAAATACCAAGTCCATATTATGGCAAGAAAAGCTCAAATAAGCAAAGAGAAATGACAGTCCATCCTTACCTTAAGACATGAAGGTCAGTCAATCTGGAAAATGTCAAGAACTTTTAAAGTTTCTTCAAGTGCAGTCACAAAAACATCAAGCACTATGATGAAACTGGCTCTCATGAAGACCACCACAGGAAAGGAAGACCCAGAGGAAAAGTTCATTAGAGTTACCAGCCTCAGAAATTTCAGCCCAAATGAATGCTTCAAGGAGTTCAAGTAACAGACACATCTCAACATCAAGTGTTCAGAGAATACTGTGTGAATCAGGCATTCATAGTCGAATTGCTGCATAGAAATCACTACTAAAGGACACCAATAAGAAGAAAAGACTTGCTTGAGCCAAGAAACACGAGCAATGGACATTAGACCGGTGGAAATCTGTCGTTTGGTCTGATGAGTCCAAATTTGAGATTTTTGGTTCCAACTACTGTGTCTTTGTGAGACACAGAGTAGGTGAACGGATGATCTCTGCATGTTTGGTTCCCTCCATTAAGCATTTGAGGAGGAGGTGTGATGGTGTGGGGGTGCTTTGCTGGTGACACTGTCTGTGATTAATTTAGAATTCAGGGCACACTTAACAAGCATGGCTACCACAGCATTCTGCCATCCCATCTGGTTTTCGCTTAGTGAGACTATCATTCGTTTTTCAACAGGACAATGACCCAACACACCTCTGAGCTGTGTAAGGGCTATTTGACCAAGAATGAGCGTGATGGAGTGCTGCACCTGATCTCCACAATCACCTGACCTCAACCCAACTGAGATGGTTTGAGATGAGTTGGACCGCAGAGGGAAGGAAAAGCAGCCAATAAGTGCTCATCATATGTGGGAACGCCTTCAAGACTGTTGGAAAAGCATTCCAGGTGAAGCTGGTTGAGAGAATGCCATGAGTGTGCAAAGCTATCATTAAGGCAAAGGGTAGCTACTTTGAAGAATCTAAAATCTAAAATATATTTTGATATATTTTACTATTTTTGGGTTACTACATGATTCCATATTTGTTATTGCATAGTTTTGATGTCTTCACTATACTATTCTATAATGTAGAACATTTTAAAAATAAAGGAAAACCCTTCAATGAGTAGGTGTGTCCAAACTTTTGACTGGTACTGTATATAGTATTCACACCTCTTAACTTTTTTTGTGTTACAACCTGAATATACAACCTGAATATAAAATGGTTTAGATTTTTTGGTCACTGGCCTACACATAATACCCCGTAATGTTCAAGTGGAATTATGTTATGTCTTATTTACATTTTTTTTATTATTAATTATAGATGAAAAGCTGAAATGTCTTGAGTCAATAAGTATTCAACCCCTTTGTTATGGCAATCCTAAATAAGTTCAGGAGTAAACATGTGCTTAACAAGTCACATAACTTGTTAAGTTGCATGGACTCACTCTGTGTGCAATAATGGTGTTTAACATTATTTTTTAATGACTACCTCATTTCTGTACCTCACACATACAATTATATGTAAGGCCCCTCAGTCGAGCAGTGAATTTCAAACACAGATTCAACCACAAAGACCCGGGAAGTTTTCCAATTCCTCGCAAAGAAGGGCACCTAATGGTAGATGGGTAAAAAAAAAAAGCTGACATTTGAACATGGTCACAACAAAGATACAGGCGTCCTTCCTAACTCAGTTGCCGGAGAGGAAGGAAACCGCTCTGGGATTTTGCCATGAGTCCAATGGTGACTTTAAAACAGTTACAGTGTTTAATTGCTGTTATAGGAGAAGATGGAGGATGGATCAACAACATTGTAGTTACTCCACAATACTAACCTAATTCAGAGGCTGGGTTAAATGCGGAAGACACATTTCAGTTGAATACATTCAGTTGGACAACTGACTAGGTATCCCCCTTTCCCTTTCCCTAATTGACAGAGTGAAAAGAAGGAAACCTGTACAGAATAAAAAATATTCCAAAACTTGCATCCTGTTTACACGGCACTAAAGTAATACTGCGAAAAAAATGGCAAATCCAATACAACACATTACTAAGTACCACTCTCCATATTTTTAAGAATGGTGGTGGCTGCATCATGTTTTATGGGTATGCGTGTAGTTGTTAAGGATTAGGAGTTTTTCAGGATAAAAAAGAAACGGAATAGAGATAAAACTGAGGCAAAATCCTAGAGGAAAACCTGGTTCAGTCTGCTTTGTACCAGACACTGGGAGATGAATTCACCTTTCAGCAGGTCAATAACCTAAAACACAAGGCCAAATCTACACTGGAATTGCTTACCAAGAAGACAGTGAATGTTCCTGAGTGGCTGAGTCACAGTTTTGACTTAAATCTACTTGAAAATCTAGGGCAAGACCTGAAAATGGTTCAACAACAAATTTGACAGAGCTTGAAGATTTTTTAAAAGAATAATGGCAAATGTTGCACAATCTAGGTGTGGAAAGCTCTTACGAGACTTGCCAGAAAGACTCACTGCTGTAATCACTGCCAAAGGTGCTTTTGCAAAGTACTGACTCAGGGGTGTGAATACTTAAATATTTCTGTGTTTCATTTTCGATAAATGTACAAATATTTCAAAAAATATGTTTTCACTTTGTCATTATTGGTTATTGTGTGTAGATGGGTGAGAAATCTATTTAATCTATGTTGAATTTAGGCAGTAACACAACAACATGTGGAATAAGTCAAGGGGTATGAATACTGTTTTGATGTCACAAATGTATCATTTGTACATTTATTTCTTTAAAATGTAGTTATTTGTTACATTTGACTGTGTAAAACCTAGCAGTACTACTTATTTATCTGGGAGTTTGGCGATTGTATAGCATTTAGCAAAAACATGATTATTTGACTCTGTATTGAAACCCTAAACTGATATATTTTAAACAACTACATGTCTGTCGTTGAACAACCCTATGCCATGATTAGATTGTGCAAAAACACACCAATCGCTTTAATAACTTTTTTTTTAAATAAAAGCTCATTTTGTAACATTTTTAAAAATGGATATACAGTGATTTGGAACAAAACTCTTCAAATGTAACCACTCTCAAATTCATAGACAGAGCTATGGATGCAAGGACTGACCATCCAAGATATCAAAATGATAGTTTTAATAATGTTTTAAGGTTTTATATTGGTTTGCAAACATTGGAGTAAAACAAGCTTATATGCTGGGTTCTGATGGGGTATGACAGTTGAACTAAGCTCATGTCATATGTAAGTTATATTCTTCAATAATCAATCGGTACATATTTAATTTAAGTCAATAAATTGATGTAGCAACAGCTGATTACACCTTTAAGGGTATATTCAAATACGTCTATAAACTGCTACAGATGAATTGCATCATCAATGTTTTACTGTGTACTGTATGTACAGTGTAGGTTGAAGATTGTATCAGGGATCCATGGGTACAGTAGCCTATACAACACAATAATGATCAGAGCACCTGAAACTGTAACAAGGCAGATCGTAATAACACTATAACAACGAATGTAGTACATTGAGCCTCATTTTAAAATGGCAATACTCTGAAACTCTACCGATATGAATGTTTTGACGTTTTCTTAGCTTTCCTCCTCGATGCACACCACCACACGTCCTTAGAAAGCATAGAGCCATAGGCTATCATATGTGGTGCATTGCTGTATTTTCTCATTCTCTGCACGAACAGTAGCCTACCTAACAAAATGCAGAGCAGTTACGACTGAACATCTACCCTGCGACAATTACGACAGTCTCTGCAGTGCTGACGGGATAACGGGAAAAAGTCCTACCTTGGACTGCTCAAGGAGTTTTAGCGACTCAACAGCTTCAGAAGTCTGAACGTGATAAATAAACAACCAGGCGTGACTCATATGTTTGTATCTCTACGGACGTTTGCTTCTTGGATGTACATTTAGTGTTCTACGAATTTCCAAGGTCCCTTCTCGTGAAAATAACTCAGTAATTTCAATACTTTCAGTGTCTCCGGTATGTTGTCAATTACCTTGGTGGATGCAGCAAATGCGCTACTGCGCATGCGCAACCCTGGACAGTCTTTTTGCTGTAATGTCAGGGAAGTGAAGGCTAGTTTACACCACTGTTGCTATCGTCCCATCCCCCATCAACTCTAACTCTTTCTCCTAGTAAAAGGTGTCCTACAGTGGCAAGACAAAATATATGTGAACCCTTTGCAATTACCTGGTTTTCTGCATAAATTGGTCATACAATTTGATCTTATCTTCATCTAACACAACCATAGACAAACACACTGTGCTTAAACTAATAACACACAAGTTATTGTATTTTTCTTGCCTCTGTTGGATACATCATTCAAACTTTCACAGTATAGGTTGGACAAAGTATGTGAACCCCTAGGCTAATGACTTCTCCAAAAGCTAATTGGAGTCAGGAGTCAGCTAACCCTGAGTCCAATCAATGAGACAGTTGGAGCTGCCCTGCACTATAAAAAACTATTCACAAGAAGCATTGCCTGATGTGACCCATGCCTTGAACAAAATAGATCTCAAAAGACCTAAGATTAAGAATTGTTGACTTGCCTAAAGCTGAAAATGATTTCTTAAGTATCTCTAAAAGCTTTAATGTTCATCAGGGCATGGTAAGACAAATTGTCTATAAATGGAGAATGTTCAGCACTGTTGCTACTCTCCCTAGGTGTGGCCGTCCCGCAAAGATGACTGCAAGAGCACAGCGCAGAATGCTCAACAAGGTTAAGAAGAATCCTAGAGTGTCAGCTAAAGACTTACAGAAATCTCTGGAACATGCTAACATCTCTGTTGACGAGTCTAGGATACGTAAAAAAAAAAAAAGAGAATTATGTTCATGCGAGGACTCTATGGAAGAAGCCACTGCTGTCCATAAAAAACATTACTGCACGTCTGAGGTTCGCAAAATAGCACCCGGATGTTCCACAGCGCTACTGGCAAAATATTCTGTGGACAGATGAAACTTAAGTTGAGTTGCTTGGAAGGAACACACAACACTATGTGTATTGAAAAAACCTCATCCCCACTGTAAAGTATGGTGGAGGGAGCATCATGGTTTGGGGCTACTTTGCTGCCTCAGGGCCTGGACAGCTTGCTATCATCAATGGAAAAATGCATTCCCATGTTTATCAAGACATTTTGCAGGAGAATGTAAGGCTATCTGTCCACCAATTGAAGCTCAACAGAAGTTGGGTGATGCAACAGTACAATGACAAAAAAACACAGAAGAAAATCAACAACAGAATGGCTTGAACAGAAGAAAATATGCCTTCTGGAGATGCCCAGTCAGAGTCCTGACCTTCTGGAGTGGTCCAGTCAGTCCTGACCTTCTGGAGTGGTCCAGTCAGAGTCCTGACCTTCTGGAGTGGCCCAGTCAGAGTCCTGACCTCAACCCGATTGACATGCTGTGGCATGAGCTCAAGAGAGCGGTTCACACCAGACATCCCAAGAATATTGCTGAACTGATATAGTTTTGTATAGAAGTATGTTTCAAAATCCCTCCTGACTGTTGTGCAGGTCTGATCAACAACTACAGAAAATGTTTGGTTAAGTTATTACTGCAAAAAGGAGGGTAAACCAGTTATTAAATCCACAGGTTCACATACTTTTACCGCTCTGCACTGTGAATGTTTATACGGTGTGTTCAGTAAAGACCTGAAAACATATAATTGTGTGTGTGTTGTTAATATAAGCAGACTGTGTTTGTCTATTGTTGTGACAAATTTATGCAGAAATTGATTATTTATGCAGAAATCTGTCATTTCAAAGGGTTCACATACTTTTTCTTGCCACTGTATTCAGGAATATAGGTTACTCACTAGGCATGGTGTCCGTTTGCTAGTCAGATACTAGAGTGACATAAACTTCCAGGTAGCCTACATTTAGAGTGGCTAATATTTAAACATATGCTATAAAAATGGGCAGTCTCTGCACCTTAGACGGTCGCTGTCAACTGTCATGTGGTTCTGAATTAACATTAAATGGTGCTGAATTACCGCAAGTGTCTTGTTTTCTAAATGTAGGCATTTTTAACAGATTTGGATCATTCTTATCTTCTGACCGTAGGCCCAATTTTATAGATATTTGAAAAATGAAAAAAGTAATCAGAGGATGTGAAATGGGTCTGAAGATAGTTGAAAAGAGGAATATTTCGTTAATTAATTATGATTGTCCTCTCCTCCCTGAGGAGAGAACAATCATTAATGGGAGTCCATTAATTACACCCGCTCTGTATCAATGCCAGTAATAGATAGTCTCATTAAAGATATAGGCTATCAAGTTTTTACACCATTAGTGCTGCACAATATTGCTACACTTGAACCACAGTCACATTTAGCAGCTATCTATCCAGCCAAGATCAATAGGCAGGGCCAGCTCCAGGCATAAGCAACATAAGTTATTGCTTAGGGCCCCAGGCCGTTAGGGGGCCTAAACCCCATTTTTATCTTTTGGAACTCAGTCGGGTTCTCAACTTACTGTTGAGAGTTAGAATAGTGGAATTCAGTAGGTACAAGTTTGAAATTTGGTTGTGCTTCAGCTATTATTTGTTTATTGTTATGTTAGTCACTAACCATGTTTCCATCCACAGTTTTTATGTGAGTAAAGTCATTCCGTATGAAAAAACAAAGACGACTGCTGTGATGGAATCATGAAGTTTCGGTACAATTGTATAATGCCGACAAATAATTTGTCCGTTCGACATGGTGGGATTTTTTTCTGTCCGTAAAATTCATTATGTGAGAAATAGCGGTGTAAACGACTTTATGCGCAAATATTGATATAATAACCATCATATCGAAGTAAACTTGGAGTCACACGATAATAAGGTGTGTGGTCCTCCCACTACGACTCGGGAAACCATTCAGTTTATTAGGCTACAGATGAAAAAACTTATGGTAAACTTCGCAGGGTGGTGAAAGTGCACGGTGATCTTGAAATGTGTATCTGCCCCATTGCAAAAACTATTTGAACTACATGGAATTTGCCATAAAATTGCTGAATGTCTCTCCGCCCCATGGCATAATGTATAGAATTGCAGAAAATTAACTTTAAGACTAATTTATTCTCTCTGAATTTAAAATAAGGGGGCAACCAAATCTCGTTTAGGGCCCCCAAAAGGCTAGCAATGGTCCTGTTGATAGGTATTGCTAGAATACATTTACTGTAGAAATTGACTGATTCATGTTGTCATTTGAAAGCTACTGCACACATAAGCCTGATTAACAGACAAGTCGAAATCTACTGTATACTGTGACTGTTTTACTGCTGAGCTAATTAAAATGCTGTCAGTTCATGTTTATGAATGCATGCGTTCCGGAATGCGCCTGCGCCTTTCCCTAAAGCGCCAGAGTGTAAAACAGGAGAGCACTGCTGATGTCATAGCAGCTTTCCAAGGACTTTACTCGGTGACTGCTCGTGCGGCCCAAGTGTATGCCAAGTCTTTATCAAGAGATGCAAATGATGCTATATTAGCAACGAGGATACTTTCTCAAAATCAGGTTAGGAGATTCTGTGTCTTTTTAAGAGAGTCTTGTGAGGTGCACGCCGACTGTGGTTGCAACCCGCACTCTTCATCCACGGTATACTTCGGAATGAAGCGAGGGGCAGTCGTGCGCGTATGATATTGGCACCCAGTTGTGACAGCAGTATTGGACCATCAGTATTTGATCATCTTACAGCAGGTTACCGCTATTATTTTATCGAGTATCGGGGGACCAATCATGTCTTCAAGAGAAAGACAAAAGGAAATATGACGAAAGACAGCGTCAGCTTGCTGCCCTGCTTCTATTTCGTTGAGGTAGGTTGATTCTCTCTTTTTGGGCTGTCTCGGAGAATAACAGGATAGTTACATTAATCATGACTATGAAAACATGATTTTTAAAAAGTGACATAATTTCATCCGAAAAACAAAACAAAACAATAATGTTGCATGAATAGGAGGGCTGCAACGAATGATCAAAAAACCAGAAACAAATAAATAGGTAAATCAGATGACTAATGATAATAGGCTATTGCAGTCATGGAACAATAAATGCCAGCAGTTCAATTTCAAATTATGTACATGATGTGTATGAATTACATATATTGATTGGTATTGATGTTTGGTTTCAATACACATGATCGAACACATGTTGTTGATGTTCTCTGGATGCAAGCACCAAACGATTCACTATGCATCAAACGATTCACTATGCATCAAACGATTCACTATGCACAAGATGATAAAACAGAAATATCACTCACAAGCATGCACATTTACTGTGTGCATGTGTGTTAATGTGTGTGCATTTTACTTGTGTGTGTGTGTGTGTGTGTGTGTGTGTGTGTGTGTGTGTGTGTGTGTGTGTGTGTGTGTGTGTGTGTGTGTGTGTGTGTGTGTGTGTGTGTGTGTGCATGTGTGTGTGGAAATCTGGACATCTGTGGTAGGCAGTAAGTAGCATATATGACTCTATCAGACACTGAACATTCAGGACTCATAAGTCAGCTCAGCCCTATTTAACCGATTAAACTATTTAACTGATTCATGTCTCCTATGAAGCGTGGCTGCCAAATACCATATATTACTGTAGATCTAGGATTTTTTAACACAGTCTTTCATCGCAGTTCAGCCAGTTCAGCATCTCTTCTCCACACCAATGGGACATGCACATTTCCTGTGATGTCTCTGGATATTTAAACTACACAACCTACATCACCATGTCAGGGGCAGCAAGTAACCCTTGTCCGAGCCAGAACGGCCCATAGTCCGTTTTAAGGGAGTAGTTATTTTGAGGAGTGTCCTGTATCTTAACCATGGCTTCACTTTTAAAGAACCTTGCTTATTGATTCTATTAAGATTCTGAGTTATAGTGGCCTTGTAGAGTTGGTCTTGCCTGAGGCTTGTGTCTCTAGTGGAACCAATTTGAGCACACAGTGTAGTGAAAACCCGTTTTAGATTAAACAGGGGACAGCTTTATGTTCAAAGGATGGATCAAAGACATGGAGTGTACTGTACTGCACTGTTATGCACTGTACTGCACTGTTCTGCACTGTAAGGCACTCTATTGCACTGCTCTGCATTGCACTGTTCTCTTTTGTACTGTACTGCACTGTACTGCACTGTTCTGCACTGTACTGTATTGCAATGTTCTGTTTTGTACTGCACTGTTATGTTTTGTACTGTATGTACTGTAGTACAAATCTGTCATATTTTGGAACCTGTTCACTGACTAGAAAGCCAGTTTAGTTCTCCCCTTTGGTCTAGCAAAGGTCCAGCATCACCCCATACAGTGCAGAAGGGAGCCAGTGGGGCTTATGCTGGGGAATACATAGCTCTTGAAATATAGAGCATAAGCAGAGCATTAGGCATACCTAGGCTACATGTAGATGTTGCAATGCATACACAGAGGGAGTTGCAAATAAGTGTAATATTTGTTCATTCTCTTATTAATTTGTTCATCTGTTTGTTAATTCATCAATTCATAAGATCTTATTTTTTGTAAATGCCCCTCTCACCTTAAAACACATGTGGAAAACCATCCCACTGCTCCTGACAGCTACCTTTACAGCACTGCTGGAGAAGGAGAAACCACATGGCTGCACCACAACACACATCTCAACTGCAGGCAATATTGACCACATCATGTCTCTGATCCACTGGCTGTTTCCAATGTCCACATGAACATACACACCATACCACTCAGTATGAAGTCAGCGATTGGATATACATTATGAGTGCTATGCTTATTAGTTTTTTTGGAACAGAACACGTGTTTCCTATCAACTGGTTCCTATGGTTTGATTATTATTATTATAATGACAGTCTTATAGGGCTGTAATGACTTGCGTATAGGGCTGTAAGACTTAAATGTGTGTGTGCAAGACACCCATGCTTGGTTTAATTACAGTCTTATAGGTCTGTACGTACTGTATGTGTACAGTAAAACACTCGTCAAACCTCCATCATCCTCAGAAGGACACCTTCGCTGCCTTGTGAGATGATACCTTTAGTCAGTGCTGCAACACAGGGTTTGGAACAGTTCAGGGAACAGAACCAAAAACCGTAAAATAGCGAAATTCTTGAAGGAACAGAATCAGAACCAGGAATGAGCGTGATCTATACTGTTCCGGGAACAGAACCGTTATTTTAAAAGCATGGGAACCAGTTAATAATGTTATTTTATTTTCCAGGATTTTTTTTCAGTCCTCAAAAAATGCAACAAAGCGCCTATGAAAATCCCTCACTCAGTCACTCAGAAAATGATTCCTGTGTCAGCCTGCCAACTGAAAATATTTTTTCCAGTGCGTGTGTGTGCTGCGTCTCCCCCTCCAAAGCATAGGCTACTGTAGCCTACTGTATTTCTGTAATTCAGAAATTAGGGAGAGATTTTTCATTAGAGAAGAATGGGTACACTTTTTCAATGCTAGTTAAGGATACTATAGTTATCACATTGCACATTGGATTTATGAATTACAAAAAGCTAAAACGGGTTTTTAATTCTGGTGCAGTTCTGCACGTACAAGCTTTTTAGCTAGCTAGCTGTGGTCCGACGTTAAGCCAACTCTCTGAAGTTCAAAGACATTCAAAATTCCTCCATAGAAGCAACTCCTTCATAGGTATAATTCTGTGGGCCTAATTCAGTATAATGCATGTCATAACAATATACCCAGCACTTTAAGCCAAGCCTCCTCCTCCACCCTTTCTCGCTCTTTCCCCACCCACAAAATTTCAGTCGCATCTCGCTCCCTACACTTGTCTGTCCATCACGCATGTAAACAACTATAGCTTGCCCGGTCTAGAGCTGCTCTAGCCGCACTGATTGGTGAAGTAAATTAATGTCAAGCTAAATGTACAAAAAATTAATTGATTTCAGAGGTTTAAAAGGAACAGAAAGGAATGATATAAATCAGTACTCTTTTTGGTTCGAACCGGTTCAGAACTATATTTTTCAGGTCGGAACAGTGGAACAATAAAAGAAATGGTTCTGTTCAGAATGAAACAATTTTGGTTCCAACCCCTGCTGTTACATGCTATAAATAGCCCACACCGACCAACCAGTCCACTTTCCATTTCTAGCCATCCATTATTTAACTTCATCTGTCACTTCCCTGCCTTTCATTTCTGTAATCACTGGATCTGAGTTAAAGCAGAGTGAGATTAGAGGTACAGTCTTGTCTGGCAGTGGCAAGATAGGGGACAGAAATAGGACTGTTTGTGTTACCAGCATATTCATGTTCATTAGACTGCATGTACCTGGAGTTTATAAATTGTAAATGTTGCAGTCTATTAGGTATGTTTTTAGAAAGACTAATGTACATGAATACATCCCATGTGAGAGTTTTCGAGGGTACTCCTTTAGGCCTTACTACTAAAGGTGTACTACGTTGCTGGTTTAGATTAGGGAGAGGCTCCTAATTCAGGACCAGATCTTTTAGTGCTGAGGATCTGAGTCTGCAAATTCTCGCAGTATTTCACAGGAATTTGGGACTTCAATCATTTTTCTCATGCTAAAACCAGATTAGCCACATAGTGAAATGCAAACAGGTGATATTTGCAAGGTCATTAAGCAAAAAACAAACAACCAAAACATCAATAGCCACTACAATGTAAAAACATGATTTTGTCATGAGTTCAGTAGCATTAGCTTGATTTTGACTACATCCATGACTAACTGGTATCGTCATTAAAGCTCGCTAGCATGCTAGTCATGCTAGCGACGCTAGTCAGCAACGCTAGATAGCATATGCTTCTACACCAGGGACCCCCTTCCAGGCAAACCGGCAAACCGGCAACACAACGTATGTTAGCAAAATAATTATGATTCACATCTTGTCTCATCATCAGGTGAATGATAATGGCAAGGTGAAGTAATCAACATTTTAAAATGAAAATATTTGTGAGATCGTTTTTCATTATTTTGACCTCCCCAGATTATAATTGGAAGAGGAAGTGTAGGCCTAAACTCTACATGATAGTCAGCTAGATCTAGTAAAATGGGAACCGATGCAAACCTGGGAACCAATGCAAAGATTCTGGCTAATGTAGCTAGCTAGATGATTAGCTAGATGATAACGCATGTGAAATTGTAAATTGGTAAATTTATATTACACACTTTTCTTACAACTTACTTATAGTTGATGTCGGAAGTGTCCATACACCTTAGATAAATACATGTAAACTCAATTCCTGACATTTAATCCTAGTAAAAATTCCCTGTCTTAGGTCAGTTAGGATCACCACTTGATTTTAAAAATGTAAAATGTCAGAATAATAGTAGAGAGAATGATTTATTTAAGCTTTTATTTCTTTCATCACATTCCCAGTGGGTCAAAGTTTACATACACTCAATTAGTATTTGGTAGCATTGCCTTTAAATTGTTTAACTTGGGTCAAACGTTTTGGGTACCCTTCCACAAGCTTCCCACAATAAGTTGGGTGAATTTTGGCCCATTCCTCCTGACAGAGCTGGTGTAACTGAGTCAGGTTTGTAGGCCTCCTTGCTTTCACACACTTTTTCAGTTCTGCCTAAAAATTTACTATAGGATTGAGGTCAGGGCTTTGTGATGGCCAATCCAATACCTTGACTTTGTTGTCCTTAAGCCATTTTGCCACAACTTTGTAAGTATGCTTGGGGTCATTGTCCATTTGGATGACTCATTTGCAACCAAGCTTTAACTTCCTGACTGATGTTGCTTCAATATATCCACATAATTTTCCTGCCTCATGATGCCATCTATTTTGTGAAGTGCACCAGTCCCTCCTGCAGCAAAGCACCCCCACAACATGATGCTGCCACCCCTGTGCTTCACGGTTTGGATTGTGTTCTTCGGCTTGCAAGCCTCCAGACCGTAGTCTGGCTTTTTTATGCTGGTTTTGGAGCAGTGGCTTCTTCCTTGCTGAGCGGCCTTTCAAGTTATGTCGATATAGGACTCGTTTTACTGTGGATATAGATCATTTTGAACCTGTTTCCTCCAGCATCTTCACACGGTCCTTTGCTGTTGTTCTGGGATTGATTTGCACTTTTCGCACCAAAGTACGTTCATCTCAAGGACACAGAACGCGTCTCCTTCCTGAGCGGTATGACGGCTGTGTGGTCCCATGGTGTTTGTACTTGCGTACTATTGTTTGTACAGATGAACGTGGCACCTTCAGGCGTTTGGAAATTGCTCCCAAGGATGAACCAGACTTGTGGAGGTTTACATTTTTTTTTCTGAGGTCTTGGCTGATTTATTTTTATTTTCCCATGATGTCAAGCAAAGAGGTACTGAGTTTGAAGGTAGGCCTTAAAATACATCCACAGGTACATCTCTAATTGACTAAAATTATATCAATTAGCCTATCAGAAGCTTCTAAAGCCATGACATAATTTTCTGGAATTTTCCAAGCTGTTTAAAGGCATAGTCAACTTAGTGTATGTACATTTCTGACCTACGGGAATTGTGATACAATGAATGATAAGTGAAATAACCTGTCTGTAAACAATTGTTGTGTTCACATGCACAAAGTAAATGTCCTAACCGACTTGCCAAAAATATATTTTGTTAACAAGAAATTTGTGGAGTAATGAAAAACTAGTTCTAATGACTCCAACCTAAGTGTATGTAAACTTCCAACTTCAACTGTATGTCCTCTGTGTAAATTGCCCTATGGGCCCTGGTCAAAAGTAGTGCACATTATAGGGAATACAGTGCCTTCCCGGATGCACCTTAGTACAGTAATATCAACCTGGCAATGGATAGAGATGAATTGAAGTGAGC